>NC_026003.2:3968781-4317634 GCF_000442705.2 Elaeis guineensis
AGTGGGACAACATTAGGCAATTTTTTTCTAAAGGAAGAAAATACACATGGGTCAACATGCTTGAGGATCTGGTTATGACAAAATCAGACAGGTTTTCCTTCGACCTACAATAGGAAGCTCTTTATCATCTTGCTATCTCACCCACCCTCGCTAACCCTTGTTCAGACCATATTCTAATAGGATTACACTTGCACTAAAAGAATTTAAATATTTTTATTTTTAAATTTGAAAAATAATAGATTAAAGAAGATGACCTTGATTAGTGTTTGAAAATTGAGATAGATGATTATTCACGTAATTGTGTTGATTATTTGTATTGAGATATGATCCATGTTAGGCTGCACAAGGATAAATAGAGATCATCAGCTCCAATATTTCAATTCCTACTTTGAATATTAGGGGATAATATATTGGAGCTGCACTAGGTGTAAGCTTCAAGTTTGAATGACTCTCGAAACTAATTCGATGGGATGGAGAACGAAGTAGCATTTTAAATCTTACAACATTTTAAATGGCACGGATAGAGATAATGAACATTATTGATGGGAGATGTCGACACAAGTTATAAAATTTTCCATACCCACCTCCCTCCTGAGCCAGACCCAAATTGAAGAAGTAAGTTTGCCTATTAACTTGAGACAGAAAATAGGTTATCCATATATTACGGTCCCTACTGATGTTGATTTTGTTCTTTCATTTGATGTTCTTTCATGTGACATCTATCATAAGAAACGTACTGAAAAATAGTTCACAAAGGATGCATATCAATGGTAGTCAACTTACTATTATAAGAAACACATCCTTTCGGTTATCATGATTTTTGTCTTATTTGAAGCTTATCATTTTCGTAAACTAGCTAAAGTAGGTCATTTGCGGAGGGCTCACTACTTGCATGTGTTTCATCTATGATTTTGGAAAATTGGATGGTTAAAAATTTCTATTCACCATGGCCTCCTACCATAACAATGATAGACATGCTCCTATATCCCTATGCACTGTCTATTTTTTAGCTTCGTTATTCGACATTGATTGCATCTATTCCTAGTCGGATGTGTCTGCTCTTGCATCCGAATGAAATATCCAATCATTTCCCTCTCTGTCAATACAAGAAATGTTGGGACATGGCTATAGACATGCATAATAATAACTTCACATACAATTGTAATTTTTTTTCTTCTTATTTCTCCTTCTTGTTTTTACAAACTTATGTCTCAGATTGTTTTCAATAGGCTTGACCTTTTGCATTGTAAATCCAAACCATTATCATCAAATATGAAATCATATAATATGCTAGCATTTTTGAAATCAATATAAATGAAAAACTATCTTTTCTCATTATATGTCCAAACTGGATTCAATATCGATGAAACCAAATCTCATCAGATCTTTTGGCAATTGATAAATTTTTTTCATAAAACAATAAAAATTTACTGTTAAAAATAATTATGATGTGTCAAATATGTTGAATATATAAAGTTGTTTAACTCATATATGTCCTCATGAAATTTTGTATTACATTAATTATAGTCTATAACACACCATCAGGTGGAAAATGGGGGGGGGAAAGGGATAGAATGAGGTATATTGCAGCAACAGAGTTCTAGAATTGGTGGTACGCATTCTCCTCCTCTGTTGAGTCCAAGAAAATGGCATGTTGTATTGCACCGCGGGAAATCTTCACATGATCCAAGACAATCATAATCGTCTTGTGCTGCAACAACAAAAAAATTTTGAATTAGAATACACATTTACATCTACGAGCACAAATGTTTACCTCGACCATGAGCATAAGTAAGTTCTGCTACATGAATGTCGAATATAAAAAAATAATATGTTTTGGCTTTCATGTCTACATGTTCTTCTTATTTTCTCCATTGAAATTGAAGATATGTACCATAAGCGATGAACATAGAAAGAACTATGATGGCCATTAAAATTTTATGGACAACGAAAGAAGAAGAGGAAGCCATGCCGAACTTCTTGATCTAGTATGAGAGTATGCATCATGGATTCAAATTTATATTTGTCCAGTATGTTTCTTTTGCATAGAAATTATGGTTTTCTCATGGGGGTTTTGTTTCCTTTAATTGCTATTAGCTATGGTTTACTGTATCGTTTTCATAAGAGTTTCTAATATCTAATTAATAGGATGGTAATGTTTTATTTTGTTTCATTGCTTCAAGGCATCTTAATTAATACTAGTGAATTAAATGACTTGGTAGCCATTATTTTGTAACATATTTGAGAACAATAGATCGATTATTAGACAATAAGTATAATTCATAGTCAAGATAAAATCATTTCTAAGTCTCTTACAACAAGGCTTGCTCCATCATTGGATAATACAATTGTAATACCCCAATCAATCAAAGATCCAACTGCATGAATCTTAAAGCAGGCTAAATTAAAAAAAGAGAGGACTCCAAAAGGTAGTCTTCTCTTCCTTTGAAATTTCGCTTGTTGGACTCCTAATCGGAGTCTGAATCAAAAGTCAGAAGGGAGTCTAACACATACCCCCTCGATGCCTATTTAAAGGGTTGAAGTTCCATTGGAAACCCACCTCAGACGGCCTCCAAATCATCGCCAAAAAGAAAAGATCTTTCTCTTCCGTGCTCACCAGAAATCATGATCGAGCATCGTCAGGAAAGTTAGGTAACAGTTGGAAATAGTTGATCAACCTTCCCCCTTTCCTTATTAGTCGTTAGCTCATAGATTTTGGCTGATGAATCATCAGATTTTATAACAAAAAAAAAAGATTTGGAAAATCCCCAATTTTTACCCTAGGTTTCACCCCTCCTCTTCTTGATTTTCAATGCCAGTGGTCTCCGCTGACCATCAGTTTGAATTCTTTAGGCTGCACCGTTACAGCCTCAATTATCGTCAGCCACCATTGCATCAACTGTGGCCTTCGATCTAAAAACAAAGAGGGACCACAAGGTGCCCTATTTTTCCAAAGAACCCATGAGAAAAAAGAAAGGGAAAAAAAAGAAAAAGAAAAAGAAGAAAAAGAAAAGAATGGAGAGAATATCTCTCTCTTCCCTCTCTATTTCTCTCCCTAGAATTGCCCCTCTCAACCTTCTCTCTCTAGTTTCTCTCTATAGATTTTCTCACCCTAAAATTATTTCTCTCTATGATGATTTCTATCTCTAAGATCAATCTAGTGAAAGTCTTTCTTTTGATGATTTCGATTGAACTTATTAAAGGGTCTTGATCTGCATTTGTTGGACAGTGTGCTGAAATCCACCTTCGTCAGATCTAGATACCATCATATTTGGTCTATCTGATCTTTATAGAGTCAATTGTATCTTAATCTGATCTTGATTAAATAAAATTATTTGATATAACTAATCTTTGATCATCGAGCATCATGTTGGCCTCCATCTTGACTTTTATGGAACACTACTGATTTAATCATACTTGATCGAGTAAAGTTAACATGATTAGACTGATCCAGATCATAGGAAGCGACTATCGTTTATCATGTCTTCCTTGATTATTTATATCTTTTGTAATTATTAGACTTAATTATATTTTTTATGGTAATTCTTTTTATGGGATTGAGATAAAATTTTTGAAGACATTATATGAGAACATTGGGTACCATGTTAGGCTCATCGCTAGCTTCTTAATTGGACAAACTATATCGTTTCTTGGATCAATATGGCAGTTTGCAGTGATTACAGGGAATGGTTCTTTTTGTACCATGGCATGGCACTTGTTAGTCCACCATCCAGGTGATGCACTCTGGTATTTTCATTGTTTTCAAAGTGAACAGATGCATCTTGTTGGTGCAAAAATCCGCTTGCGCCGGAGAAGCTGGAGTCGGGGAAGTCACGATCGCCGCCGGGACCTGCAAGGGAAGTCTAAATCGGAGGTGGGGTTGCTCCGGCAAGACCCTCCGACGCTCAAGTCAGTTCTCTGCCTCAACAAGAATGGAGCGCTCGAACGGAGAATTTTGCAGAGTTTTGAGATAAGAAATGAGCTTAGAGAATAACGTATCTGGGTCCTCCTTTTTATAGGCGGAGGAGGTAACGGATTGATGGCGACGTTTGTAACCGCCTGGTAGTGGGCTGCCCAGGGTCAGGTGAAATTTGCTGCGAAGAGTAGTGGAGTAGACCCGTGGCCATCACTGGGGCGTGCCACGTGGAATCTGCCGCAGGAAGTGGGGCGGCATTTGCTATCGCGTCTTGCCAGCGGATGGGAGAATCGTGCGGTATCCGTTGCAGGAGGTGGAGCAGGATCGTGGCCGTTTATCATGGCCTGTCAGGTAGTAATGGAGCCGCGTGGGATCCATCGTAGGGAGTGGAGCAGTGTTGCGACCGTTACTGCAGCCTGTCAGGGGGTGATGGAGCTGTACGGAATCCGTCGCAGGAAGTGGAGCAAGATCGTGGCCGTGATTGTGGCCTGGGAGTGCAGATCTGCTGGCTGAAGTTCGACAGCGGTCGGAGTCCGGACAGGGGCTTACCAGCGGTTGGAGTTGAGGACGGAGCCCGGCTCCCGTAGGAGTCCGGGCGGAGTCTGCTTGCGATTGACGTTGTTTGCGGAGTTCGGCTCCCGTAGGAGTCCGGACGGAGTCTGCTTGCAGCTGTTGGAGTTGAGGATGAAGCCCGACTCCCGTAGGAGTCCGGATGGAGTCTCTCTGCAATTAAAGTCAAAGGAGAGGTCCGGCTCCGTGGGAGTCCGGACAGGGGCTTACCAGCGGTTGGAGTTGAGGACGGAGCCCAGCTCCTGTAGGAGTCTGGGCGGAGTTCACTTGCGGTTGACGTTGTTGGCGGAGTCCGGCTCCCGTTGGAGTCCGGACGGAGTCTGCTTGCAGCTGTTGGAGTTGTCGGCGGAATCCGGCTCCCGTAGGAGTCCGGAAGAAGTCTGCTTGTAGCTGTTTCTGCTGAGGATGGAGCCCGACTCCCGTAGGAGTCCGGGCGGAGTCTACTCGCTGTTGAAATTATCGATGACGGATCCCGGCTCCCGTAGGAGTCCGGGCGGAGTTGTCATGTAGTCGATTCCGCTGAGGACTTCGGCTGTGGGTATTTTATACCCAACACCAGTCCCTCTACTTCCGAGTTTGAATTTCAAATGAAGGAAGTACAGAGAGAGAGATGGGCACAGCCGAAGCCGTCCCTTCGGATCCTGCGCACTGCTGGCGCAGGAAGGTGGAAGAATACAAAGGGAGATTCAGGACGGCAGCCGACGAGGTCGTCCGTCTCCAGAGACAGCTGGCTAGCAGGGCACAGCTTACTTCCGCCCAAGATTCTGAAGAGCTCCAAGCCCTAAGAGGCACCGTTGAGGGGATTTCTGTCTCCCTCGGGGAAAAGACAGCCGAGCTGCAACAAGTGAAGATCCAACTGGCACTCGAGCGGCGGGCCATCGCGGATGCGGAGGCGGAGTCCGAAGTTTTGAGGAAGAGGCGTCGAGAGGCGGAGGCTGAGAGCCAGCAACTTCGTCGGGCGCTTCAGGACGCGCTGCGGAAGAGGGAAGAGCTAGAAGAAGAAATAGAGAATCTGAGGCAGTCCTGGTTGAGGGACGGAATAGATAACTCTAGGTCGGAGAGAGCAGGGCCTCCTTAGAGCTCTTTTTGTCTTTCTGTCTTGTCATGTAGTTACTTCCTTTTTGTCATTTTGCCCTTCCTTCCTTGGCCTTCCTGGCCTTGTAGTGTGTATATCGGAAATGGAATAAAAAGAGCGTTTTGTGTTACCTCGTCCGCGCGTTGCACTAATATTGCTGCCTGCTGAACCTTTCTAGTCATTTGACTTGTCTGATGTAGACGTCGTTGGGAGGCGGCTTTTTCCTTTCATCTGATCCTGTTAGGTGGCCGGGTTTTGCCACCATTAACCCTTGCTGCCGAAGTCGTGGATGGAGCCCGACTCCTGTAGGAGTCCGACTGAAGTCTTCCTTGGCGTCGTGGACGGAACCCGGCTCCCGTAGGAGTCTGGGTGAAGTCTTCCTTGGCATCATGGACGGAACCCGGCTCCCGTAGGAGTCCAGGTGAAGTCTTCCTTGGCATCGTGGATGGAACCCGACTCCCGTAGGAGTCCAGGTGAAGTCTTCCTTGGTGCCATGGACGGAATCCGGCTCCCGTAGGAGTCCGGGCGGAGTCTTCCTTGGCATCGTGGATGAAACCCAGCTCCCGTAGGAGTCCAGGTGGAGTCTTCCTTGGTGTCGTGGATGGAACCCGACTCCCGTAGGAGTCCAGGTGAAGTCTTCCTTGGCGCCGTGGACGGAATTCGGCTCCCGTAGGAGTCCGGGCGGAGTCTTTCTTGGCGTCGTGGACGTAACCCGGCTCCCGTAGGAGTCCAGGCGGAGTCTTCCTTGGCGTCGTGGACGGAACCCGGCTCCCGTAGGAGTCCGGGTGGAGTCTTCCTTGGCATCGTGGATGGAACCCGGCTCCCGTAGGAGTCCGGGTGAAGTCTTCCTTGGCGTCGTGGATGGAACCCGACTCCCGAAGGAGTCCGGGCCTTCCCCTTTACTTGAGCCAGGGCGAGGTTCTCCTCCCGTTCCCGGCTTGGCTGTGGGGGCGCGTTAGGGCGTTGTAAGGCCTCTCCCCCCATCCGGTCTAAAAGAACCGGGCCTTCGACTTTGCTCATGTCAGGATGAGGTTCTCCTCCTGTTCCTGACATGGCTGTGGGGGCACATTAGGGCGTTGTAAGGCCTCTCCCCCCATCCGGTCTAAAAGAATCGGGCCTTTGACTTTGCTCATGTCAGGACGAGGTTCTCCTCCTGTTTCTGACATGGCTGTGGGGCACATTAGGGCGCTGTAAGGCCTCTCCCTCCATCCGGTCTAAAAGAACCAGGCCTTTGACTTTGCTCATGTCAGGACGAGGTTCTCCTCCTGTTCCTGACATGGCTATGGGGGCACATTAGGGCGCTGTAAGGCCTCTCCCCCCATCCAGTCTAAAAGAACCGGGCCTTTGACTTTGCTCATGTCAGGACGAGGTTCTCCTCCTATTCCTGACATGGCTGTGGGGGCACATTAGGGCGTTGTAAGGCCTCTCCCCCCATCCGGCCTAAAAGAACCGGGCCTTTGACTTTGCTCATGTCAGGACGAGGTTCTCCTCCTGTTCCTGACATAACTATTTACAGGTTTTTCGAGCTCCACGGTCGCGGGTGGCCCGCTCCTCCTTGAGGCCCTCCGGTGATAGAGTCGATGGTCCCGATGGGAGGCCGGTCCCCGGGTTGCTCCTCCCTTCTCAACGGTTCAGGCTGTGGAAGGGCTCTTGGCCGGTCTCCTCTACCCTCAGGCCTGCGGTGGATGAATCTGTCGAGTCGACCTCGCCGAATGAGCTCCTTGATCTCATCCTGGAGCTGGATGCATTCTTCTGTGTCGTGGCCGTGGTCGCGGTGGTAGAGGCAGAACTTGTTGGGGTTGCACTTTTCGGGGTGTGTGCGCATCCTCTCCGGCCTAGGGAGCTGCTCCCTGACCTCCATTAATACCTGGACCTTCGAGGCGTTGAGGGGAGCGTAGTTGCGGAATCTCCCTGGTGGGGAACCCCACCGAACCCCGCAGTCCGGGCTTCTCTGTCTGCGTGCCCGGGATGGAGTATGGGCATGCTTATGCCCAGGAGGGGATCAGAACGCGGCCGGGCTTCCTTTGGCCTTTTCTCAACTGCGGGCTTACTCGAATCTCCCGCTTGCCGCTCCCTTGCCGTCTCTTCATCCTTCATTTTGAAGGCTTCTTCCGCTCGGGCGTATCCCTCAGCTCGAGCCAGCAAATCAGCAAAATCTCTGGGATACTTCTTCTCCAGGGAGAACAAAAGATCATTCTTCTGAAGGCCGCCTTTCAGGGCGGCCATGGCAACTAATTGGTCCAAGTTCCAGACCTCCAACGCCGCGATGTTGAAGCGGTTGATGTAGGCCCGTATGGACTCCCCTTCCCTCTGCTTGATGTTGATGAGGGACTCCGAACCCTTCCGTGGGCGCCGGCTGCTGACAAAATGGGCCACAAATTGGTGGCTCATTTGATCGAAGGAAAAGATGGTACCCGGTTTCAAAGCCAAGTACCAGTTTCTCGCTGCTCCCTTCAAAGTAGACGGGAAAGCCCGGCATAAGATGGCATCAGGAGCACCGTGAAGCAGCATCATGGTCCGGAAGGCCTCCAGATGATCAACCGGGTCTGAAGTCCCGTCGTAGCTTTCGAACTGGGGAAGCTTGAAGTTTGGCGGGATCGGTTCCTGCATGATCATTTGGGAGAAGGAAGGGCCAGTACAAATATCCTCACCATATGCGGGGGGCGCATGGCGGAGTTCTTCAATCCACCGGTTCATCTCCTGGAGCCTCCGATCCAGGAAATCTCTCAACTTCGAGTCTCGAGGGTCCTCTGGCAGAATGGGGGCAGGGATCTTCCAGGGGTGGAGTCGTGGTCCGATTGAGGGCTCTCTACCCTTGGGTTTGTTTTTCCAGGAAGGATGGGGCGGCTGGCCCAGGTGGCCTGCCCCACCGTCGGGTTCTGGCATTCCGGAGATGCCCTTTTCGGGTGCGCTGACGCCTGCGACTGCTGTTGCTGCATTGCTTGCACAGCTTCGACGAGGCCTCTGACCTGCCGCGCCAGCAAGTCAAACTGCTCCACGCCGACCGCCGTCGCTGGAGGAGGAGGAGGAGGAGGTTGAGAAACAGGAGGGGAGGCCGGAGCCTGAGATCTGGCCGCGGAGGCCGTGGACCGTCGTGTGGATGCCTTGTGTGGAGGCATCGAGCGTGGATCCCGCGGGGAGAAACAAGGAGTGGATGTCGGAAGAGACAATCGGAGGCGGCTCCGTTGAATGCTCCTTTAAGAACAAGGGTACTGCGGAGGTTGGCCCTTCTTCCAGCGCCAATCCTGTTGGTGCAAAAATCCGCTTGCGTCGGAGAAGCTGGAGTCGGGGAAGTCGCGGTCGCCGTCGGGACCTACAAGGAAAGTCTAAACCGGAGGTGGGGTTGCTCCGACAAGACCCTCCGACGCTCAAGTCAGTTCTCTACCTCAACAAGAATGGAGCGCTCGAACGGAGAATTTAGCAGAGTTTTGAGATAAGAAATGAGCTTAGAGAATAACGTATCTGGGTCCTCCTTTTTATAGGCAGAGGAGGTAACGGATTGATGGCGACGTTTGTAACCGGCTGGTAGTGGGCTGCCCAGGGTCAGGCAGAATTTGCTGCGAAGAGTAGTGGAGTAGACCCATGGCCATCACAGGGGCGTGCCACGTGGAATCTGCCGCGGGAAGTGGGGCGGCGTTTGCTATCGCGTCTTGCCAGCGGATGGAAGAATCGTGCGGTATCCGTTGCAGGAGGTGGAGCAGGATCGTGGCCGTTTATCGTGGCCTGTCAAGTAGTAATGGAGCCGCGTGGGATCCATCGTAGAGAGTGGAGCAGTGTTGCGACCGTTACTGCGGCCTGTCAGGGGGTGATGGAGCTGTGCGGAATCCGCTGCAGGAAGTGGAGCAGGATCATGGTCATGATTGTGGCCTGGGAGTGCAGATCTGCTGGCTGAAGTTCGGCAGCGGTCGGAGTCCGGACAGGGGCTTACCAGCAGTTGGAGTTGAGGATGGAGCCCGGCTCCCGTAGGAGTCCGGGTGGAGTCCGCTTCCGGTTGACGTTGTTGGCGGAGTCCGGCTCCCGTAGGAGTCTGGACGGAGCCTGCTTGCAGCTGTTGGAGTTGAGGATGAAGCCCGGCTCCCGTAGGAGTCCGGGTGGAGTCTCTCTGCAATTAAAGTCAAAGGAGAGGTCCGGCTCCCGTGGGAGTCCGGACAGGGGCTTACCAGCGGTTGGAGTTGAGGACGGAGCCCGGCTCCCGTAGGAGTCCGGGCGGAGTTCACTTGCGGTTGACATTGTTGGCGGAGTCCGGCTCCCGTAGGAGTCCGAACGGAGTCTGCTTGCAGCTGTTGGAGTTGTCGGCGGAATCTGGCTCCCGTAGGAGTCCGAACGAAGTCTGCTTGTAGCTGTTTCTGCTGAGGACGGAGCCCGGCTCCCGTAGGAGTCCGGGCGGAGTCTACTCGCTGTTGAAATTGTCGGTGATGGAGCCCGGCTCCCGTAGGAGTCCGGGCGGAGTTGTCATGTAGTCGATTCCGCTGAGGACTTCGGCTGTGGGTATTTTATACCCAACACATCTCACATGGGCAAAACTAATGCTCTTGATACTTTGCGTTGTCCTAATTGATTTTGAAGATTCTACTCTTGTCAAGATAAGGAATATGAGTAGTTTGAGTGCCAAAGCTTCCTATTTGTTTTGTTTATGTCTTAGGAGAGGATGCTGGGATTAAAGTCCAGATGTCATGTCCCAACTATCTCATGGCTATGGTTGATTCTCACATCCCCGCAAGGAGAAAATGAGATGTCTGGGTGATGGTGGTTTACATAGAGATAGTTGGCATTGACCATCCTTCGCTTGAATTCTACAATGAGAACATTAACTAGACTTGATTCTGGGTACTACCTTAATTAGTAGCAATAAGTTTTTATAATTACACCATTTGAAATAGGTTAAGGGGGAAGACTAGTATTTTTTAATCAATTAGCATTTGTGTAATTCAAACATGGCTGCTTAATTACAGTTATGGCTATAAGGATGTATGGAAAGAGCATCACTAAATATTTGAACAGCTACTTCTTGAGAGTCTTTAAAAGTTCATTCATCGAGATGCCCAAGAACACTTATCCAAGAGTGATGGAGATAGTGATTCAGATGCCGAAAAAGCAGTATCACATCCAAGAATTCTCATAGCTCCAAATAGCAGTATGTATTAACTTGATGTCCCTCTTTTGGCTGCTTACAACTGCAATGGGAGGCCAAACTCTAAAGCAAGCACTTCATCTCATGAGACCTGAGATGAAGCCATGCCAGATGCTATGCAGAATCTTGAGCAGTAGATTTCATTCATAAACAAGGCTAAAGAGTCAGGAGTTGTCTACGTGTCTCCTTGGTCATGGTGATATTAGTGTAGGAAAGGACTCTTGGTTTCTCAAGAAACTGATCATAAATTACTGCTACGCATTCTTGAGAAGGAATAATAGGAGAGCGATAACAACATTGACTGTTCCCCAAACAAATTTACAGTAAATTGGCAAGACTTACATGGTTTAGCGAATCTCAACTGCTTTTTGGGCAGTCAAAGGTTATTTATTTATTTATATTTTTTTTGAACTCAGAAATCATACTATTTGCAAGTAACTAGAATCACAAGGATATGGATCAGTTAATGTATGGTTTTGTTAGTGATGGAGAACTGATGGGAAATAAATTTGCCAAACAAGTTGAGATAGAAAATAGATTTCCCACAGATTACAGTACCTATTAATGCTAGTTCTAGTTCTGTTGCTTTGTTCTTCTTTCATGTGACATCTATCTTAAGAAAGATGCTGGACTAAGCAACAGTTGAGTTGTATATGCAAAAATATTTCACGAAGGATATCAGCACATCCAGTTTGTTGAACCTACTGTTATAAGAAACACATCCTTCCTGTTATCCTGGATTTCATCATATTTGAAGCTTATCATATTCATAAATTGGCTAAAAGAAGGTCATCTAAAGAGATGAGGGCTTGTTACTTGCATGTGTTCTGACTATAATTTTGGAAAAATGGATGTCTAAAAGTCTCTGTTCATCTTGGGCTCCAGCTCTAATAATGATAAATTAGGTCTTTTTCCCGTATGCACTATCTGTTTGCATGCTTTACTGTCCAACATAGATTGCATATATATTCCTGCTCGTATGTGTTTTCTCATCCATCCAAATTAAATATCCCAGTGTATGTCTCTCTCTATTTCTACACAAGAAACATTCTAATGAAATATCCATGTATTCTCTCTCTCTCACTTCCTCCCCACAACAAACATTCTCTCTCCCTCACTCCCCATAAGAAATATTGGGGCAAGGCTGTAGTGACGTGCATAGTTGTAATTTTGCAAGCATAATAACACTTTTTTTAAGCTCATTTTTCCTCCTTACATACAAACTTATGCCTTAGATTGTTTTTAATAGATTTGATCTTTTGTATCATAAATCCAAACCATCAACTAGTATCATTAAAATAAAAATCATATAATATGCTAGCATTTCTTAAATCAAGATAAATGAAATACTATCCATTCTAATTATATGTCCAAACTAGATACGACATTGATGAAGCTGAATCTCAACACACCATTTGGCCATTGACATACCTGCTAGTTGTCGACATACAATCACAAATGCATACTTTCCTGAAGATAAAATGATTCAATATGCTAACTTTTCTTAAATCAATATAAATGAAAAACAATCTTTTCTAATTATATGTCCAGATAGGATATAATACCAATGAAACCAAATCCCATCACACTTTTTGGCCATTGATAAATTTCCTTAGTAAAATAATAACAAAAGTTAAAAATAATTATGATATGTCTATTATTATTTGGAATCTATATAGATGTTTCATATATGTCCTCGTGACATTTTGTAATACATTAATTATGTTTTATAATGCACCCTCAAGTAGGAAATAAAGGTAGAAATATAGGTGTGACATGGCTTTTTTCCACTAGTAAGAAGGATATTTATTACAGCAATAAAGTTCACTAATAGGTGGCACACATTTTCCTCCTCTTCTAAATCCAAGATTATGGCATGCCATGTTGCATCATGAAATATCTTCACATAATCCAAGACAATCATAAGCTTCTTTTGCTGTGACAACAAAATAATTTTTGAATTAGAATGCACATTCACGCTAGCATGCACAAAAAGTTGGCTAGAATTTGAGAATAACTAAGGTGTGCAATATGAATATGTTGAATATAAAAGAATAATGTTTAGAGGCCTTCATATCTACATGTTCTTCCTATTTTCTCCATCAAAATGGAAGAAGATGTATACCATAAGTGCAGAACATAGAAAGAACTATGATGGCCACTTATTGGTAGTGGAAGAGGAAAAGAAAGCCATGTCGAACTTCTGGATCTAGTTTGAGAGTATGCACCAAGGGTTCAAATTTATATTTATCCAAGATGTTTGTTTTGGGGAGCAATTATTGTCGGCTAAAGAGATTTTGTCTCCTTAAATAGCCAGCTGCTATATATTGCATCGTTTTCATAAGAGTTTCTAAAATCCAATTAATATGATGGTAACATTTTATTTTGTTCCATTTCTTCATGGCATCTTAACTAATGCTAGTGAATTAAGTGACTTGGCAACCATTATTTTGTAACATATTCTAAACAATTGATCAATTAAATCTTTCAACAAGCTCGCTTCAAAAGTTGAACAAAGGGATGGTGAAGGAAAATTAATGGCGATATGCATGGAACGCTTAATACCATCAATAAAATTAGGGCGTTGTAAGGCCTCTCCCCCCATCTGGTCTAAAGGAACCGGGCCTTTGACTTTGCTCATGTCAGGGCGAGGTTCTCCTCCTATTCCTGACAAGGCCGTGGGGGCACATTAGGGCGTTGTAAGGCCTCTCCCCCAATCCGATCTCAAGATAATCGGACTTTCATTTTAGTTATGTTAAGATGAGGTTCTCCTTCCGTCCCTAACATAACTTTGTTTTAATTGTTTGAAGGGGTTATACCCAGTCGTGACAAATCCATGCCAAATGGGAGGAGCATGCCAAGTCGAAAGGAATTTAGATTCAAGACGAAATCGTAAGCGATACATTTACAGATTTTTCGAGTTTCATGGTTGTCGAAGGTCTGCTCCTCCTTGAGGCCCTCCGGCGATGGAGTCGATGGTCCCGATTGGAAGCCGATCTTCGGGCTGCTCCTCCCTCCTTGGCGGTTCAGGTTGCGGCAGGGCCCTTGGCCGATCTTCTCTACCCTCAGGCCAGCGTCAGATGAACCTGTCGAGTCGACTTCGCTGGATGAGCTCCTCGATCTCGTCTCGGAGCTGGATGCATTCCTCCGTGTCGTGGCCATGGTCGCGGTGGTAAAGACAGAACTTGTTGGGGTTGCACTTCCCGGGATGTGTGCGCATCCTCTCTGGCCTAGGGAGCTGCTCCCTAACCTCCATCAGTACCTGAGTCTTCGAGGCATTGAGGGGGGCGTAGTTGCGGAACCTTCTCGGTGGAGAACCCCGCCGAACCCCGCAATCCGGACTCCTCTACCTGCATACCCGGGGCAGAGTATGGGCGTGCTTGTGCCCAGGAGGGGATCGAGAACGCGGCCGAGCTTCTCTCGACCTTTTTTCGACTGTGGGCTTACTCGAGTCTCCCGCCTGCCGCTCTCTCGTGGTCTCCTCATCCTTCATCTTGAAGGCTTCTTCCGCTCGGGCGTACCCTTCAGCCCGAGCCAACAAATCAGCAAAATCTCTGGGGTACTTCTTCTCCAAGGAGAACAAAAGGTCATTCTTCTGAAGGCCGCCCTTCAGAGCGGCCATTGCGACGGACTGGTCCAAGTTCCGGACCTCCAGCATCGCGACGTTGAAATGGTTGATGTAGGCCCGAATGGACTCCCCTTCTCTCTGCTTGATATTGATGAGGGACTCCGAACCCTTCCAAGGGCACCGGCTGCTGACAAAATGGGCCACGAATTGGTGGCTCATCTGATCGAAGAAAAAGATGGTACCCGACTTCAGAGCCGAGTACCAGTTTCTCGTCGCTCCCTTCAAGGTGGATTGGAAGGCTCGGCATAGAATGACGTCGGGAGCGCCATGCAGCAGCATCATCATCCGGAAGGCTTCCAGATGATCAACCGAGTCCGAAGTCCCGTCGTAGCTTTCGAACTGGGGGAGCTTGAAGTTTGGCGGGATCGGTTCCTACATAATCATTTGAGAAAAGGGAGGGTCAGTGCAAATATCCTCACCATAAGCGGGGGGGCATGGCGGAGTTCTTCAATCCGCCGGTTCATCTCTTGGAGTCTCCAGTCTAGGAAATCCTCCCGACTTCGAGTCTCGAGGGTCCTCTGACAGAATGGGGGCAGGGATCTTCCAGGGGTGGAGTCATGATCCGATTGAGGGCTTTCCACCCTCGGGTTCATTTTCCCAGGAAAGACGGGACGGCTGGCCCAAGTGGCCCGCCCTGCCGCCGGATTCTGGGTTCCGGCGACACCCCTTCCAGGTGCACTGATGCCTGCGGCTGCTGCTGCTGCTGCATAGCCTGCACAGCTTCAGTGAGGCCACTGACCTGCTGCGCTAGCAGATCAAACTGCTCCGTGCCGACCGCCATCACTGGAGGAGGAGGAGGTTGGGAAACAGGAGGTGAGGCCGGAGCCTGAGATCTGGCCGCGGAGGCCGTGGATCGTCGCGTGGACGCCTTGCGGGGAGGCATCGAGCAAGGACCAAGTGGAGAAAGGAGGAGGGGACGCCGAGAGAAACACCCGGGGGCAGTCCCGTTGAGCGCTCCTTTAAGAACAAAGGTACTGCGAAGACACAGCCCCTTCCTCTAGCACCAATCCTGTTGGTACAAAAATCTGCTAGCACCGGAGAAGCTGGAGTCGAGGGAGTCGTGGTCGCCGTCGGGACCTGCAAAAGAAGTCTAAACCGGAGGTGGGGTTGCTCCGACAAGACCCTCCGACGCTCAAGTCAGTTCTCTGCCTCAACAAGAATGGAGTGCTCGAACGAAAATTTTAGCAGAGTTTCTAGGTAAAGAACGAGAGCTTATAGAATAACGTATCTGGGGTTCCCCTTTTATAGACGAGGGGGCAACAAATTGATAATGATGCCTGTTACCGTCTGGCAGTGGGCCGCCCAGAGTCAGGAAAAGTTTGTTGCGGAGAGTAGTGGGGTGGACCCGTGGCTATTATCGAGGTGTGCCACGTGGAGTCTGCCACGAGAAGCGGAGTGGCATCCGTTGTCGCGACGTGCCAGAGGACAGAAGAATCATGCGGTATCCATCACAGAAAGTAGAGCAGGGCCGTGGCCATTATTACGGCCTGCCAGGGGGTGATGGAGCCGCGTGGAATCCATCGCAGGAGGTGGAGCAGGGTCGTGGGGTGATGGAGCCGCGTAGAATCTGCCGCAGGGAATAGAGCAGAATCGCGGGGTGATGGAGCCGCGTGGAATCTGCCGCAGGGAATGGAGCAGAATCGCGGCCGTTACTGCAATGCACTAGGGGTTGAAGGTCTGCCGACTGAAGTCCGGTTGGAGTGTCTGGCGGAGAGAGGTAGATAGCCATCTGTCCAAGAGGAGCTCGAAATCCAGCTTTCGCAAGAGTTCGGATGGAGTCTTCCTTCAGTCACAGCCGGGGGTGGAGTCCGGCTCCCGTAGGAGTCCGGGTGGAGTCCTTCTTGCGGTTGAAGTCGGGGACGGAGCCCGGCTCCCGTAGGGGTCCGGGCGGAGTCTTTCTGCAGTTGAAGTCAAGTGCAAAGTCTGGCTCCCGTTGGAGCCCGGACGGAGCTTACCAGCAGTTGAAGTTAGCGACGGAGCTCGGCTCCTGTAGGAGTCCAGGCGGAGTCTACCAGCGGTTGGAGTTGGCAACGGAGCCCGGCTCTCGTAGGAGTCCGGGCGGAGTCTACCAGCGGTTGGAGTCGTGGACAGAGCCCGGCTCCCGTAGGAGTCCGGACGGAATCTTCCTGCAGCTGGAGTTAGGGACGGAGCCCGGCTCCCGTAGGAGCCCGGGCGGAGTCCTTCTTGCGGTTGAAGTCGGGGACAGAGCCCGACTCCCGTAGGAGTCTGGGCGGAATCTTCCTGCAGTTAAAGACAGGTGCGAAGTCCGGCTCCCGTAGGAGTCTGGGTGGGGCTTACCAGCAGTTGAAGTTGGCGATGGAGCCCGGCTCCCGCAGGAGTCCGGGCGGAGTCCTTCTTGCGGTTGAAGTCGGGGACAGAGCCCGGCTCCCGTAGGGGTCCGGGCGGAGTCTTCCTGCAGTTGAAGTCAGGTGCGAAGTTTGGCTCCCGTTGGAGCCCGGACGGAGCTTACCAGCAGTTGAAGTTGGCAACGGAGCTCGGCTCCCATAGGAGTCCGGGCGAAGTCTACCAGCGGTTGGAGTTGGCGACAAAGCCCGGCTCCCGTAGGAGTTCGGACGGAATCTACCAGCGGTTGGAGTCATGGACGGAGCCCGGCTCCCATAGGAGTCCGGGCGGAATCTTCCTGCAGCTGGAGTCAGGGATGGAGCCCGGCTCCCGTAGGAGCCCGGGCGGAGTTCTTCTTGTGGTTGAAGTCGGGGACGGAGCCCGGCTCCCGTAGAAGTCCGGGCGGAATCTTCCTGCAGTTAAAGACAGGTGCGAAGTCTGGCTCCCGTAGGAGTCCGGGCGGGGCTTACCAGCAGTTGAAGTTGGCGATGGAGCTCGGCTCCCGTAGGAGTCCGGGCGGAGTCCTTCTTGCGGTTGAAGTCGGGGACGGAGCCCGGCTCCCGTAGGGGTCCGGGCAGAGTCTTCCTGCAGTTGAAGTCAGGTGCGAAGTCCGACTCCTGTTGGAGCCTGGACGGAGCTTACCAGCAGTTGAAGTGGGCGACGGAGCTCGGCTCTCGTAGGAGTTTGGGCGGAGTCTACCAGCGGTTGGAGTTGGCGACGGAGCCCGGCTTTCGTAGGAGTCCGGGCGGAGTCTACCAGCGGTTGGAGTCGTGGATGGAGCCCGGCTCCCATAGGAGTCCGGGCGGAGTCTTCCTGCAGTTGAAGTCAGGTGCGAAGTCCGGCTCCCGTTGGAGCCCGGACGGAGCTTACCAGCAGTTGAAGTTGGCGACGGAGCTTGGCTCCCGTAGGAGTCCGGGCGGAGTCTACCAGCGGTTGGAGTTGGCGACAGAGCCCGGCTCCCGTAGGAGTCCGGGCAGAGTCTACCAGTGGTTGGAGTCGTGGATGGAGCCCGACTTCCGTAGGAGTCCGAGCGGAATCTTCCTGCAGCTGGAGTTAGGGACGGAGCCCGGCTCCCATAGGAGCCCGGGCGGAGTTCTTCTTGCGGTTGAAGTCAGGGATAGAGCCCGGCTCCCGTAGGAGTCCGGGAGAAATCTTCCTACAGTTAAAGACAGGTGCGAAGTCCGGCTTCCGTAGGAGTCCGGACGGGGCTTACCAGCAGTTGAAGTTGGCGACGGAGCCCGGCTCCCACAGGAGTCCGGGCGGAGTCCTTCTTGCGGTTGAAGTCGGGGACGGAGCCCGGCTCCCGTAGGGGTCCGGGCGGAGTCTTCCTGCAGTTGAAGTCAGGTGCGAAGTCCGGCTCCCGTTGGAGCCCGGACGGAGCTTACCAGCAGTTGAAGTTGGCGACGGAGCTCGGCTCCCGTAGGAGTCCGGGCGGAGTCTACCAGCGGTTGGAGTTGGCGACGGAGCTCGGCTCCCGTAGGAGTCCGGGTGGAGTCTACCAGCGGTTGGAGTCATGGACGGAGCCCGGCTCCCGTAGGAGTCCGGGCGGAATCTTCCTGTAGCTCGAGTCAGGGACGGAGCCCGGCTCCCGTAAGAGCCCGACGGAGTTCTTGCGGTTGATGTCGGGGACGGAGCCCGGCTCCCGTAGGAGTCCGGGCGGAATCTTCCTGCAGTTAATGACAGGTGCGAAGTCCAGCTCCCGTAGGAGTCCGGGCGGGGCTTACCAGCAGTTGAAGTTGGCGACGGTGCCCGGCTCCCGCAGGAGTCCGAGCGGAGTCCTTCTTGCGGTTGAAGTCGGGGACAGAGTCCGGCTCCCGTAGGGGTCCGGGCGGAGTCTTCCTGCAGTTGAAGTCAGGTGTGAAGTCCGGCTCCCGTTGGAGCCCGGACGGAGCTTGCCAGTAGTTGAAGTTGGCGACGGAGCTCGGCTCCCGTAGGAGTCCGGGCGGAGTCTACCAGCGGTTGGAGTTGGCGACGGAGCCCGGCTCCCGTAGGAGTCCGGGCGGAGTCTACCAGCGGTTGGAGTCGTGGACAGAGCCCGACTCCCGTAGGAGTCCGGGCGGAGTCTTCCTGCAGTTGAAGTCAGGTGCGAAGTCCGGCTCCCGTTGGAGCCCGGACGGAGCTTACCAGCAGTTGAAGTTGGCGACGGAGCTCGGCTCCCGTAGGAGTCCGGGCGGAGTCTACCAGCGGTTGGAGTCATGGACGGAGCCCGGCTCCCGTAGGAGTCCGGGCGGAATCTTCCTACAGCTGGAGTCAGGGACGGAGCCCGGCTCCCGTAGGAGCCCGGGTGGAGTTCTTCTTGCGGTTGAAGTCGGGGACGGAGCCCAGCTCCCGTAGGAGTCCGGGCGGAATCTTCCTGCAGTTAAAGACAGGTGCGAAGTCCGGCTCCCGTAGGAGTCCGGGCGGGGCTTACCAGCAGTTGAAGTTGGCGACGGAGCCCGGACTCCTGCGGGAGCCGGGCGGAGTCCTTCTTGCGATTGAAGTCGAGGATGGAGCCCGGCTCCCGTAGGGATCCGGGCGGAGTCTTCCTACAGTTGAAGTCAGGTGCGAAGTCCGGCTCCCGTTGGAGCCCGGACGAAGCTTACCAGCAGTTGAAGTTGGCGACGGAACTCGGCTCCCGTAGGAGTCCGGGCGGAGTCTACCAGCGGTTGGAGTTGGCGACGGAGCCCGACTCCCGTAAGAGTCCGGGCGGAGTCTACCAGCAGTTGGAGTCGTGGACGGAGCCCGGCTCCCGTAGGAGTCCGGACAGAATCTTCCTGCAGCTAGAGTCAGGGACGGAGCCCGACTCCCGTAGGAGCCCGGGCGGAGTTCTTCTTGCGGTTGAAGTCGGAGACGGAGCCCGGCTCCCGTAGGAGTCCGGACGGAATCTTCCTGCAGTTAAAGATAGGTGCGAAGTCCGGCTTTCGTAGGAGTCCGGGTGGGGCTTACCAGCAGTTGAAATTGGCGACGGAGCCCGGCTCCCGTAGGAGTCCAGGCGGAGTCTACCAGCGGTTGGAGTTGGTGACGGAGCCCGGCTCCCGTAGGAGTCCGGGCGGAGTCTACCAGCGGTTGGAGTCGTGGACGGAGCCCGACTCCCGTAGGAGTCCGGGCAGAATCTTCCTGCAGCTGGAGTCAGGGACGGAGCCCGGCTCCCGTAGGAGCCCGGACGGAGTTCTTCTTGCGGTTGAAGTCGGGGACGGAGCCCGGCTCCCGTAGGAGTCCAGGCGGAATCTTCCTGCAGTTAAAGACAGGTGCGAAGTCCGGCTCCCGTAGGAGTCCGGACGGAGCTTACCAGCAGTTGAAGTTGGCGACGGAGCCCGACTCCCGTAGGAGTCTTGGCGGAGTCTACCAGCGGTTGGAGTTGGCGACGGAGCCCGGCTCTTGTAGGAGTCCGGGTAGAATCTTCCTGCAGCTGGAGTCAGGGATGGAGCCCGGCTCCCGTAGGAGCCCGGGCGGAGTTCTTCTTGCGGTTGAAGTCGGGGACGGAGCCCGCAAGGGCCAATCCCACTGTGAACTTCGGTTGAGGGTATTTTATACCCAACACCTTGAAAAGAAGTTCATCGAGGTGCAAAGAGTCGACTCCGCACTGAATGTTGCGGATCTGCTGACCAAGCCTCTCAGTCAGCAGAAGACCGAAGCTCGCCTTGAGAAGATAGATCTTAGGTACATGGCCAATTGACTTTAGATCAAGTGGAAGTTTGTTGGATTTGTGCCCTAGAAGCCAATTATTGACTGATACATTATGTAATTCTAGGGCCTATACTTATACTTATAATCTTTTTATTATCAATAAAGAATTTTTTCATTCCAATCATGTTTATGTATCCATGATTTGTCTTAAAAATTAACAAAGATGATTTTTTGTATATTCTTAAAGAGTTAAGAATTTGAGACATACATTAACTAGTGGTTAATTTTTATATGCTCCCAATCAAAGGATCGTCATGGAGGATAGTGATCAATCTATTTGAGATCGGTGCACGGTTCACCTCCCTTGTAAGCAGATGAGCCTCGGGTCTGCGGCATAGAGACACTAAATGAAGGTACAGATAGTTATTAGAGAAGAACATACACTGAGCGTGACCAACACGAGAATCACATAGATGTCTACTCACTCGTCAGTGGTCTTCTCAATGCTGCAGTGGTGTGAGTGGTCCTTTAACCAACGGTGTCATTGGTTATTCACAACGAGGCTACTAAGTTTAACTATACATTTTCTTGATCCCTAGCCATTTAGGTCTTTGCTATGTATGTTGGCTTCAGTAGGTTCAAATTTGCTATTTGAAGTAGGATGCACCTAGATAGGATCTATCGATCTTGGTAGAAAAAGAAAAGTCCTATGCGATTTGTGAGACTGAGTTCAGAAAATTTTTGACCAAAGCAAGTGTGAATACTAGAAAAGAGTTTCCATGGAATTCACAAATGAACTCAAATCGAGCCAATCTAGCATGTGACTGATGATGGGGTTTGACGAGTTCTCTATAACCTCTGTCAAGTCGGTACTCATGATAGAATGACTGAATCATACGATAACTACATCTAGGGGTTCGTATTTTTATTCTATTGGATTGTCACTATATACTGCTACATGTCACTGGTAGATTATGAGACTCATCGAGCGTCATCTTGATAATCGATGGCCCTCGAAGGATAGAATTAAAAATGTTCTAATCCATCGAAAGAAGTTTCGATGATATTGTGATAGAGATCATAATATATCTTACTACCAGATAGAATGGAACCTATGGGGTCATACATTAAGAGATTTAATCTCGAATTTACCAATTGGGCTTATAAAGTTCTAATTGGATTAGTGTTTATTAAAATCTTATTAGGTTTATGAGAATCATGCTAGCACATGGTTAAATCTAATTCTTTTCGAGATTTCGATTCGATCAAGTCCATAGCTTTGAACTTAACCTAAATCCATTTGGATTTAATTAGACTCTTAATTGTGAGCCCAAGAGAATTTGATTAAGTCAATTAGTTGGTATAATTATCCTAACATTATCTCTTCTTTATCTCCTAATTATCTCTAAGTGTGCATGAGGAATAGATGGAAGATTGAGGGGCGCATCTTTTTCTTTTTGAAAAATTTTGGACTCCAAATCCTTGAGGGGCCTACCCCCTCTTATGTGTCATGGCATGCAGGAGAGAGTGGGGTCCATGTCCCATCTTTTATGGCTAGAGATCTCTTTGTGGGGTATCAAGAGTTGGCGTCCCAACTACCTGATATATATTCTCATGATACCTCTTGTACATGCTTAAAGGGGCTAATTAATTATCACTTATATATGATTTTATTTGGTATAAATCAGATTAAAAAGATAGAAGATTCTTATGAGATAAGAATCAACCTTTTTAAGATAATTGGGTTCCTAATATGTGTCAGGATAGTGTCTATATATAAAGGGTGGTCTCTAGAGTTTCATAGAATAAATTTTTGATCAACAAAACTCTCACTCTCTCCATCTCCACACCTTCTCTCATCATTTTCTTTCTTTCTATGCCCAAAAGTTGGGTGCTCTCTCTTCCACATGCCTAGAAGAAATTCTGGTGACTTAGAGATCAAGGATCGAGAAGAAGAAAGTTGCAGATCAAGGAGTTAATCTCGCAGTTAAGATCAAATGAGTTGATCAAAGTCTTCAAGATCAAAGTTCTTCTTGAGAAGAAGAATCTCATACGAGAAGAAAAGTTCAAGATCGATTCCAGTGGATATCCATAGAGGTCGGACACGTGTGCGGCTTAAACTTCTACGAATCCAAGATCATCAATAGCGGTGAATTTCTATCTGTGCCAAGGTAATGAGATCTGATCTCATAATTTTTTTTTAAATTTCAAATTGATAATATGTGCTTTCCTTCGGCTTGGATAGATTTAGACCTAGTATCTAGCATGTGGGTGTTTTGTTTTTCGCTGCCTGTTTTCAAATTTTGAAATCTACACATGCTGCTTACTCATTTTTTTAACAGTGGTTGTGGCCGCAAGCAAAACCAAACAACAAACCAAGCGGTGGTAGCTCCTAAAGAAATCATGCAATAGGAGCAGGATCTAATGATAGAGTGCAAAGATTTGAGGAGATAGATGGTAGAACTAACTATGTATCTTATGCAGTTAAAAAATCGGGATGCGAGATCTGAGATGGAACCAGAAGATCATAGATCTGATGGAGAAGCTTCAAATTTCAAGAACCTCTTCTACCAAGATATTCTCATCCATCAACATGAAGGTTGAGACGATTTGTTCGAACGATCAATCTATTGGTATAATACCATTAGAGTAGATCTACCTGAATATTCAAGTAGTCTACAAATATAGATATTTTTCGATTGATCAGATCAAATCAAGTGCATCTTCGAGTACAAAGAGGTGCCCAACGACAAAAAGGTGAAGCTTGTCATCTTGAAGTTGACAGGATGGGCTTCTACATGGTGGCAACAATTGAAGAAGACCAGAAAGCGCAGAGGCAAGCTGAAGATTCAGGATTGGAAAAAGATGAACATGGTGTTAAAGGAACATTTTTTTCCTTTCAACTATATACAAGTTCCTGTATCAACGCTTACAAAATCTTCGACAAAGGCCTAAATATATAGATGAATACATAGAAGAGTTCTACCAACTGATCACCAGAAACGACCTATTGGAGAGCGAGGAGCAAATGGTAGCAAGATATCTGAATGGATTAAGATAGTCGATCCAAGATGCCTTAAGGCCAAAGTCCCTGTGGATGGTCAAAGAAGCATACCATCGAGCCATGGTTGCTGAGGAGCAGCTGCGATGAAAGCCTATGTCCAGATCTGATCGTCTCCTGCAGAGCAATCAAATGCCAAGAATCAGGAGGATATGTGGTGCAACCCAACTTCTACCCCTCCTGTTCGTGCTATTATTGAAGCAAGATCATCGAAGCCAACTCCAGCTAGATCGTGAACTCTATGGTGCTATAATTATGGCGAGATTGGATACGCGTAAAGTAAGTGCATGAAGCCTACTGGATGGTCCGAGAAGTAGTTGCTGATAGAAGAAGACAAATCTTCCGACGAGGATCAAAAGCCTACCTATGATGAAGGTGATGAGGAGGATGATTTCCTACTGTTTGGAGATAGAGGAGAGGTTCTAGTTATTCAAAAGAGTCTGTTTGCTCCAAAAAAAGAGAAAGATGACTGAAGGCGGACCAATATCTTCCATACTTGCTGTACTATTAAAGGCAAGATCTACAAAATCATCATCAATGGAGATAGCTATAAAAATATCATCTCTCAAGAGATTATCTCTAAGCTGAACCTGATCACAGAAAGCATCCTCAGTCATACAAGCTATCATGCTTTTGGAAAGGGAGCAAGGTGGTTGTTAATAGTCACTGTCTTGTCTCATTTTATATCAGGCAGAAGTATTTCAATGAAGTTTGGTGCGACGTTGTTACCATGAATGCATGCCATCTATTTTTAGGTAGACCATGACTGTATGATCACAAGGTCACTTATGATGGTCATAGGAATACTTATTCATTTTGGAAGGACCGTCAGAAGATTACTTTGGTGCCGATGAAAAAGGAGGATCTACCTCAATCGGATCCAAAGACCAACATCAATCTTCTGACAAAAGTTTCTTACCTGGAGAAAGCAATGGAAACTCCTAACTCGATGACGAGTTCTTTCCAGTCTAGGGTGTATGATGCAAATGTTTTAGTTGGTACAAATCATGATTTGTATAATCGAACCTGAAAGATCAAGAAATTAGGCTGATTGCAGTTGACCATATTAATTTTCATACTGTCATACTAGAACGGCCATAACTTCCTCATCTGATGTCAGAATCGCTATTATAACCCCATTTCGAAAAGCACTTTTTGTACTCTATGGGTCGACCACTTTGCCATCACATCCAATTTCAGAACTGAATTTTATTGTTTGACAGACCAACGAAAGTCTGGAAGAATCCTAGTCAAATTGAGAATTTTAATCCTTATGTTAGTCATTTTCCTATTTTGTTTCAGATTCCTTTTGTTATTAGGTTAAGACTACTCTATAAATAAAACCCCTTAGGTTAATGTTGTAATTAAAGTTTTAATTTATTTTCATGATATTGAATCAAAACTTTAGAAAAAAAAATTCTTCTTTTGTTTTTTGTTTTTTTTTTTTTTTTTTTTTTTTTTTGCATCTTCTTTCTCTCTCCATCGAGACGTATCCTAGGCTGCGCAGGTTTCTACTCCCTACGAGCCGAAACAGCAAGGAAGTCTGTCAGAGTTAATGTTGGGAAAGGAAAAGGCTCAGGACAACAACTCAATGGTGACTGAAGTACGCAGTGAGAAGCCTTTGGAAACTTATGTGGCTTTGTCCTAGAGAATGAAAGCCTAAACGGGAGATTCTTTTAAACGTAAAGCCAAATCCAGTACCAGATGCAAGGGCTATCTCCATCAACTTTCCTGTTGCTGCGAATCTGGATCTTGCTACTTAGAATCTCCCTTGCTAGTGATTTGAAGGATCTTATCAAATCTTTTAAATATGATATTGTAGCTGATCAGGAGCCTACGAAGGTGGGATGCTGTAGCTTTCGAATAAAAGGCAGTGTTAGCAAAGCTACATTTTCCAACAAAAAGGGGTGGGCAAACTACCTCCTGTTCCCTTCAAAAAAATAAATAAAAATAAAAAAACGAAGCTACATTTGAGATCAAAAGCTGTTTTGGAGCAGAGCAGTTTTTTATTATTAAACTGTTTGAAGGCTATTCTGAAGTTGTAGAAACGATTTATGGTGTGTTTGGCTGTCAATATTTTTCTCAATCATTTCAAAGATCTGAAACTTAGAAAGAAATGGTGTTTTCACTAGAATGAAAGGTCCTAAAGAGCATTCAAGGCAGAAATTATTGTGGTAAGAAGTTTGGTGCCAGTTCCCTGGCTTATAGGAGGACATCTTAATGCAACGTATAGTCTATCTTCCAACAGATGAGATTGGGATGCCTTGAACTCATCCCCTCTTTCTCCCTTACTGAACCACCCCTTAAAAATGTCAATCCTTCGGTTGGAGTAACAAGGAACTTGATCCTTAATTGCTAGGCCAGACCACACTTCTTTTTTTCTTACTGACCTGTCTTAGTGATGAGAGTTATATCACTCCATGGTAAAATACATGCTGACCTATCTTAATGTACAAACTCAGAAAACTCTGTAGGCAAGTGATGATTCCTAAACCACCTGCCCCCATAAAGAGCGACAAAAGAAGCAAGGCCATTAGTAGCTGATCAAAATAATCTTTAACACTGCAAACGATTTATTATGTTAGGAAACATAATAAATATCGCAAAATTCTAGGACTCATTTGGAATTGAAGACTGAGAATGACACGGTGATGCCCCCCAGTGAGCATTTTTGATTTCCTTATGACAAAAGAGCAAGATTAGATAAAATAAGCTTAATTCGCAAATACTGTAACTAGCTTGTACAAGCCAAGTACTTCTAACATGTAACTCTGCAACTAAAGCAAGACTGAGCTCTTAAAAATATGCATCATTTACAGAAAAATAAATTGCTAAGCAATGGAATACCCTGTTACTTCCTGATTACAACAATAGCTTTAGCTGAATCAGGCAAAATTTCCTTCTTGTATGCAATGTTACATACAGCAAAAGCACCTTTCAGAAAAATACTTACGTAATTTAACATATATTAGAACTCAATCAATTTCCCTTCCTAGTGAAAGAGAATTTTCTGTTAAATTAATCTCTAAAGTGCTGGTGCTTTGCTTGTATCGCATCAATATCAACAAAGGAAAAGGCAATGCCAAAACATGGACACCTCCAGACACAAAATGCTTCAGACACCTTGTCAGTGGACATTTTATCTTGCATGGTCCCTGCAAAAGTTAGACAAATTTTAAAAAAAAAAAATGTTTGGAAGTTGAGGAGCTAGAAGAAAGGAAGAGAAGCAATGGGTAACAGGAAGGCCACACAGCTGACATGAGCATTTGCCGACAAATGATACAGAAGTTTTTATTGAAGTTTAGTAGTACATGATTCTTAACACTAATCTGAATGATCAGAACTCCTTCCAAATAAGTAATAACTGCAGCGTAATTTAATGATAGCAAAGTAGTATATTATAGGTCGCTTGGAGGTAGGAATCCATTTAGTGGTTCTATTGCTTTTTAATTATTTATTTTGCATCCTCTTCTAATGTACGTAAAATTGTAACATGGTTTTTTCTAACCAACTTGTATTAGACCTCATACCATTTAATTTAGGCAATCATATAAATCATTAACAATTTATAACAGTTTCACATTTCAACATTAATATAAAAGAACTTTAACATGATTCATCCATCCAGGTCTGTCTAACTCAAGTTTATGATATCTAAGACTTCCATGATTCACGACGATTCTCGGTTATCAGCCATAAAAATTTAGCAAAACAATGTCATGTTGGATGTATGTCCTAAAAGCCAATTTTGACTGACACATTTCATATCTCTAGGACATAATTTTGTACTTATTGGGCAGTTATAGTATCATTCATATTTATGTGTCTATGAATCATCCAAAGAATTAACAAGATAATGACACATTCTCAAAGAGTTGAGAATTTGAGACATGTATCGTTGATGGTTGATTCCTAAATTGCTCCTAATCACAGGATCATCATGAAGAAGGTGATTGATCCGAATAGACCAGTGCACGGATCGCTTTCTTCGGATAAATGAGTCTCGAGTCTGCAGTATAGAGATACTGGAGCGAGAGTGCTGGTATTGTTAGAGAACTAGCACTGAGCGTGACCAACACGAGAAGTCACATGGATGTCTGCTCACTCAGTGACTTTCTCGATGCTGCAGTTGTATGACTAGTCCTTTGACCTGAGGTGGCATTACTACTCGCAGTGAGGCTGTTGGAGTTTGACTGACACATCAATATGGATCTCAATGAGCCCTTGTAGTGGACGTTGGCCATAGTTGATCCACTGTAGGAGTAGAGTGTGCATCAAGATGGAATCTATTGACCCTAGTAGAAGGAAGTAGTCCTATGGGATTTAAGAAGCTGTCCTTAAGTCTATGACCATAGTATTGTGATTAATGAAAAAGAGTTTTCATAAAATCACATATGGACTCAAACTGATTAAATCTATCATATGACCGATGTTGAGGTTTGACGATTTATCCATGACCTGCCATCTGGTCGGGACTCACGATAGAGGGACTGTATCATGCACTAACTGTACCTAGAAGTTCATCTTTTATTCTACTGGGTTGCCACTACATACTGCTAGGTGTCACTGATGGATTGTGAGACTCACAAGCATCATCTTGATGATCAATGAGCCTTGGTGGACAGAGTTGGAATTGTTCCAATCCATTGAAAAAAATTTTAATGATATTGTGATAGAGATCACAATATATCTCACTACCAGACAGAATAGAACCTATGAGGTCACACACAAAAGAGGCTTTTGACTGATTAGATGGTTGAATTATGATTGTGAATCGTAACAAGATTTGATTATCAATTTGATTGATAATTGATCTAATGCAAATGTTGCATTATATAACTCGCTAAAGAGTTAGTAAGTTATAGGAGGATTAATTGGCAATAGGATTGCTAATTAGCTCAATTTGATTGAGCATTAGGGCTTGTATCAAGCCCAATTTGATTGAATTTAATTTGACTAATTTTGGATTTGATTTGATCAACCCTATAGGGTTATAAGATAACCCCAAAAGGACTAGATGATGAAACCCAGTTGAATTAGGATTTGGGTTTGATCCAATTCCTAATTAGACTAGGATATATGTGTTCTTAATGGGACTAGGAATCTTCTTTTCATGGTGCACCAAATCCTAATGGGATTAAGATTAAAATTGAGTTTGACTCAAGCATCAAGAAAGAGTCCAATTGGACTAAGACTCTTCTAATTAGGAGACATCCAATCTAAATTAATTAGACTCCAAATCAGATTTGGTTTTCCATCTATTTGAGTCTAATCAAGTCCTAATATGATTAGGATTTATTGATGTTTTAATTGGATTTAAAACAATAATTTAAAGAAAAGTCCCATGTGATTGAAACTCCTCCAATCTATGCGCCCAAAAGTCCCACGCCACAACCTGTTTTGGATGCCTCATCCAACCAGATTTGACGCCACTTTTCCCCTCCTTATTAACGTGTAAGAAAGAAGAGAAAACCCCTTTAATCCCGTGAAAAACCTGGGCGTGGAATCCTTGTGATGGGCGGCACAAAATTAAGTGAGAGTCCTAATAGGTTTGGACTTCTATTTCCTATTTAACTTATAATTCCCTTTAGCCTATAAATACCCCCACCACTTGGGACGTGTAAAGGGATGAGAACACCAGGTTTTAGATGCTAAAAACCAGAGGTTTACCGTGGAAAACCAAAAGAAAAAAAAAAGAGGGACGGCATGAACTTGTAGGGGCGCAAAGATATGGATGTCTCCTCCTTTCTTTGTCCAAAAGTTGGACAAAATTTATTATATCTCTATTATAGAGATTTGGTACATGAAATTTTAAGAAAAAAAGAGAAGGGTTCTTCTCATGATCTCTAGCATAGAGATCAAGATCCTCTTACATCTTCTTATTCTCTAAGAGTGTCTTAGGAGAAAAAAAGATTTTCAACCATCAAGATGCGATTTCTGCAAGGGAGCTAGTACCCCAATGAGATCAAAAGGCTTCTGATCAGATCAGAGTCTCGTGTGGATATCCGTAGAGGCCGGACGCTTGTGCGGCTAGAAGAAACCTTCGGAAGACATCCATGATTATCTGTTCACGTTGAAGATTGATCCATGTCTAGGTATGTTTTTATTTATTTTTCTCTATTTGATTTCTGTATCTGAATCTTATCTCACATATGATTATTCTGATTATGGTTTGAAGATATGATCTTGTGCATGCTTAGATTAAATTAGATTTAATCTGAAAAATTTTTAAATTCCACTGCATATTCTTTTTGCAAAATCATGCATGCATGAAACCATAAAACTCCAACATGTCATGCCTACGAGAGTCCTTTTTCTCATCTTCCAATCCCGACAATTTTCAAAATCAACAAATATTTGCATCCTAAGCTTGACTTGTATGGAGTTTGTTAGTAAAAGTATTGTATGGAGCTATTGGTTCCTGTCAACCTGCAGAAAACATTTATAAAATAAAGAGGACATTTCCTGAAAAAAGTTGATGAATGGAAAATGTCAATAAACTTTTTTATAAAAAGTAACAATTGAATGTAAAGGTATTTAAGGAGATACCTTAACTGAAGTGACCTTAACTCTTAACCGAGTTACCTAAGATGTTATCATTTAAGACTTGTCATCACTCATGGTTTAGCCCAATGTGATGAGTCACCAGAAGATTTAAATGGTTGACAAGTTATTTCACCCACAAGTCTGAAAGCCATCTTTGCTAAACATTGTGAGACTGAAGAGTGCATGTTTTTTTTATAGCATTAAGAATGACCACCCTCAATAGAGTGTATGCTAATACTCCTACCTAGGTAACACATCTGCTTTGGAAACTTGGTGAAAACTTAAACCACACCAGCTTCCTAAGCACTTCTTTATTTTGAGTATCTGCTTCCCCGAACCTGCTGCTGCATCATACCAAGTTCCTTGAAGGCCTCAATTTTGGCAACTAAATACATGGTATAGCAATAATAAGGTACTTTTGAGGAAGCCTCGGTGTCAACAAATCGGGCCCAGCCAACTCAAAACAAGGTCCCAAAACACTTATCCTATAGGACCTATACTTCAACCCAAGGTTTTAAGTATTGAATCGTACTGGCCACTATAGAGTGTATGGTATGAACCTAGAATAGTACCAAGACAATGCTGCAGCTCGATCCAGTTCCATGATGGCACATGGTAAATGTGTCATGCCAACTCCAACACTATACCACATGCCAATACCAGGGCATACAATACAGTGCCTGTATGGCCCTATAGGTACCGTTGTAGAGCATGATACCAAGAATTGAGACCTTGCTTCAGCATACTGAGCTCGGCACATTGTTCACATCTAATGTCAAGGTCAAAAAAGCTCTTTCTTCTTTTATCCACTTGAAACTCCAGTCCAAACTTACCTCCCCCACCCCCCAAAAAAAAGTTGGGGGGGGGGTGTTGGAGAAGGGGAAGGAGGAGGGGAGGGTGTGTGGGAGATGGGGGGTAGGGGGCTGACCCCATTCTAAGCCCAACTCCCCTCTCTACAGTCAATAGCCATGCTCGCCCCTATTTTCTCATCATCCTTGACCCCCAGTGTATAACCATTCATGCCCAAAACCCAAGCACCCAAACCCTTGGACCACCGTAACCATAACCTTGTCCTAACTGCTTGTGTTTTACTTTATCCCTCATTTACCAAGCATTCCGATTTAGGACCACATCTGACATTTTTTTTCATGATGTTTGGATGTTAGAAGACACTAGTCAGCTAATAAAGAACTATGAGGCTGGAGGCTTGGAGCTCTAGTTTAAAAAGGCAACAGAATATGGGAGTGGGAAGAGATTCATGTGACTTATCCTTCCTCTATATCCCATGTCATCAAAGATCATGGATTCCAACTCCAACGTGATTTATCTTATCATAGAAAGAATAAACTTCTTGCTCTTATCATGACATTTCAATACAGACTTGCTAATGAAGCCTTCTTACACAAACAGGTTCTTTAAGCATACAGGCCTTTTTAAACTTTTTCCATATTTATCATCACAACTTTCATCAGTGTAACCTTCATCTTCCCCTACTCTTGCTACTCTCTTCAACAGAGACTATAAGCATCCTCTTTTACTATATTCCCAAAAATCTTTAATACAAATGTTGATCATAGTTTACTATATGGCTCTAAACAAAGATTTTAAATCCCGGACGAAGGTGTCCCGGTTTCTTTGTGGAACGAAATATCCCGCTGTCCCGTTTCGTCCTGACAGTAGTTTTAGTCATGCATCCTAGTAAATATCTTCCATCTTTCTCCCCTTCTTTTCTTTCTTTTCTTTTTTCTTTTTGTTCTTTCTTCCTTCATTTCTTTCTTTTCCTCTATTATTTTTTTCTTTTTCTTTATTCTCCCTTCCTTTCTTTTGTTCACTTTTTCTTTTTTTTTCCTTTCAATATTTTCTTTTTCTTCATCTTTCCTTGCTTTTCTTTCCTCTTTCTTCTCTCCCTGTATGGATGAGTTTCGAAGTCCCGAATCCGTCTCGGTCCCATTTTTTTATAGGAATAGGATGGGACAACCAGAAAATCCTCTATCCCACGGAGACATAAAATTTTGTTCTAAATTGCCTGATTTAGGGTGGACCAACATGATTCTTCCCATTGGTGCCAAAAATTGGTGAAGGGGAAAGGGAGAAGCAAAGAGAGCAAGAAAGAGAGGGAGAGGGGGGAAGAGAGGTGCCAGGAGAGGGAGAGAGAGGGGGCTCGGAAGCCCTCCTCTCTTTGTCTGCTCATCCGCAGGCCCCACTAAGTAGAGTCCCTATTTCACTCAGCCAAATTTTTTTTGCCATTCTTTAAGTGAAGTCAACACACTAGGCTTCTAAGTCCCCCTTCTCTCTCTCTTCCTATCTTTTCTTCTCCCTCCTCCCTTCTCTCCACGAATCCCCTTTCTCGATACGTGGCGAATCGGCACAACATAGAATTGCACCGTCAGGCAACTAGCATGGGTCCTGGTACCGATACCACCGACCTTGATTGTCACTGTCTTAATTGATTCTCCATCATTTTTTCTTAATTGATACAACTCCTATAGCTCCTATATTACAATCATTTCTCGCTTTACTAATTTTACCACATATCCATTACAACATTCTCATTTCTACTATTTTCAACATATTTTCTTGGATCCTCTTTATTGCCCAACATAGTAAACCCTACAACTTTATAACTTATTTCCATTATATAAATTTATCCTTTAGGTTGCCATGGTATTCATTTATCACGATACCACAAACAACTCTCCACTTCATCCAACCAGTCTTTCATTTATAATGTGTCCTCATCTATTTCACCACTATTTTGTACAATAGATTTTAAATCAACAAAAATCATCTCTAAGATACCGCTTGTCCATCAATCCAATATAGAGCAGTGATTTTCAATTGAGTTCCTATTTTCACTTAAATTGCATTCCAACAACTTTTGTCCTTATGATTTTTAAGCCCTTATCCACTAAGACTTCCATAAATCCAATTTATGTTTAATCTTTTTCATTAATCAACTATATCATCAATAAATAATACACCATAATGCATCTTCCTAAATATTAGCAATAACTACATGTATGATTAGCTTAAAAAAATAAATTAATTGTTCCTGGGCTTAAGACCCCAAAAAAAGGACTAAAAATACAACACTACTACTAACACTTGTATCTGTTTAAGCATACATATTCTCTATAAATTCAATTTACGATATGAATAATTTTCCTTCTTGAAGCATATCAATTTATTTTTATTGGTACCCTTACCACAAGCTTTCACAGAAACATGTAATATCATAAAGTGATAGTAATAACATAGATGCAATATTGTAAGTTTGGATATGAGAAATTAAGGAAAATAACAATGAAAGTAGGGATAGCGATTTGTTTATCAAGCACATTCCGCCATAGCTGGGCTAGAAAGAGGCTGTGGCTCAGTAGCACCCCTAAAATCTAGGATTTGAATGGAATATGTACCGCTGTACAAAAAAAAACTGCTATACCCTGTAATGTTCTTCGATGCCACCTAAGGAAAAAGATAATTGTCTGTCCTTATCATTTACAATCGCATAAAGCTGTACAAATACATAGCAAAAGACCATATTTAGAGGATCAAATCCCAACAAATAAGGAACAAAATAACAACCAATTAACAAATAGATCAAAGCCGAATTAGCACTATTCTGGATAAATAAGTTGAGAGATTTTAGGGATTCTAACACCCACTCAAGCTGCTGAATAAATATCTTTCATTCCCAGCTTGCTTGTGAGTTCCTAAAATCTTGCTATAGGTAGTCCTTTTATTAAAACATCGGCTAACTGATAATCTAATGGCATATAAGAGGTGCTAATCAAGCCACTATCCAGCTTCTCTTTTATGAAATATCTATCTATCTCAATGTGCTTCATCCTGCCATGTTGAACAAGATTATGTACAATATTTATAACAGACTTGTTATCACAATACAACTTCATAGTTCCTTTTTAATTCTGAGATCATCCAAAATTATTTTTAGCCACAAAAGTTCATACACTCCATGAGCCATTGATCTAAATTCAACTTCAGCACTGGATCTCGCAACCACATTCTGTTTCTTGCTTCTCCATGTAACCAAATCTCCTCCAAGAAAGATGCAATAGCCAAATGTTGATCTCCTGTTTGTTTAGGATCCTACATAATCTGCATTGTGTAGGCTTCTAGAGTCAATCCTTTTCTCTTTTTAAATAAAATTTCCTTTCCTGATGTTGCTTTGAGGTAATGCAAGAATCTATGAACCACTTGCAAATGTCCTCTTTTGGATTATGCATGACTTGACTTACCACGCTTACTAAGTATGCGATGTCTAGCCATGTATGAGAAAGGTAGATCAATCTTCCAACAAGTCTTTGGTATCTTCCTTTGTCCACTATGTTGCCTTTTTCTGTCCTTATTCTGTGGTTTGGATCAATAGGTGTGCTTGATGATTTGCTGCCGAGATTCCCTATCTTTTTGAGTAGATCTAGCACATATTTCCTTTGAGAGATGAAAATACCCTTTTTTAAGTATGCTACTTCAATGCCTAAGAAGTACTTGAGTTTTCCTAGTTCTTTGATTTCAAATTCTCGAGCTAGGTATTTCCTGAGGGACTCCTTTTCAGCTTCATCATTTTCTGTCACAATAATATCATTTACATAGACCAATAGAGTAGTGAGTCCATCTTTAATTGAGTGCTTGATAAACAATGTATGATCCCCTTGACGCTGTTTATATCCTATTCTCAGCATGGCTTTTGTAAATCTCCCAAACCATATCCTGGGTGATTGTTTCAAGCCATAAAGTGCCTTTTTTAAATGACATACCTTATTGGCCCCAAAACTCCCGTCAAATCTGGGTGGAGGTTCCATGAAGACCTCCTCTAAGTCTCCATGTAGGAATGCATTCTTGACATCAAACTGCTACAAACACCAATCAAACATAGCGGCAATAGATAATAAAATGTGCACAATATTCACCTTTACTACAAGTGCAAAAATTTCTTAGCAATCCACTCCATAAGTTTGAGTATATCCTTTCACGACTAATCTCGCCTTGTACTTCTTTTCAGCCTTATATTTCAATATATAAATCCATTTACATCCCACCGATTGTTTTCCTTTAGGGAGAGTGACAACCTCCTAAATCTTATTCCCCTCTAGTGCATTCATTTTCTCTTTCATGACTTGTATCTAATTCTTACTTTTTAATGCCTCTTGCATGGTTTTGGAACTGTCAATTGAGTTTATAGTGGTAAGAAGACTTTTGTACTATGGGGATAATCTATGAAAAGTAATAAATTATGAAATTGGATGATAAGTGCAATTTTTAGTTCCTTTTCTCAAGGCTATTGGTAAGTTCAAATCTTAGGGTGTAGACTCTATAGAATCAAACTCAATAGTAGTAAGAGAAAGAGGAATTTTATTATCTGGATCCGGCTTAGATTCATGAATGTCTCAGCTCTGGCTTGAACTTCTACCTTCTCGAATATGTTAGTAGTTTTACTGGTGATTTGGAGCTCGGCTGCTGGTGCTGTTCCTCTTATAATTCCAATGGAGGTACTGATGGAGAAGGAGAGGAAGAGACCTGCGAGGAGAGGCCAATGGAGACAAGGAAGGAGGGATAAGAGGTACTGAATTATCAAAAGGAATACCCCATTCCATATCTGTATTAGTCTTCTCCCCCTAACGATAGGAATGGGAAGGTTGGAAAAATGATTCATTTTCTTGAAAAGAGACATCTATGGAAATGAAGACTTTTCGGATAGAGAATAAATAACATGTGTACCCTTTTTGTGTGTTTGAGTAGCCTACAAACATGCATTTGAGGGCTCTAGGGTCAACTTACTCCTATGTTGTTGGTGAATATGGACAAAGGACACAACTGAACACTCTAAGTGGAGTGTTTGAATAATGAAAATCTGGATAGAAGTCGGATAGGAGCTGTATAGGACTCTTGTAATCAAGTCGTGAAGGCACTTAGTTTATTAAATAGGTTGTTGCTAGAACAGCCTCCCCCCAAAATTTTTTAAGAGCATTGGACTGAAATAAGAGGGCTTGAGTGACATTAAGTATATATTTTTTCGTTCAGCCACTCCATTTTGTTGGGGTTTGTCAACACAAGAAGACTCATGGATAATGCCTTTATTTTGTAAGAAGCTGGATAGAGTTAGGTTGAAATAGTCCCTAGCACTATTTGATCGAATCCTTTTAATAGGAACCCTAAATTATGTCTTTATCATTTTGTAGAAAATAGAAAAGATGTGGCACTTCAAACTTCTCTTTTACGAGGAACAACCAAGTTGTTTTCGTACAATCATCAATAAATGAAACAAACCACCTAGCACCAGTGATATTAGGTATTTTAGATGATCCCCAAACATCAGTATGTACCAAGAAAAAAAGATAGAATGACTTTGTATTACTTAAAGAAAATGACACACGATGATGTTTTGCAATTGCACAAGTATCACAATGGAAACTATCAGTAGAAATATTTTAAAGAGTAAAGAAAATATTTTCTTTAATAATTGAAATGGTGGATGTCCAAAATGAAGGTGATGAAGCCTAATTTCAGATTTGTTGGATGATGTGGAAGGGTTAAAGAGGATATTTTTGGAGGAGCACAAGAGAGTCAATCGAGCCCCTTCATCTATAGAACCACTCACACCTTTAAGAAGATAGAGGCCATTCCTTAGCAAATCCAATCATCTTCCCTGAATCTGATTCCAGAAACACAAAATGAGTAGGAAAGAATGTCACTTGGCAATTTAAGTCTTTTGTAAGCTGATGAATAGAAATGAGGTTGGTGGACCGCTTGGGAACATGGAGGACATTTTGTAGGGAAAGAGAAGATGTTAATTTGATGGTTTTCTATCCTGCAATAGTTATTGGAGTGCCATCAACAACAGTAATTTTCTTGTTGCCTAGCCTTGGCTTACAGGTATTAAATCTGGTGGAAATATTGGTCATATGGTCAGTAGCTCCTGAATCAATGATCGAGGAGCCGAAATTGTTCACAGGGTTGGCATTAAAAATTTCAAAAATGAGACACTTACCAGATTGGGCCAATGAAGATGAGCTAGAGGAATTAGAAAGGGAAATGAGTAAACCATGCAATTTTTCAATCTCATCTTTGCTGAAATCTCGGATTTCTTCTTTTTTCAAAGCTAGTTTATTTGGATGGAGGTCCCTCCTTATTTGTGAAATTGACTTGTCCCCTTTGTTGACCCTTAAATCCACCATGGCAATTGAGAACTTAGGCTTTGCCATGAAGTTTAAAGCAATTCTCCTTCGTTTGAGAACTTAGGCTTTGCCATGAAGTTTAAAGCAATTCTCCTTCGTGTGGTGTGGCTTTTTACAATAGGTACACCAAAGATTGTCTCGGGTGGATTGTTTTGGAGAGGAGCTATCATTTGATTTGTCACCACGGCTTTGGCCAAGAGAAGTTGGCTTGCCTCCTCCATCCAGAATCTTGGTAGAGATCATTGCTGAACTTTTGGTGGTCTAAGTTTCTAACATAATAAACCTTCGACTTTCTTTAGCACGAATAAGGAAGAGAACTTCATTCAATGGAGGCAACCGATCCTTCCTAAGAATTTGTACATGGAGTGGATCAAATTTCAGTCCTATAAGAACTTGAAAAATACGATTCTTTTCCACCAAATTAACAAGGGCCTTAGCATCTTCACTGCAATGTATCTTAATATCTTAGTGGTAATCCAACTCAAGCCAAAATCCATTCATGAGATTGTAATATTCTGTAACAGAGAGATTACCTTGCTTGGTGGTCGAGATTTTGGTCTTGATTTCATAGATAACAGCAGCATCTTGCATTTTGGAGTATGTTAGGCGAACAGTGTCCCAAATATCCCAAGCAGTAGGCAAAAACATTAGATTCTTACTGATATCTAGTTGCATGGAATTCCAAAGCCATGACATAATCATGGAGTCCTCATCCCATGCTGGAAACTTGGGATCGGTAGAACTTGATCCTATTTCAGTCAAGTGACGAATTTTGCCACACCCCTTGAAAAATATCTTGACAATCTGCGACCACCGGAGATAGTTTTTTCCATCCAACCGGTAGGAGGGAGTCATACTTTGGAGTTCTTCACTCGAAGTAGTGGGATTGCCAAAAATCGGTCCAGTAGAATTACTAGCCGCAGTTTCAGAGGCCGGAGTAGTGGCTTCTAACATGGTTCAACGATAAAGGAGAATGGGACGAGCGATAGCCAGTAACGGCAATAAAGGCCGGAGAGATAGGATTGAAGGTAATGAAGGCCTTAAAAAAAATCTGGTGTCCAAGGACCTTGCTCTGATACCATGAGGAAAAAGATAATTGTTTTTTCTTGTCATTTACAATGACATAATAGCTGCATAAATACATAGGGGATGATCATATTTAAAGGATCATATCCCAAAAAATAAGAGATGACCATATTTAGAGGATCAAATTCTAATCCCAAAGAATAAGGGACGACCGCATTTAGATGATCAAATCCCAATAAATAAGGAAATAAAATAACTATCAATTAACAAATAGATCAAAGCCAAATTAGCACTACTCTGGGTAAGTAAGTTGAGCTATTTTAGGGATTCTAACACCACCTATACTTGTTGCCTCACAAACATGCTATTTGCAAATCTGCTACTTTAAGCAAAATATGCTTGGATCTTATAGGCTCTAACCAAGCTAATTATAATCCTCAAAACTTCTACAACTCTTTCCAACACTTGTCTTAAAAATCTATGCCTCCACCATTTATCTAAGTCCAACATTAAGGGCCATGCTTGCCCATCCCTCCAAAGGCATAACTCGAACTTTTTAAGTTAACATCAGAATAGAAGATAAAAGGTATAAACATATAATCATGTCAAGAAATAGTTAAACCAAAAATGCTGCATAGTCATAGCTTTAAAGAAAAAAATCACTAGGCTGAATCTCTCGTGACTTTCAATTTGGAATATCATTTTCAACTTTGATTTAGCCATTAAAGGAATCACAGATTGCTACGACCAAGTTGATACAAATGATATAAACAACCAAATGCAGGTTGTGGTATTGAATATTCTGAAATGCACACAGGATAGTTTCCCGACTATTATGAAGGTCAGATGTCAATAGAAGGTAAAAGAAGCAAACTGAAACCCATGATTCTAGACAAGCATATGTTTGAATAACTTTATTGTTAAGTATAGTATGATTCCAACAGGCTATTGAATTTATTTGATCACTATCTCTTAATTTACAACAAAGCAATTATTCAACAATCAGTCAATTTAATATATAATATTCTGAAGCTCATTATCCAATCCAATAAATTAAATGGGAGGTTACCATTAAAATGATCTCATGTTCCAATCAATGGATTGGTCATGCAAGGCAACTAGTTTGCTTGCTGTAAAAGGTGCAGCCAGGTAGTGGAACAGGATTATACTACCTACTAAAAGAATTCAAGTAGAAGGCAAATTTTGCTTGGATGATATGAATGCACAAGAAATAGCTAGGTTTTCTATCTGATGGGCAAAATGAATTTGAGCTCATGAGTGAAAGGTTCGTCTTGAAGCTGACATTTCCTACTATAAAATATGAATACTTGTTATACACATCAAACTTGATATAAATACAAAAACAAATCTAACATAAACATCTAACTCACATATCGTACAATGTTTTCACAGTATTGGATTGTAAAGAAACAACAGTAAAAGCATAGAATATATACCATCATTGAACACCACCCCACCGAGCCCAATCCACAAATTGCATGCCACCATAAACATTGTTGGCAAAACGCACACCAACTGTGAAAGCCATCGCTACAGGTGGAATGCGTTTGGCTACAGGTGATGCCTCGACCACACGTTCCAAGCCATTAATGATCTGGTAACGGGTGTTGGAAGAAACCGCGAGAAACACACCTGAATCTCTGATGTTTACTAGTTAGACTAAAAGGGCTGGTTGCAAGAAAGTGTAATTCATGGTATGTATAAATTGTACATGTATATTTGTCATAGATACTGCACTACTATTGGATACGTTTAAACAGAATAGCACCAATGAGCAAAATTTTGCAATAGTTGCACATATGCATGATCCTGCTACATACTTCACAAATGCGACATATTGGTAAATAGATTTAGTGGAACTGCAACAGCAATCATCCATCATAACCATCATTCCCTAATTTACACTGATTATCATTTCTGGTGGCATTATCATTGGAAACCATTTTTAATCAAAAAACAATCAATAAACATGCATCTTCAAGTGTCACTTGATTAACCTAAATGAACTTCTTCTGATGTAATAACAATCATTCTGAGCTTTGGCATTGTTAAGTCATGCATGATGATCTGTTATCTGGGTGGCACACTTTTTTTAGTTTTTTTTTTTCCTTTTTTTTTAATACAAGTGCTTGATTAGTGGACAAGCATAAGATAGGATCAATTGGAAAGACAGGTCAGTGAAATCCTGTCACAATAAAGTAACAAACTAAACCCTATCAAAAGCACTCTTGGCCAGGTCATTAGCAAAAAAACTAGCCCATAATGAGCATGTTTAATGATAATATAAAAGCATAAGGAGCAAATGCTGGTAAGACAGGTTATGCAAGAAGCCAGACTTCACTACCAGCTCTAGCCTTTGAGAGCTGAGACAAAACTATGGCATAACCCCGAGTAACCCTAATTTAGTACTTTTTCACCCTCGAGACAATCAAAATTCTAGTTCATTGATCATAAGCAGCATAGATTCATAATTTTTTCTTTAATGCATTGCTTTTATCTTCTTTTACCCTCTTTTTACAGATCTCTCATGCTGCAAACAGCAGAGATGTGTCAATGAGCCTTCCTTTAATCTGCTGCACTCCTTGCTGTTCCTATTGTTTTGTTTTCAATAACCTACTCGAGGATTTACATTGAAGTGGTTTAGGAGCAAGCTGGTACTTAAAGAACAAATGGGGCGAGAAACCAAGGCTTATGAAAAGAGAGGACTGGAGGATCATGGCAACACCAAAAAGAAGCGGAGGGCCTCCTGAGCAAGGTACAGTAAATTGATATGGGAAGGAAGAGAGACAGCAACAGAGAAGACCCAATAGCAAACGGTGGATCAAACAGATGGTCCCATACAAAAGAAAGAGATCAAATGAAACTGCAACTGCATTGTTTTTCACAAGGCGACAACAATAACAAAATTCCTTTAAAATCTTGATTGGCTAACTACAGATCAAAGGAAGAGCCAATGAAGTTAGGGAATGTTTTGAATGTTTTATGATTAACAGAACTGGCTGTTAACATGATGTATTCATGTTGAATTCCTACTCGTAATTTATATATTTAAAAAAAATTCCAGTAGGTTAACTGAAACCTGCCAAAACAAGATGATTCAAACAGAAACGGCAAAATATGAGGCAACTCCAAACTTTATTGTTGAATAAAGATAAAAGAAATTTAAAAGAAAAATAACAAGTTGAGTAAACATTCCTAATAGTTCTAGGCATACCCCAAAGAACTGCACTTTTCAGAAGCGGTGGAACAGGTACATCTTCTTCTGATTTTTTTACACTCCTGGACATAATAAAAAGTTCAGTAATGAACATAAATAGCTAAAATGAACGGTGAAATAACTAAAAAGACAGTATGGAGACAAATCTAGCAGTTGTTTGCTTGCAAAAGTAAATTATTTATTATTCAATGTTCTATTCAGCAGCATGAGACACAAAAATCTCAGAAATTAATATGATAAATTATCAAGTCCAAAATGTGAATGAAAGATTTGCCTTTATGCTAGGAGAAAAACAGAATCCTTGAGAAGGTGGAGGACAAGTAACAAGTCACAGTAGATGTGCTGGTCAAGACTTCCCTAGAGGATATGGAAGTAAAAGTAACTGATGGTGATTTATTTAATCATAGATTAAACTATGAAGATATCTCCATGGGAGGTCAACTTAGGCTCCATCTTAGAAAGGTTAACAACAAGCACTATGAGCTCCAGTTTCAACTTCCAATGCTTATTCTTCCCAAAAGATAGAAATGCACTTTCACTGAATGTTTGTAAAAACATCCAATTCTCCATCAACATCAGATGCTCTTGCTCGTTTAGGTAATCGATGCTTCATCTCCTGTAGGTCAATCCATTAGGTTACAGAGTCAAATGTATCATCATATATGAAGTGAACATCATTCCCTTCCTTAGTAATTCCCGTTCAGGTGCATTAGTGACTTTAGCAACTGGATATTCTAACATGGTTGGTCTTAGTGGGAGCATTATTCTTTTGATATTTATGTTTCTACTAGATATGCATGTACAAACTACTAACATTCACCAAGGATTAGTGGAGAAGATTATGAAGGAGGGTTTTATTATAAGGACTAGGAGGGACACATTTTGTTGATCATTTACCAATAACTTACATAAATGTCTTTTTCTTCTAATACATCCTTGTCTTCTAGTGCAAACAAAGATGGTTCATAACTATACGGTTTAAACTTTAAAGTTTTAAAAAGTAGCTCAGTATGCAGATGATTAGGCTACCACGAAGTGCATATGTGCTATGCACATGAATACATGAGCATGTATGCAGTTGGTATGAAGTAAAGTAAGGTTCATGAAAAATATATATAAATAAGTAGAAAGTTCGAAATAAATGAGAATATATGAAAACAATAAAAATATTGAAGTGTTCACTTTCATACTTATACAAGAACATACCAGTATATAGCTGATTGTATGGAAAGGAAAGGTGCCTCTAGGGCAAAGTTTGCCAAACCAAAACTAACGCATATACCAACCAGCAACCAGTCATTCATATTGTACCATGTTGGAGCATACTGAAATAAGGAGAGGGAGGGGGAGAGGGAAAAGGAGAGGAAGGTAGAGAGAGGGAGGAAGAGGGAGCGGGGGAGAGGAAGGAGAGGGAGGGAGGGAGAGAGGTGGGCCAAGAAGCTTCAACCGTTGATAGGGAGCTTCAAGAGCCCAAAATTTGGTGACAAACCAAAAAGAGAGGGGGGAGAGGGAAAGGGAGCGAGAAAGAGATAGGCCGAGAGCTTCAATCATCAATAGAGAGCTTCATGAGCCCCAGACCAGCGACAAACCAAGAGAGAGCTGGGAGGGGGAAGAGAAGGAGAGAGAGGCTCATATGTCATAATCATTGTACATCGTCGTCCATGGATGGCTTCAAATGAGATTAGGACATCGAACAGATCAAGCGACACTAGTGAGCAATCGAGACTTCGAAGTTGAATAGGCCTAGCCTTTTATTATCCATTTCGATCAGCTAAATCATAGTGGTAATTGATCAATCCGGTTCAGTATGCCCCGAACAGACTAGTTCGGCATGGTTTGACAATCTTTGCTCAAGGGTATTATGTGATTAAAGATAACCTTGACAACTTAAGGGAACTTTGTAGAGACATGATATTGCAATGTTTGTAAGGCTTAGAGTGTTGGACAATAAAAAGGGTTAAGAAGAAAGGTGGTGTAACGAAAATAAATATGTTAAGATAAATGTATTGAATTTAAAAATTTCAGATGATAAATGTATTCCCTCTACTATTATTACTTGATTGAAACTTCCTAAAGTTTTTTTATCTCCCTATTCATAAACGAATTTAGATTCCAATACTCAACCCATAACTACCAAATTCATCATTTCATCTACTTTATTCTTATTTCTAGAAGATTGTCATAAATCTTGAAGGATTAGAAGTGCTAGTAGAGTTGGAAATCTACATGCCTCCATTAGCAACTTCTTTTTCCTTATGTCTAGCTTCATATCATCAACCTCTCTAAAATTTACAAGGCATTAACTTATTGGCCATGTCTTTACCCTCCTACCATATAATTTTGTTTCTTTATAGTATCATAAGCAGGGTTGTAACTAGGCTAGGTTGGATTGGCTAGGCCATGTCTCTACCCAAGCCTAGCCTGAATTTTTTTGAGACTTCAGGCGAGGCTTAGGACTAAACTTTTTTTGTAAAAATATACAAGCCCAACTTGACCTGAGTGGCTGAGCCCAAGCCTGATCCCAACCCAAAACTCAACTGGGCCGACCCTCATCAGTGGCTCCAGGAGATCAAATTCTCAGCTCGGAGGGGCATGTGGAATAGAACCCTCCTCTAGGTTTGTCATGACTCTCTTTTTGGGAGTTGCCATCTACTTTCATCTTTGGGCCATCAACGATGAGTTCCCCGCTGACAACTTGGAAGTCTTGATGTTTCTTCTTGTCTTCTACCCCACCTATCTTTCTCTCTCCCTCTCCCTTCTTGTCCTCTCTTCTCCGTCTCTCTCCTTGCTTCATTGGCCATGCCGCCACCTACCACACCACCAGCTGCCTTGCTGATGCCATCGCTATTTGTAACTGCTCCCTCACCTTCAACCCGACGCCCATCCAACCATTTGCTCTTGTGCTTACCTCCTCGAGGCCATCTGGGCTTTCCCAAATTAACTCCAAGACCTCGACTAGCTCCTATACAACTCCATTCTCTAGGATTGCAAGCTGCTAGGCTCCTTGTGGAGGCCCCACAATGATGTCTGCTACCGCGACAACTTGGCCAGCCACCAAGCACTTACTGCTTGAAAGAAGCAATGGGCGAAGGAGGCAGTGGCTGATCGGGGCTCTTCAAGAATCCTAGCTGAATGGATTGGCATTGGCCAATCAAGACTCTTTGAGAGAAGTAGAGCCTAGCAAACCTAGCAGCCATGACCTTAGTCGAACTATTGGTCATTTAGACCAAACCCAATGAACTGAATTCAGAAATTGACCTTGAGCTAGATATCAAGCTGAATATGGACTGACACCATGCTTGAATTCAGGCTAGGTCCGAGCTTGGGCTCACGCCAGGTCTAGCCTAAGCGAAATGTCTACTCGAGTTGGCTCAAAATATTTATAGGCTTTAATTTGAAGCTCAAACCTGAACCGAGTTGACACGAGCCTAGCCCATAAAACAAACCCGACAGGCCTTAGGCCAGCCCATAGCCCAAACCTAATAGGCCTCAGGCCAGCCCAAGCCCACTTGGATCCCTAGTCATAAGTGATGCACCTGACCTTCCCTTTCCATTTAGTAGCAGATAATCTGCTCCCCCTTTTGACCTTGTTCATTTAGAAATTTGGGATTTTCACCTCTGCCTTCTATTGCAAGACAATTCTATTGTCTCCGTATTATGCATTATTAGTGACTCTCACTTAGCTTCGGTAATTTTATAAAGTGTGTCACTAACTTCATGCCTGTTGCATCTAGAGCATTTCACAATTATGGTTCATTCCCTATTTAGAAGATTAAATGGAACTATCTTTTCATAGGATATACATGATATTTTCATCTCACAAAAACCTTATCTTAGCTGCATTATCACATGCTTGCCTGAAATATTATTGCTAAAAGGTCGCACATTACAGTACCCTTGCACTCACAATCTCTACTTCTATGCATCACTACTTCAAAGTTGAAGTAATTTTTCGCGCAAATGCTTCCTTAGAAGTTAAACTTCCATTTGTCCACATTTATAGAAAAAGTATTTCTTGTTTTTCATCCCCATTCCCATATCAACCAATAATCAACTGCACTCATTTGTTTTAGCATAGGTGTACATCCTATATAGGGTCTACTTTCTGATCCTCTCATAGTAGATAGTTGGCACTTTCATATGCCTATCCTTGATTCTTCTTCCTAGAGAATAACCTAAAGTTTTTCTCAATCACATAGGTTGTGTATTTTCAAATATAAATTGCAGCAGTAGGTTTAGCTTTCATTTTAACCAAGGTTTGTCATGTTGGTACCAGGCCCCGTACTAGTGCCAATTTGTTATCATGTTGATAAGGGCCCGATCGCATACTAAGTGTTGCTATGTTGGTATGCCCCCTGTATTGCATATTGGTACTAGACTGGAACAATATTGTACACCCTATACTACCCAATTCGATACGATACGACAAATCTTGATTTTAACCCTTCATCTAAAAACACAAATTAGCAATATCAGAAAATGATTTAACTCTTCCTTAGGATGACTATTTTCATTTTTCCATTGCTTGGCATTTTTTCTTTCATATGTGTTCATTAGCCTTTAGCCTTGAGCTCAACTTTCTTTTTTACCCTCAAAGGCTTGGACCTTTCTTCTTCTTCACACACCTTCTTGAAACTTTGAAAGAGTAACTACTTTCCTAGATCTTCGGTGCCCTTCCCATTAAGCCCTCTAAGCAACATTTTTTTTCATCATCTACAAGCATTCCCTACATTCCCAGATACTTTTGTTGCACAAAGGCAACAAATAATGAGCACCTTCTTTTACCTATATTATTTGTAGATTATCCCACTATATGAGAGTGAAGAATGGCTTTCCTAACAATAATCAATTCAAGAAAGTGCATGGGCAGGCAACCACCTCCTACATGTATTATGTGGCAGATGCACCTAACATAGTCCACCTATAAGCACATATAGCCAAATGCATGACTTTGAATTGGAAAGTTTTGCCGAGATTTTTCAAGATTGTCTTGAATAACTATCACAAATCTGCTACCCTTATTGGATGCTCTTCATGCAACAACGGCATCCTCTTAATGACTGGAATTTTTTTTCATAGTATGTAAATAAATATAATTCCTCTTCTATCTGGTGCAGTTCTCATCTCTTAGAGAAACAGAGAGCTGAACCATTTGAAAAGAAAGGCAAAATGTGAAGAAGCAGGTGAAAACATGCTAAGGAATTTGCACTGTAATAAGCGTTCTCCTTTTCAGATATGTATCCATGAAATGGGTGGAGATAGGACAGCAAAAGGGTGAAGATACGCAGAAAGCGGACCCCTCTCCAAGGAATTTGTGTTATTATAGTATGTAACATTTTAAGCAACACCTTGCAAAAATTTGCAAGTAAAACCTCATATCATATGTCAAAATTGAACCAGAATTAGAATTAAATAAGAAGCTCAACAGCACATAACAATAACAATTTAAAATAATATAAGCCAAAGTATCTGCAGCATTCCCCAATCGGAATGTGAATGCACAGATTCAAGAAAGAATTGCGATGAGGTGAAAAATTATAATTCCCATGACTGAAAAGCCGATAAAACAGTGCGAGGTACATGAACACAGGCATTTCTATTAAAGAAAGTCGACCTAGATGCTTCATGCTAGATGACATTAAGGATGAAAACCAATTATCAGTTTTATTCTGTTGAGCATTAAATGTTACAAACTGTGACAATTTTGTTTTATTCAGATTCTATGATTCCAATTATATAAATCCTATTTCACCAAAAGACCCCCAATAATGATCACATATATAGATAGTTGCATGATTGCATATTTGTTTTCAGAAGTATATCCACCCCAAATATCAAACGCCAAGTATTCTGGATGAGCAGAAATATTTGGCATCCAACACAGTGTTGGCATAATGACTTAGACATTGATCACATGGCATTATATTTTCCTTTGCCATCAGCAATTCAGCTACTGAAGCATAAATTAGAGAGGAGAATATAATTTCATGTTTTTATGCATGTACCTATTTGCAAGTTTCTTGTGCAATCCCCACAATATGTCAAGGCAAGTCCAACGATAGCATGATAGTAGACAGTCAACATACAAGGGCATAGACCAGGAACGTGTATAAACTTGTTCAAAATGGAGATGGACCACAAATTCTCAATATCCAATGGATCACAATATCATAACCCACTAAAGCAACACAAAGGTACAAATTTGAAAAGCAGGAACATCAAATGCTCCCACATTGAGAATGATGTGAAAAGCACCACTAGCAGATCTCCTCTAGAAGGTATCTTGTTCAAATGCATCCATAAAATCATGAGATATGTATGCTAAGATTGAAGATTGTACCTTTTGGCAGTCATTATCAAATTGGCAATCCCTTGGCCTACAATGCCACATATAAATCCAACCGAACCATATAATACTCCCTGCATCCATGACATGCATAAGAGGTGTTGGAAGGCTAAAAATTTATGTTCATGAGATAAATTATAAGTAAATGACATCAGCACAAAAGGTGTGAAAAGATAAAACTTCATGGATGATGACAATGTGCTCTAAGCTACCTTATAGAAGTATGCTCCAATCCTTTGTTGAATTGTAAATTTGCAGCTTGGCCTTTCAGCTTCAAAAATGCTACATCAAGAATTCCAAGAAACTTCAGGCAAAAAAGAGCTATCTCAAAGATTAGCAAAGAAGAAATAGGAAAGGACAGCCCCAACATAGTGTGAGATGCATGATTGTATGCCTACTGATTAAGTAATTATCCATATATATAATCTATATAAGGCAATGATATCAATCAAATCATAATCCCTGTGTTCAATCCTATGCACAAAAGTGACTGACAAGAAGTTTCCAACCAATGATCCCATGATTGCCCAACAAAGGAATAACATAACCAACTGAACTGAAAACAACAATCTCCGGGTGCATTTTATGCCAAAAGTGATTGACAAGCATATTTGAAAATGTGAGGTGAAAAGAAATGGATAATGAACTGAACTGAATAAAGAAAGCAATTCATAACAAAGAGAAGTCCCCATGGAACTTCAAACAAACTCACAAGTCAATAGTTCACATAACAGGAAGTTATTATTAATTACAATAATCACCATCACAGCTGAAAATTCACATGGAAATTAGTAGATAAAATAAGGTTCATGATGTTGACGCCAATGCTATCTTTCTTTTACAAAATAAGTGCGCTATATGTATTCCGCAAACACATCCTGACAGATGATTAAACGTTAGTCCTTGAAGTGCCAATCATGGCAGAAAAACCTCTCACTAGGAATGGTGAAAAAATGCTCAAGTTAATTGTGGAATACATAGCTAAGAACGCTTTTTCGTTCATCATTATGTATAAATAATATTATGCATAATGCTCTCTGTGAAACTTGTAAGGACATTAATCATGGCTGGTTCTCAGATCATTGAATCATTAAGAAATTATTTATGTTCAGATTATGGGGGAAAAAAAATCAGTAAGGTGAGCAATGGGGGGCACTAATACCATCAACTCAATCAACAATGGCAAATCAAAATACAACAAAATCATGCAACTGACATTACTAAAAATCTAAAGAATGCACTAAAGCAGATCAGAAAAAACCTCGAACATCTATTTTCTCAAAGAGAACCAAATTGAAGATACTCAATTTTTTTCATATGCATCCAATTTGAGATCTTAAGCTGCTTACCTGCTAGGCAGAGCTCCACAAGCACGTGTCAAGCTTCCAAAAATGCCTGTCGATGCCGATGGCTGCCCAATACGTGCATAAGGTGCTAACAAACCCACTAAAGCAATGTCGACAACTATCCCAACCAAAAGGTCTGCAGCATACAACTCAAATTCTGCCCAAAAATCTTTCCCCCTCTTTTTAATTTCAGCAAATGTTGCACAACAAGAATCGATAACAATCTGCATTGTTCTATAAGTCAATTGAAATGAAAAAAAAAAAACTTCTAATATTCAACCTCAAGAACATTCAAAGTAACCAAAATCAGCAGACCTCCGTTCCAACTTTAAAAAGAAATGACGGGTCAGCGAGCATTCGATCCCGAAATATCGAGCAGCACCTCATCAAAGCACCCAGTGGCCAAGGTGCCGCCTTTTTTAAGTAAGAAACACAAAAGGCGTGAACTTTCTGGAAAAGTTAAGATTTTGGGTACAATTCGAGAAGGAATACCTGTAGGTCTAAGTATCTGAAGAGAAAATCCCTTCGGATCCCCATGGTTTTCGCCGCCTCCAACATGTCAGAAGGCAGGCTCGCCCCACAGGCCTCCAACTCTCGGATCACCTCCTCAAACTTCAACAACGGCCCGAACTCAGCCTCCTCACCATCATCTTCGCCATCATCCCCTTCGCGGTCACCATTACCACCACCACCACCACCACCTCCGCCGCCGCCGCCACTGCCGCCGCCGACTCCACTCCCATGATCGTGCTCTGCATGGAAACTCCAATTGCCATTCCTGGCGAAAAGTCTGCTGTCGCTCGCGAGAGAAGAGACAGGATTAAAGGTTTCTTTGGAGGCCGCAGCGAATCCGGATTTGTGATTGGAACGCGATCCGAAACCCCTGAACTCGAAGAAGAGAGTGTTTCGGGCGAGAGCAGCGGAGTCGATAGAGGGGCTGGCGGGGTTTGGGGGGAGGAAGGAGGGATCGCAGGCTCTGAAGGTGGCGCTGGAGAAGGCCATTGTCGAGCTGAGACGAAAAGTTCTTTTTACTACTGAAAAAGTCTGCCGTTACACTGGTGCAGCGGAAGAAAACCCTAGTGTTTTTTTTTTTTTTTTTGATAATTCAAAAAATTTTCTAAATCGTTGATCTAATCTTTTATATATATATATTATATATATACATATACTAGATCTGATTGATCAGATCCGAGCTCCCATCCAGTTGAATCTCCCTCCATTGGATTAGCGTGCATCTCCAAAACAGATGTTTGGACAAATAGAGAATTTCTCTCATCTCGCTGAACTGGCGTTGCTTAAAAAAAATAAGCCAAAAGAATTAAATGAAATTGAGACATCATTTCCTCCTTGGCATCTCTTCTCCGCTTAAGGCTATGATACTATTTTAATGGGGATAAGATTGGAAATGAGAAAGAGAGTTGATTTTCTCGTTTGAAATGAAACTTTTTTCTTCCCCTCGTCGGCAAAATCTCCTTTCTTCCTCTCTCTGTTTCTTCTTGAAAGAAACTTCTTCTCCACCTCTCTCCGATATAAAGAGTCCCGCCTATCTCTCTTTTCATCATAAATATATAGCCAGCTCTCTCTCTCTGATGCAAGTATGTCGCCGGCTCTTTCCATCGTAAAAATATCGTTGACAATCTCTTTTCGATGCAAATACATCGCCGATTTTTTTTCTCCATCGCAAATAAGTCGCTAGCTATCTCTTCGATGCAAACATGTTGCGAACTCTCTCTTAGGTGCAAACTTCAAATCGGCATTTACTTCTCTCCCTCCCTCCCTTTCTCTCTATACAACCATCTGTTGGAATTGTTCGGGGTATAATAATTGAGTGCAAGGTATCTTTTTATACTATTATTACTTCATTACAGGCTAAATATTTCAATAGATGTATTAAATATATATGTGATATTGTAAAAAATTTATGATATAAAAAATATAAAGACCGTTCAATCACTATCCTTTGATAAAATTAATTAAATATTATCAATCAACTTACTAATTAAAAAAAATTTTAACATTCAATGATTATGCTTATGTGAATAATAAATGATTAATTTTTATCATGAGCTATAGTTTTAGATGCCTAGTTATAACTTACTAGAGCACTTCTTTTTAATAGAATAGCATCATTTTAAAAATTGATATTTAATACAGTCTCAATTTGATATGCATCAGTAAAATTGAGCTAAATTGAGCTATGCATTTGAATGAATGCCACTTATACTCACTGTATTTCATTATCAGTAAATTGAATCACACATATTATGGATGTAGAAAGAATATACGATGACAACATGACAGCTATCTTTAACACACCAACTACTTTTATAAGGAGAGAAAGCAATATATATGATCATATTTTACTCGATGACACTCCAAACTCATTCACTAATGATCATATAAAGAGGGCTTTTGAGAGATAAGATTGTATTAAGCACAGTCTAGACTCAAGAAATGCTGAAGGTTGAGCATTGCATGAAGATATAGTCTTTGAAACTCAAGAAGAAATAATGAAAGCCTACAACCAATATACATATAAGAAAGATTTTAGTATTTGAAAGAGATCATCTTATTGATCCTCCAAAAATAAGGAGATCAATAGATAAGAATTTACATGTTGTAAAGAAAGAGTATATAAGCTTAAGAACAATATTGCAGTTGATGGATAAGATCATGCAGTATAAATTATGCCATGCAAAGAAAGATAAAGCATTTGCACTGGATGTAAAGCCAAAATGCACATTAGAAAGACTAAAGTTGGCAAGTGAGAGATTTTCGTACTTCATGATGTTCATAATCATAAGCTCATTCATAGCCCATCAAAAACTCACTTTCTCCAATTATATAGAAAGATCACCTCAGAAGATAAAGAAGTTTATAGGAAGTTTACATGATCAAAATATTTCAACTCCATAAATCATAAATGCCATCTCATAATTACATAGAGATATATGAAATGTAAGCTTCACTAAGAAGGATTTGAGCAACCTTAGAAGCAACCTCCGAAAATAGTTATTCAATATTGATATGCAAATAATAATTTATCATTTTCAAACTCGGCAAGTCAAGAATCTAGCTTTCTTTTATGCCATCTAATTAGATGCTGACAATAATATCCAGAATATTTTTTGGATTGATAGAAGATCAAGATTGTCTTACCAATATTTTGGTGATGTTGTGACATTTGACAATACATACATAATGAATAAATATAGCATACTTTTTGCATCATTTATTGATGTCAACCACCACATGCAGTCAATTCTATTCGATTATGTATTAGTTCGAGTTGAATCTACAGAATCATTTATTTGGATCTTTCAATCTTTTTTGGAGGCACATTATGGCAAGCATCCGAAATGCATATTAATTGGTCAAGATCTAGCAATGAAAAAGACAATTGAGCATTTTTTTTTTCTAATACTATCCATCAATTTTATAAGTTATATGTCCTGAAGAATATCAAAAAACATCTATCTATTCTTTTTAATATAAAAGATAGACTGAAGGAGGATCTTCACCATTGTATCAATGCTTTTATTTCTTCAAACTAATTTGAGCATCATTGGGATGAGTTTATCAAGAAATATCCCTTGGAGTCCAATGCCTATCTTGATCACTTATTCAGTATACGAGACCAATGGATACCTACATATTTTAGATATATATTCTTTGTTTCTATGTTTACAACATAGCATAATGAAAAGTATATACTTATTGTTTAAGGGTTATGTGGATAATCATATGAATGCTTTCAGATTTGTTACATAGTTCGAGACGGTCTTGGAGAATAGATATGATCGAGAGAATGAAAAAGTCTTCCAAACATACCATGTTCAAATAAATTTGTGATCGAAGTATCCAATCGAATAATATGCTCTTGAAATGTATACAAGAATTATTTTTAGGCTCTTTAGGAAGCAACTTAAAATGACGATCATATATGTTATAGAAGAGGTGGAGAAGTATAAATTATATGATATAATTGAGATTGAGATCTCTAATAGAAATGTACAACAAAGAATAGCAAATCATGTAACATGAATTATGTTCAAGGAAAATTTTTTTTGCTCATATCTAATGTTTGAATTCAGTGGCATTCTGTGTGCTCATGTATTAAAAGTTCTCATTACTTTATGAATTCGCCGTATCCCTATACATTACATATTAAAATGCTAAATGAAATATGCTAAAAAGGAGGTGCTGATACAGGATATGGTGTATGTGAAGTTCAGGAGGATATAATGTTGAGAACTACAAGATTCAATGAGCTATGTAAAAAACTTTTGAAATTAGCATATGATAGTTGTATTCTTTGAGAAACATATGATCTTATCATGAATGATGTGGAGTCTACCGTTGAAAAAGTTTGTTCACTGAAGAAGAATCTATGGGCAGAACAAAGTATAACAGATGAGAGCTGTACTCAGATTTCGATAGCGGACACAGTGTAGCCAAACAAGAAAAAAGAATGATAATTCTATGATATGATCTTATCATGAATGATGTGGAGTCTACCATTGAAAAAGTTTGCTCACTGAAGAAAAATCTATGGGCAGAACAAAGTATAACAGATGAGAGCTATACTCAGATTCCGATAGCGGACATAGTGTAGCTAAACAAGAAAAAAGAATGATAATTCTATGATATTTAAAGATCCTCTAGTTTCTAATTGTAAATATCATAAAAAGCTCAATAGATTCAAGCATCCAATAGAGGTTGCAGCAAAAAAATAACGGACATGTAAGAAATATCATGAAAAGGATCATAGTATTTTAACATGCAAGACAAATGTCAGTAACAGCTGATAATTATATTATATTTATTTTATTTTAGTAAATTTTTTTTCTATGGCTTACTAGATGGTTGTACTTTATGCAAGTAGATGATTTTGAAGCCTACATCAGTAGCGATTCATTTGAGGAAGAGGATTTTGACGACCCATATGGCTCACTAGCATTTTAAAGCCCATGATTATAATTTTATTATGAGGGTTTGTGTTTTGACTTGGATAGATGTTATTTGTAAATGATATGCATGATTTGTTCTATCGTTAATATGTAAAGATATATAGTTGTACCTATTTCTAAATGAATGTATGACTCCTACAGAACAAACAATATATTTGCTTTGTTACATTTTGTACATCTAATTTGACATTGATGATTATAAAGTTCAGATATTTACTCTGTGCTAACTAATGCCAAAGTTACATGCCAGTGTGATGTATAGGTGATCATGAAGGGTCGCAAGATGGGATTATCATAATTTACTTTGTGTTATCTATGATTGTTGCAATGAATATTGATAGGTTCTATAAATGTAAAGCTTCAGAAGTTGCTGTAATTATTGTTTGTCGATAATTTTTTTGTATTCAAACTTATGCGATAAATAAAAATCACATCGGATAAACACAAACTCGAGGTACAACCAAGAATAAATAAACACAAACTATTAGAAGATAAACATAAATTATAAATAATAAATATAAATAGGCTCCAGATAAATATAAAGTACTTTAGAATAAATACAAACTCTAAATAATAAATAAAAATTTTGAATAATAAATTGAAACTCTGAGATGATAAATAAAAATTTTTCAAGACAAACAGAAACACTAGAGCGATAATCTCAATTTTTAAACTTGAGTTTGTATTTATTAGTTTCTGTCTATCGAGATAGAGTTTGTATTTATTATACATAATTTTTATTATCTACAGAGATTATATTTATTATTTACAGTTTCTATTTATTATTTAAAATTTATATTTATATCTGATAGTTTATATTTATATCTGTAGGACTTAGTATTTATCCTCTTCTTTTATTGTTTATCATGGATTGATCTTACGATCACTCAATTTTTGAACCGTGAGCTTGTGTTTATCTTGAAAAATTTTTATTTATCGACACAGAGTTTGTATTTATTATTCATAATTTTTATTTATTGATATAAAGTTTATATTTATTCATAATTTTTGTTTATTTGGAGTTTATGTTTATTCTTCAATAGTTTGTATTTATTTTTACAGGACTTAATATTTATTCGTATTGTTTGTTGTGGATGCATTTAGGATCATTCAATTTTAAATCATGAGTAGATATTTATTTTTTGTTTATCGATATAGAATTTATATTTATTATTCATAACTTTTTTATTTATTTGCATAGAGTTTGTATTTATTATTCATAGTTTCTATTTATTATTTGGAGTTTGTGTTTATCCTCTAATAGTTTGTATTTATTTTTGTAGGATTTAATATTTCTTTTGTTATTTCTTGTAGGTGGACCTAGGATCACTCAATTTAAAATCATAAGTTTGTATTTATCTTAGAAAGTTTATCGACATAGAGTTTGTATTTCATAGTTTCTATTTATCGGCATAGAGTTTATGCTTATTATTCATAGTTTCTATTTATTATTTGAGATTTATGTTTATCCTCTGATAGTCTGTGTTTATTTTCATAGGACTTAATATTTATTTATATTATTTATCATGGGTGGACCTAGGATCACTCAATTTTAAACCATGAGTTTATATTTATTTTTTATTTATTGGTATAGAGTTTATATTTATTATTCACAGTTTCTATTTATCTGTACAAAGTTTGTATTTATTATTCATAATTTTTTATTTATTATTTAAAATTTATATTTATTTTTATAGAATTTAATATTTATTCTTATTATTTATCATAGATGGACCTAGCATCACTTAATTTTGAACCACAAGTTTGTATTTATCTTGAAAAGTTTATCGACATAGAGTTTGTATTTCATAGTTTCTATTTATCTGCATAAAATTTATATTTATTGTTCATAATTTTTATTTATTATTTAGAGTTTATATTTATCCATCAATAGTTTGTATTTATTTTTCACAGTTTCTGTTTATCTGTATAGAGTTTGTATTTATTATTCATAGTTTATATTTATTATTTAAAATTTATATTTATCTACTATGAGTTTGTATTTATTTTCGTAGGATTTAATATTTATTCTTGTTGTTTGTCATGGGTGGACCTAGGATCACTCAACTTTGAACCATGAGTTTGTATTTATTTCTATTTATCAATGCAAAATTTGTATTTATTATTCATAGTTTCTATTTATTTGTATAGAGTTTATATTTATTATTCACAGTTTCTGTTTATTACTGTTATCCTAACTTTTATAACTGAGCAATATGCTAACATACTCACTTTGATTTCTCCAACTACTCCAACACTAACGATCAAGGGTAGTAGAAAGTTCTGCACCTTCTACCACCCTTGGCTCTTCTACTACCACACAAGTTGATCAAAATGGCTCTCATGATTCTTCCACTATCATTATTCCACTCTTTACATCTAAGCCACTCTTTACATCTAAGCAACATGTGAAGCTACTCATGTTGATTTCTTTAGATACTCGAACACCAACGACCAATATCATAGGTATGCTTCTAGTTCATTTTTCTATCTTTTCTAAACTATGGGTGATCGATAGTAGAGCCACTGATCATATGGTGTCCGCTTCCTCACTTCTAACCTCTTCTTCTATCTTAAATCCTCCTAAAAGAGGTAGCCCTCTCTGATGGCAAAAAAGCTGATATTATATGCATAGGAATAACAACCCTTAATTCTTCTTTGTCCATAAACGATATCCTTTACATTCTATCATTTCAACATAACCTTCTTGCCGTTAGTAAGCTCACAAAATCTTTAAACGTGGCATTATTTTCTATCCTGATAAATGTATTTTGTAGGAGCTATCAATGAAGATGGAGATTGGTTTGGATAAAGAGCAAAGAGGTCTCTACATTTTTCAACCTAATTTTAGCTTTATTACTACCCTTTCAATATCTCTTCAGTTTTTCAAGCTTTGGCATTATCGTTTCGGCCATCCATTTTCATCTCGACTACTTCATTTATCAAAAACTATTTTTGATATTTTATTTTCAAATAAATATTTATATCAAGTTTGCTCTATTGCTAAATAAATAAGATTATTTTTTTCTTTAAGTTACATTTCATCTGTTCCATCTTGATATTTGGGGTCTTTATAGTGTTAAAATCTTATTGTGATGCATTTATTTCTTAACTTTAGTTGATAACTATTCGCATTCTATATAGGTTATCTAATATAATATAAATCTCAAATTCAATATTTTATCCAAAATTTCATCTCACTTGTTGAAACACAGCACACCTTAAAAGAATAAGGATCGATAATTGTCTCAAATTTATTCATCATAAATTCCAACATTTGCTTCTTGAGGGTAATATTCATAAACATAGTTGTGTTGGGACTTCCCAACAAAATGATGTTATGGAGCATAAGCACAGGCATTACTTGAGGTTGCTCATACTTTGCAATTTCAAGCACATCATCCTCTTGATTTTTAGGGTGAATGTGTTCTTACAGCAACTTACTCGATTGACCATATTTCCACTCCAATTTTATCTAACCGTTCTCCATAGAGATTTTGTTCGGTATTCAACCTACTTATGCTCATCTTAGAATTTTTGATTGTTAATGCTTTGCATCTAATATCGATAAGAAATACAAATTTGATACTCATACTATTTTTGATAATTTTGTGGGTTATCCCTTTGGACAAAAAGGCTATCATATATATGACATACAAATGAAACAAATATTCACAATTAGGGATGTCGATTCTTTGAGGATATATTTTCTTTTCAATATGTTCTATCAAGTTTCCTTGCTTTGGCCCAGTTCTACACCTTTTTGTGAGTGATCTTGCTCTGGACTCCACTTTCTCTACACCACCTCCTATATAGTCTACTATTTCAAATGACAGCATAACTTCATTCTTTAATAGTGAGTTTTTCTCTACCACATCTACATCCCTATCCCTATCCTCATCAACCTCAAATCTATCATCTTCTCCTAGTAATTTGTCTATATCACCTCAATCTATCCTTTTCCGTAGCTCTACTCGACCTATCAAGTGACCTTTCTACTTAAATGATTATTATTGTTCCATTGTCAATGCCTCCAAGCTCTTACACTAACAATCCTCATCTTTGATGATTTCATTCTTAGATACATCATTTACACCAACTATCTAAGATATGATAAATTTTTTTTTCTCTTATCATGCTTGTCTTGCTACCCCTATGTCTATTCTCAAGCTTAAAACCTTTTCGTAGACTATCAAATCTCCATAGTGGCAAGAGACAATAAAGAAAGAAACTCAAGCTCTTGAAGTAAATCATTTATAGATATTACCATTCTATTTCCTGAAAAACAACCCATCGGTTGCAAATGGTTGTATAAGGTCAAATACAAATTTGATCAACCCATCGGTTGCAAATGGTTATATAAGGTCAAATGCAAATTTGATCATACTGTTGAGCAATATAAGGCCAGACATATGGTCAAAAAATTTATAAAACAGAAAGCATAACTAGTGATATAGATTCTAAAAAGTCTACATCGAGATATTTGATGACTTTTCAAAAGGAGCAGTATCATGACAGTCTAAGTTACAAAAATGTATTAATTTTTTCAGATCAAGTATATTACAGTTATAGAAGCTTGCAAAGAACTTTTATATATGAAAAATTTTCTATAAGAGTTGGGCCTTAAAAAAGAGACATATATATCTTATTATGATAGTCAAAGTGTCATCTCTCTTTTGAAGAACCTAATATTTCATTCAAAATCTAGAACATTGATGTAAGATATTATTGAGTTTAGGATATTTTGAAAGTAAGGTTACTTTATCTTAACAAAATACATATTGATGATAATGGGTTGAATATGATGACTAAATTCTTGTCCATTGAAAGGTTGATTACTTGTAAAGAGAAAGCGGGCTTGGTGGAGGCCCTCACATGAGTCAGAAGGAGGAGATTTATTAAATGGTCCCCCATCATATGGGGCTCACATATTTTAAACAAAAAAAGAAATCATGTGGCCCTAATCTTTTTGAAAAAGAGTAGTGCGATACAAGAATAGAGGTGATGGTGAAAAGACTTCTACAGCAAGAGAGTCCTCACATAAAAAAAATGACGACAACTGAGAGTCCTCAAGAATGAGAATGGAGAAGAAGAAAAATGGTGCTACTTTATTGGATGATCAGAGAGCTGATTCTATTTTGATTTTGATGAAATTTTAATATGTTATTTTTGATATCGAGAGCTACAAATTGAATGATTTTAATCTTTCAAAAGTCTTCTCCATTAATTATTTTAGGCATCCATATTTGATGAAATCTATTCTCTATTTTGGTTTATTGTTAAAATTCACTTTATTGATGATGATTATTTTTATTCTGGAAGCTAATATTTAATTTTGATGATATATTTATGTAGCCTTTAGTTGATTTAAAAAAACTTATAGTAATCTGATTATTTTAAATAGTAAAAAATTCATATCAAAAGAATTTTCATATTAAATTTGTGGTGTCTCTTATTTCTGGGTTACTTAATCATTTTGTTTATTAATTACCTAAGAACATTATTGAAAATTCTTATTTCTTGGTGAATTACAGTGATATCCTATTTAATTACACAAAGAGAAAAAAGAAGTTTTGATATTATTATTTTTTTGATTGTGCATTTTTTTCTAGGGGTGGCAATGAGTCGACTAATGCTCGCATCAACCCAATCATGAAAAAATCTATACCCATATCCACCTGGTACCCATCTCAGATCGAGCTGAATTGAATAAAATAGAAGATAGATATTAAATCGGATCAGATATATCCATCTTACCTCAATCAACTCAAATCAGATCGGATCGGATCGGGTTGAGTCGTAAAAAATTCCTAAATCTAATAAATAATTATGCTTCTACTAAGATTAAACTCTCAAAACCTCAAGAACCAAATCACCCCCTTAAAAGATCCAATTAGAATTTAAGAAATCGCTCCAATCTCTCCAATCTCCGAAGGCACTCTCCTTTTCTATAAATTTCTAAAAAAGGAGAATGAAATGAAAAGAAAAAAGAAGCGAAAAGAAAAAAAATGATAATCTACGTGGGAAAAGGTCTTACCTCTTAATTTTTTTCACTTTTTCTTTGTTTTTCTTGATATTTCCTTCATTTTCTCCTAATTTTCCCTCTATATTTTTTTTCATCCTTAAGAGTCCTAATTAGATGGGAGGGTTGGAGTAACCAAACAGGGAAAAAATCCCATCGGGACTTAAAAACCCCTTTGATCCCCCACAGGTGCTCTCTCTCCCATAGATTTTTGAAAAAAGAGAATGAAATGAAAAGAAAAAGGAATTGAAAGGAAAAAAAAATAACAATCTATGTGGAAAAGGTCTTACCTTTCAAATTTTTCCTTTTTTTTTGTTTTCTTTGATTTTTCCATCATTTTCTTTCAAGTTTTCCTTTATTTTTCTTCATCCTCAAAAGTCCCAATTGAATGGGAGGCTTGGAGTGGCCAAATAGAGAAGCTTAGGTGGAGTCTTTTTCCCTAATTTTTCTTGGTTTTTTCCATCTTCGGGAGTCCTAATCAGGTGGGAGGCTTGGGGTGGCCGAATATGGAAGCTTAGGGGAGTAGAGTGGCCAAATACAGGAAGCTCAGATAGCTAGGGTTTTGTGTTGGATATTGGGGGTGTGTGTGTGTATATCGGATCGGGTTCAAAGCAAGATATTGTATTACCTGTACCCGATTCATATTTGCTTCAGATTTTTTTTTCTAAAACCTATACATGCTCCAGATTTTAATTAGATCGAATAAAACCGATCTCATTCAAGTCGGGTCGGATCAGGTATCCAACGGATCGGATCAAATTGTCACCCCTAATTTTTTTGCAATACTAAATAGAGGTAAAAAATAGATTTTTATTTTTTTATTTTTAAGTAAAAAATCAAGATAATCTATCCTAAGAAAAAAATTATCCTCAAATGGGGGTAAATAGTAATCACTCACCATCTAGCAAAGTATTTTATTCAAGCAAAATTCTTTGTACACCACCTGCAATGTAGAAAATCTGATGTGAAGTGTACTATATCATCCGATCGATCCATATAGCACCCTCATGGCATGATGTGATGGATGTAGCTTTGCATCAAATCGAACATCTGAAGACATAAAAAAATGGAGGCATTTCTGCTGTCCCATCACTAAATATATTTAATACACATTATAATTTATTTTTTAAATTAAATATAATAAAAATGTCCTTTTTCTTCAAAATGAAGTATTTTTATTATTTTACAATCTAATTAACCATTATGAATGTTGCTCTTCTCTCTTTTCTTTCTCATTTTGTTGAGTTTCTACCTGAGCGTCTGGGTGTCCAAGGTTGTTGAGTAGCATCTAGATAATATTATCCTATAAAGCAATAGATCGCACCCATCAGGAGGTAAAATGCCATTTGTATATCCTTTATTATAATTTTTTAATAGTTCCTTTATTACATCAGATGAAGTTAATTGTTAGGTAGGTTTAAATTAAGTTCTTTTTTAGTTTTGATACAGTATATCATATAATTTTTTTTGAAAAGTCATATAATAAGTTAGGATATCATTATTTCTATTCAAGATTGTTTTTGCTAATATTATGATATTTAATATCATAATTATGGTATTATAGATTCATATTATGACATTATAAGTTAAAATTATGATATCCTATATGTAAAATATTTTTTGAAGATAGTTTTGATAATATTAAAATATCTTAGATCAAAATTATGATATCTTAAATTCATATTATGATATCTTATAGATAAAATATCTTTTAAATATAAAATTATGATATTTTATATTAAAATTATAGTATTTTATATATAAAATATCTTTTGAAAATAGTTTTGACAATATTATGATATTTTTTATTATAATTATGCCATTATAGATTAATATTATAATATTCTGTAGGTAAAATATCATTTAAATATAATTTTTGATATTTTTATGATATCTTGAAATAAAATTATGATATGCTATATTAAAATTATAATATTATATAGATAAAATATCTTTCAAAGATAGTTTTAATAATATTATAATATTACAGATCAAAATTATGATATTATATATTAATATTATGATATTCTATAGATAAAATACTATCAAATATATTTTTTTAATATTTTTAAGATATTTTAGATTAAAATTATGATATTCAATCTTAAAATTATGACATCTTATAAGTAAAACATCTTTTGAACATAGTTTTGATAATATAATAATATCATAATTTAAAATTATGATATTATAAATTAGTATTATGATATTTTATAAATAAAATATCTTATAAGTATATTTTTTGATATTTTTATAATATCATATTTCAAAATTATTATATTTTATATCAAAATTATAATATCTTATAAGTAAAATATCTTTCAAAAATAGTTTTAACAATATTATAATATTTTAAATTAAAATTATGATATTTTAAATTAATATTATGATATTCTATAGATAAAATATCTTTCAAGTATATTTTTTATAATATTTTTATAATATTTTGTATCAAAATTATAATATCCTACCGATAAAATATCTCTCGAAGATAGTTTTTACAATAATATAACATCTTAAATCAAAATTATGATATTCTAAATTAATATTATGACATCTTATATATAAAATATCTTTAAATTGATAATTTTTTAATAATTTTATTGTATCCTGAGTCAAGATTATGCAATTCTATATTAAAATTATAACATGTTATAGGTAAAATATATCTCAAAGATAGTTTTGACAATATTATGATACATAGATCAAAATTATAATATTTTAAATTAATATTAAGATATTTTATAATTAAAATATTTTAAAATAAATATTTTTGATATTTTTATGAAATTTTAGATCAAAATTATAATATTTTATTTTAAAATTATGATATCACATAAGTAAAATACATCTTAAAGATAATTTTGATAATATTATGATATCTTAGATCAAAATTATAATATTTTAGATTAATATTATAAGATTCTATAAATAAAATATCTCTCAAATATATTTTTTGATATTTTTATGATATTTTGAATCAAAATTATGATATTTTATGTTAAAATTATGACATTCTATAGATAAAATATCTTTTAAAGATAGTTTTGATAATATCATAATATTTTAGATCAAAATTATGTATTCTAGATTAATGTTATAATATTCTATAGATAAAGTATCTTAAAATTGATATTTTTTTGATAATATTATGATATCATGGATCAAAATTATGATATTTTATATTAAAATTATAATATTCTATAGATAAAATATGTCTCAAAAATAGTTTTGACAATATTATGATATTGTTGATCAAAATTATAAAATTTTATATTAATATTATAATATTTTATAGATAAAATATCTTTCTAAGATAGTTTTGATAATATTATGATATCTTAGATCAAAATTATGATAATTTAGATTAATATTACGATATCCTATAGGTTAAACACCTTTTAAGTATATTTTTTGATACTTTTATGACATCCAAAATTATAATTATGATATTTTATATTAAAATTATAATATTTTATAGATAAAATATTTTTTAAAAATATTTTTGATGATATTATAATATTTTAGATCAAAATTATAATATTCTATATTAATATTAAAATATCTTATAGGTAAAATATATTTTAAATATATTTTTTGATATTTTTTTGATATTTTAGATCAAAATTATGATATTTTATATTAAAATTATAACATCTTATAGGTAAAATACCTCTAAAAGATAATTTTGATAATATTACGATATTTTAAGTTCAAATTATGATAATTTAGATTAGTATTATGATATCTTATAGATAAAATATCTTTTAAATATATTTTTTGATATTTTTATAATACTTTAAATCAAAATTATGACATCATGTATGTAAAATATTTTTTGAAGGTAGTTTTTATAATATTATAACATTCTAGATCAAAATTATGATATTCTAAATTAATATTATGATATTTTATAAATAAAATATCTCATAAAAATTAATATATTTTGATAATTTTATGACCTCCTGACACAAAATATTCTATGTTAAAATTATATATTTTTTGATTTCAAAAAATCTTCTGTACATCTTCTACAGAGGTTCATACAAATAATCAGTTGGATGAGGCTTTATGTAGTAGTTATCTTAAGAATCCATCTTTTTCTAATGCATCATATGCAAATAATGATAATGTTGATTCTCATATTAGAATAGAGTTCAATTCAGTAATCGATGTGTATAATTTCTATAATACTTATGTGAGAAGAGTTGGTTTTGAAATCACAACCATGTGTCGTAAATCCAACAACAAAAAAAAATAAATGCTTTAAACACTTAGCATACTGGAGGAAAAGAGGGTCGGGATGTCACTCTACGTTATTACTATAGGACTGCTAGCAGACCAAATGATCTTCTTCTTAGCTTGTAGAAGAAATGGTTTATAGTAAGAAAAGGAGGATAAGAGGAACAAGGGAGGAGAGGGCTAAGGATAAAAATATTATGCTATAAATTTTTTACTGGATGCCATAATTTATAAATCGAATATTTTAATTTCATCAAAATATGAAATATATTGTAATAGATGGTTTGAACAACTTATTACTTTAAAAAAAATATGATCTTAAATTTAAAATATATTATATGGGCTAATCATAATTGTGTAATACTTTCTGCTTCAATTTTTTTTTTATATATTATTTTATAATTTTGATATAAGATAGCATATTTTTGCAAGCACTACATTCAAAGATATTTTTAGTATCAGAATATCATTATAGATTAAAATTATGATATCCGATGCAGAAATTTTTTTTAAAACAAAAAGCATTACATAATTATGATTAGTCTATGCAATATATTTTAAATTTAAAATCATATTTTTATTAAATAATAGATTTTCTAAATCATCATTACATCATATTTCATATTTTGATAAAATTGAAATATCCGATTTATAAATTATGACATTCAGTAAGAAATTTATAACATGTTATTTCATCCTTGGCCCTCTCCTCCCTCATTCCTCTTATGATTTTTTCTTATCATAAATCATTTCTTCTAGAAGCTACGAAGAAGGTCCTTTATTTTATTGATGGCTCTACAATGATGACAAAAAGTGACATTCTGATGCTCCTTTCCTTCGTATGCTAGATTTTTAAACTATAATTCTTTATTATTATTGGACCTACCAGACATAATTGTAATTTCAAACTTGATTCTTTTCATATAAGCATTATAGAAATTTTACACATCGATTATTGAATTGAACTCCATTTCAATATAAGGATTAACGTTATCGTTATTTACATACGATGCACTAGAAAATGATAGATTCTTAAGATAACCACCATATGAAGCTTCATCCAACTGATCATTGATATGAATCTCTATAAAAGATATACAGAAAGTTTTTTAAAATTTAAAAATATATAATTTTAATATAAAATATCATAATTTTGAGTTAGAATATCATGAAATTATCAAAAAATATCAATTTTAAGATATTTTATTTATAAGATATTATAATATTAATTTAAGATGTTATAGTTTTAATTTAAAATATCATAATATTATCAAAATTATTTTTAACAAAAAATTATCAATAGGATGTCATAATTTTAATATAAAATATCATAATTTTAATTTAAGATATCATAAAAATATTAAAAAATATACTTGAGAGGTATTTTACTAATAGAATGTCATAATATTAATTTATAATATTATAATTTTGAAATAGAATATTATTATATTATCAGAACTATCTTCGAAATATATTTTAACTATAAGATGTTATAATTTTGATCTAAAATATTATAATTTTGATCTAAAATATCATAAAAATATCAAAAAATATTTATTTTGAGATATTTTATCTATAAAATATCATAACATTAATCTAAAATATCATAATTTTGATCTAAAATATTATAATATTATCAAAATTATTTTTAAATTATATTTTGCCCATAGAATGTCATTATTTTAATATAAAGTATCATAATTTTAACATTAAATATCATAAAAATATCTAAAAGTATCAATTTTAAAGTATTTTACCTATAAAATATCATAATATTAACCTAGACTATCATAATTTTAACTTAAAATATTATAATATTATTAAAATTATCTTTAAGAGATATTTTTTTAATAAAATCTTATAATATTAATTTAAAATATCATAAATTTAATTTAAAATATAATAATATTATCAAAATGATCTTTGAAAGATATTTTATCTACAAGATATCATAATTTTAATATAGAATATCATAATTTTGATATAAAATATCCTAAAAATATTAAAAAATATCTATTTTAAGATATTTTATCTATAAAATATTATAATATTAATCTAAAATATCATAATTTTGATCTAAAATATCATAATATTGTCAAGACTATCTCTAAAATATATTTTATGTACAGGATATCATAAATTTAACATAAAATATCATAATTTTGATTCAAGATGTCATAAAACTATTAAAAAGTATCAATTTGGAGATATTTTATCTATATAATATTATAGTATTAATCTAAAATATTATAATTTTGATCTAAAATATTATAATATTATCAAAACTATCTTTAAAAAATATTTTATCCATAGGATGTCATAATTTTAATATAGAATATCATAATTTTGATCCAAGTTATTATAAAAATATCAAAAAGTATACTTAAGAGATGTTTTACTTATAGGATGACATACTATTAACCTAAAATATCATAATTTTGATATAGAATATCATAATATTATCAAAACTCTATTCGAAAGATATATTACTTATAAGATATTATAATTTTAATATAAAATATAATAATTTTGATACAGAATATCATAAAAATATCAAAAAATATACTTAAGAGATATTTTATCGATAGGATATCATAATATTTATAATATCATAATTTTAAACTAGAATATCATAAAATTATGAAAGATATCTTTGAAAGATATTTTACTCATAAGATATCATAATTTTGATCTAAGATATCATAAAATTATCAAAAAATATTAATTTTGATATATTTTATTTATAAAATATCATAATATTAATTTAAAATATCATAATTTTAATTTAAAATATTATAATATTATCAAAATTATGTTTGGAAGATATTTTATCTATAAAATATCATAATTTTAATAAAAAATATCATAATTTTAACTTAGGATGTTATAAAAATATCAAAAAATATATTTGAAAAGTATTTTACCTATATGATGTCATAATATTAACCTATAATATTATATTTTTTATCTAAAATATCATAATATTATCAAGATATTTTACCTTCAGGATATCATAATTTTAAAATTGAATATACCTAAGATGTTATAAAAATATCAAAAAATATATTTGATAAATATTTTATCTATAAAATATCATAATATTAATTTATAATATCATAATTTTAATTTCAAATATCATAATATTGTCAAAACAACCTTCGAAAAGTATTTTACATATATAATATCATAATTTTAATATAACATATCATAATATTGATCTAGGATATCATAAAAATATTAAAAAATATATTTGAGAGATATTTTACCTATAGAATATCATAATATTAATCTATAATATCATAATTATGACCTATGATATCATAATATTATCAAAATTATCTTCAGAAGATATTTTATATGTAAGATATCATAATTTTAATATAAAATATCATAATTTTGATCCAAGATGTCATAATTTTAATCTAAAATATTATAATTTTGATTTAGAACATCATAATATTGTCAAAACTATCTTAGTAAGGCATTTACATACAGGATATCATAATTTTAATATATAATACTATAATATGAACCTATAATATTATAATTATGACCTTGAACGTTATAATATTGTCAAAAACTATTTTGGATAGAAATAATAATATCCTGACTTATTATATGACTTCTCGAAAAAATTTACATGATATATTGTATTCAAAACTAAAAAAAGACCTCAATTTGAACTTACTTAACAATTAACTTCGTTTAACGACTAAAGGAGCAGCTGTAATAAAGGAATTACAAAAAAATTATAATAAAGGATTCACACATGGTATTTTACTTCCTGATTGGTGGGATATATTACTTCAAAGGATAATATTATCTAAATACTAGCCAACAATCTCGAATACCTAGACACTCAGACAGAAGCTCAACAAAATGAGGAAGAAGAAAGAGAATAGTATTCATAATGTCCAACCAGACTGCAAAATAATAAAATACTTCATTTTGGAGGAAAAGGATATTTTCATCGTGTCTAATTTGAAAAATAGATTATGACATACATAATGTATTCAGCGATGAGACAGCACATTGCAGCCATTTTCTTTATATCTTTAGATTTTGGTTTGATGCGAAGCTACATTTGTTACATCATGCCACGAGAGTGGTATATGGATCAATTGGATGATGCGATGCACTCTCCATTAGATTGTCTACACGACGGGTGATGTACAAAGAATTTTGCTTTTATTTAGTTACATTTCATTGTCATTACACTTCTTTGGGGCTTAGTTGGTTGGTTGAGTCTTCAGCCCATCAAGGAGGATGGCTCGATCAAGCCTTTTAGGATGCTTTTACGATGTCAAATGGGGGAGTGTACCCGTTAGCTGCAACAAAAGCTAGAAATTTTTTGTAAATAGTTATTGAGTATTTTAAGGAGGTGTCTTTTTTGCAATCAAAATTGGAATCAGAATGAAAATCAAAATAGTTTGAATTCAGAATCAGAATGGTCAAATTTTTCAAAACATTTTGTTCATGACTGAATCAAAATCAGAATCGGAATAAAAATTTAAATTCTTATAAAAGAGTAAAAAATAAATTTTAAATAGATTGAATCATTTTTATTTTACTATAAAATCAAAATAAAAATAAAATTCTTCTTAATTAAATGATTGAAATAAAAATCATTCATTCGTATTCCAGTTTTAGACTTCACCAACACCACCTCCCCCCCCCCCCTCGCCACACACACTTAAGGCTGCAAATCAATCCAAGAAGTCGAATCAATTTCCGCATTAGATTAAGAAATTTTGGGAATTGATGCCAAAGAAATTCAGCACCTTTAAAATAAAGCAACGGTATTTCCATCAAGTCCGGTACTAATGTATCTCACCTCTAGAATAAACCCAGTGCTAAACACCACAAAAGAAAATAACGGTGACGCCAGTTGCATGAGTGGAAATAAGTTGCTACTTTATAGACTTTGAAAAGGAAAAAATGCATAAAATTTTGAAGAGCTTGTTCCAATCTGGAATATATGGCTTGTTCATTCTGCCTATACGATCAATGAACTTTCAAAACACCTCATCTGGAGGTTCCTGCATTTCCAAAGGCTCTAATTGTCGTTGCCTAGTTTGTCCAGCAGGTTATGGGGTTCCTTACCAAAAAGAAAGGAATGCTAAATTTCTCGACTCGTTGTGTCCTCCAAGAACAACCCTAACCCAACTAGCAACCGAATAATGTTGGAATTGAGCATAATCAGGAAATTGAAGCCGTTTCCAAGTTACAAATCATCAGACGAGACCCACAAGCAGCATAGTGAAAATGAAACTGCAAAGCAAAAAAAAACCAAAAACAGAAACAAAAACAAAAAACAAAAACAAAAAAAGACAAAACAAAACAAACAAACACAGTGAACATCACGACAGTGCCAAAATTAGCTTCTTTTGCGTTTTTACAGAACCAGATGCCAGAAGTCTATAAACACTCATCGACGAGTCCAAGCAAGTAAGAAATGCAGAAATACCTTGCGGTTGCGCTTAAAATAACATGAGGCCTCAGGAAGCTTCTCATATCCAGTTCCTTCAACTCGTAGCCTCCCTGTACGTCCACATCTTTATGCCCTAGCAATTTTACGTTTTAGCAATTTTACGTTTACAATTATTGCTGTAGACTATAAGACTCATTCATATTAACAAGATCGATCATTGATGGATGCATGCAATGTGGCATGTTTAAATACATGCTGGCATCATGACTGGAAGCAAAGAAAATCAGAATACAGTATAAAAATTGCAACGCATGTCAAGAACAACGACTTGAACAACAGAAACAGAAGAAGCTAATTAATGCCTAAGCATACGTCATCCTATCATACTACCTAGTTTATTCTCTCTATCTACCTTAAGGACGAACCACATTGTTTCTTCCAAAATAAGGTTTCAGAGTTCTCTTACTGCATTCACAGCATTAAAATAGAAATTTGGAGACCTGTCTGCATGAGAACTTGTATGTAGCACACCATGACTTTTAGCAGGTTATCATAAAGAAAGGATAACTTTAATTTTGCATTCTTTGTCAATAAGCATAGTGGGCCAGCAGATTAACCACAACGAAGTACTGAATGCAAGTAGCCTGTTAAAGTTTCCAAGTTTAAACAAAATTCCAAAAACAACACCAGCGTGACTCAAGCAGCTTCAGGCTCTACTCTAATTAATATGCATCAAACATACTGACATGACCTGTTCCTCCAGAAGGAAGGAAAAAAAAACCAAGCGGCCCTGTTGGAACCAAAACCAGGAGTTGCACCCATACCAATGCCAAGTATCAAAGTGCTACTCCACGGCAAAATTGGAGGGTCTGGATAACAAAGACTAAATTGATAAATCAGCAAAAATATTTCATAAGAACCAACAAACATAAATATTAAGAATAATTCACATCATTTCAATTTTGAGAGAAGAATTCCTACTTGGTGTTACTAAATGAGAGAAAAAGGACACAACTCAAAAAGAGAAAAAAAGAAAGAAAACCCCTAAATACCAACTAAAGAAATCTACAACATTCATAATATTGACTTCAATTCCAAGGTAGGTTTTCACCCCTTTTTTTTGGGCCAGATATGAGTACTTTATTTTTTACATTTTTCATATACTTTTTGATAAACCAAATTAAACCTCAGAACCACATACATAATATGTACAGAAATCCATAACTCTCCTACAACTCGATACACATCTCCAAGGGGGTTCTCATTGCATCCTTTACGTTTCACACATTCATATTTATCAAAAGAAATAAAGCCTACTGCTCTTTAGCATCAACAATGCCGAGATGTCTGAGTTAGCATTGGCTCTACAACTGATGCCAATACACTAGGAATTGGTGTCAAACCAAAGTGAACTTTGACAAGAGTATGTAGCTTGCCATGAAATAAAGGCCGATTAGCTGGTCGAGAAACATACCATATTACTTGTGTAGTTTAACATCATGCCATTAGAGAGCGAAACCTCTATGATTTACTAGACCTTGAAAGACTCAAAATGGTGAGAAATAATGCAAGATTCAGAGGGCACTTACATCTCAAGCCATAAATTACAAGTCATGAAACCAGACAGCATTTCATTTTTTTTAATTACTGCATGTTAATAAATAGCAAATAAAATGGCCAAGTTTTTACATCTTAATTACTTCAATAAAGTAATAATATTAAATAACAGTAACAATCAGAGAATAATAATAACTATAATACTATAAACAGCCAAGTTGTGTTTGTTTCTAAATTTATTCTATGCTTTTACTTTCAATTCATTTCTTAAAATATTTGTTAGCAGCTTACAATTGTCAACCAAGGTTGAGAACTCAGAATGGTTTGCAGTACCAGACCAAGCCGGTCCATATCGAGTATACCAACTCATACCAGTAGCTAATCGGTACTTGGCACACCCCATGTACCTAGTGCTGCTACCTAAAACCAAAACATACCGACAATGGACTAATTGGTTACTGATAAGGGTACCAAAACTGGTATTGCAAAGCTTGGAACTTAGCATCATTGGACAATTTCAACAGTTTTTGCTCTTTCCTTTTAGGGGGGTGTATGATGATTATAAGATATTTGCAATTTCTTTTTTTAATTATTTCAATCACATCCAAATTGTGAGAAATATGCAAAATCTACAAGGCTCATTAAAAATTCAAAAAATTCAAGAAAATAGAACTAAAAAGAGCAGACAACTATGATCTAGTTGGTTCCTATATTAGGCTTTGGCAAGCATGCTAGCATACCTATAACCCTGAAGCCATGCCATAAGCTGTAGAATTTCATTGTTATTAAGGGCTATCTTACAATAACACTACAAGCTTTTCGAAGATTTTTCTCACAACTTGCATACTGGTTTCTTTATGATTTTCTCTCTTTTCACTTGACCCTTGAATATAAAATGAAGCACCTCTATTAAGGCCTTTTAGATCTTTGCTGAATATTTCTATTCTACATCAATCAATTTTCCATCACTTTCTTCTCACTTGGTGCAACTCCTACAGCTCCTCTACCATACAAATATTTCTAACCCTATATCTCCTAAATTTAACATCTTTATCTGATATATCTGGACTGTCTTCTTGTTTGTCTGGCCAATATATCCAGACTTAGTCTTCTTGTTTGTCTGGCCCCACTTCATTTGCCATCATTCCTAAACCATATGAAGTTGAAGTTGTGGACCATGTTATGATGTCATAGATTCTTTAGTCATCAGCAGATGCATTGCTTACAATGACACCCTGAAAAAATACTTCTCCATTTCACACTCCAAACTCTGAATCTGAGACCTATCTTTTCAAGCATATCTCCTTTCTTTTGTATGATAAATCCATGGTAGCAGTCAATAAAACTAAGGCATCTCTTGGCACAGCAATTTCAAATCAGTTCTCATTTTCAATTCCCATTTGCATTTCCAATGAAATTACATTTTTTACACTATACGATCTTTCTACAGGGTTTTAGGCCCTTGCCTCAAAAAATTCCTGCATACTCTACTCAAGCATTTAGTTAATCTCAAAAAATGATACCCACTAGTGTTGCATGAAGTTGTCATAACAATCATAAAGCATATACAGCGGCTACACTTTATTTTCCATCATATTTGTGGGACAAAGTTGGGGCTCCCCTAGATCGTAATAGAATCCATTGCAGAAAAGCATGAATTTAGGTGGCAAGGTAAAACTAAAATATGAGCAAATCACATCCATCCAAAATCATCTAAACTATGATAAGAAACTACTTTCTATGACTCCACAGTTCCCGAATCTTGCTCTCCCAATCTTCTACTTTACCATAAGCTTATATTGACATAGAAAGACCAAAAGCCTATAAAGTTGGGCTCAACAAACAATTATGCTTATGGAGTTCTAAGTCCTATTATCCATATACAAGCAACCTTCCACCTTTTCCACTTGACATGGTGGACCCATCAAAACTGGAAAGCTTGAAGAAAAGTTAATTAGGAATTCCATCAATAAATTCTGCATAGCAAAATATGGAATATTTTTTCTTTGAATATGCACCAGTAAAAGCTTATCAACCTTACAGGCTTCTCACTAAAAGTGATGTTAACCTTTAATTCATTCAGGTATGCAGAAAAAACTGGTTACAAGTCAAGTCAAACGAATTTCCATTCAACACCAAAGAAACAATAGATGATCAAAAGCATTGGCATACACTTGCACAGAAAAGATTCTCATGTTCGTGCAGTGTTTCATTTTCCCAAATTCACCCCAAGAATATTACTCAAAGCACCATTGATCATTAGCATCATTAAGACCATTCACAAACTAAATATGAGTCTATGCATAAGCCACATGTTTTCATAACCCCAACAAATCATATTCTGTATTTTTTTTTATCTAATTCAACAGGATTTTACAATCATCTTCTGCTGCTAATGGATGAAAAAATCAAAGCCCACACACAAGTCCTTGGAGGTTTCAATTTTGTATTTAAAGTTTCGAGTCAAAGAAGACAAGAAATAAGAGAGGATATGGAATCTATCACAAGAAAATATTTTTTTCCATCCAGCACATAGTCACCTGTCTTCATATTATAACTTCAGACCTCCCCTCAGCCTTAAAATTAAAGCATTTAATCGGCTTCATAACACAACCCTAACAAACCCAACACTTTCTCCATCCAACATGACGCCTAAGACACTTTCAACATAAATATAACAAAAATAGAAATCGCAGTTTGAGTAACATTGACTGTCTTAATCAAATATTCAAAGCTATCCAGCTAAGCTTGTAAAGATCAATCTTGCCATAATATCATGCTAATGGATAAGTTTATGTCCATTGTTAAATATCCATGATCCAATAATGGAATCCGACATCAATCCCTTAGGCGGTCAAAGCAGTAGATCTTGGCATCCTTTGACCATAATGATTAATGCTGACATTGGATGAAGCAACAGAAAAATCTGTTAGTATCACCGGAATTAAATTTTCTTATGAGACCTTTAACCCATCAGATTGACTCCACCACAAGCTTCTTCTACCAGACTAAATGACTGGCCTTTTCACAGTCACCAACAACAAGATCATCTAAATAAAAAAATCCACATCATCTTTTCTGAAGATCAAACTCCGTGCATAGTTCTTCATGCCTCTTTGTAACAATTTCAAGACAAGCCTCCATGGTGTTGGTCCACTTTCTTTGATGCAATTTCATGAGAAACAATTATAATAATTGAATTCCATATGTGTTTGTTTTCCATTTAGAGAAAAGGAGTGTGCAACAATGAGGAGAGATCAAGAGATGTGCAATCAACCATGCCAAAATTTCGGGTCGAAAATCTATCTTCAAGTGACACTATTGTGATCTTACCTCAACCCTGTACAAGAGCGGCACCTATAAGCTAGCAACTAAAATCCTAACATATATTTACAAAATAAATTGCCAGTGAAACTAAATGTTGATTTTCCTAGCCAACCAATACCTAAGTCTAAGGTAAGATACTTCAAGAATCATCATATTTCCAGCCTTAATATGAACTAAATAATATATAACAAAGTAACGCATACCATCATCACCAAGCTTTTGCCAACAAACATTGATTGGGCACAAAGCATGACTCACAGTTGAGATGTCTCAATAGACTAACAGATTTCACAACCAGTTGTCAACCTGTTATGATCCCTCTATACATTGGTGCCAAATTCCTGGTCAAGGCAAATCAAGGAAAGAAAGGACTTGCCATGAAACATATATGGTCTCTAGTAGCCTAGCACTTCTACTAATGCAACCTGCATCAAAATGACTCAAGCACTGCTCCTGCTTCCAGCAGCTAAGACATGGCCAATTGGTGTTCAGTAGGTAGGAAAATCCACCTTATTGGTTATAACTTAAAGGCATCAATAAATCAAAGGACCAAATGAAACACAACATCCGACAAATAAAATATATGACCTAAAATATCCCGATCTATACCAATCCATATTGCATCGTAACACTTATATCTTTGTTTCTCTAGTCTCATTGAACTCTTAATGTAGCATATGCTCTATTTAGCCAACAAAATCCTAATTAACTCATTGCCCCAAGAAGCATGACGTCAATGGCATTGCAAGCCCCTAACAAAACTAGAGCGAATAACATCAAATCAACAAAATTCAACTGCTAAGGAGATTATTACTGTCCTCTCTCTAGCTTACTAAAAGATGTACTATGCTTTGAGGGATAGGGATACAAGTCTCCATCAGTATATCCCCAACAAAGGCTCCTTAAACTCATTATATATTGGAACCATATTTATATCAATTTGCTCTCTTTTAATCCAGATTGATAATAATCATTTGTAAATGCATGTAATATACTACCGTTGTAATACAATCATCAAAAGGAGAGAACGCCCAAACGTTAAACAAGTAAAATCCAAGAATAAAGCCAACCAAATTCCACCAACTTAAACCTATCAATTTCCAAGGAATAGAAGAGTCCTGCAAATCACAATCACAGCGAATTAAACACTAAATTCCAGACATAAGTATTAAGAATGCAACATTTCAAGTCAAACCTCAAAGAGGAGAGCCACTTGACATCACACAAATTAACACAAACCACGAGACTATGCAAATTTATGTATCATATATATATATATATATATATGTAAGCACCCCCGCCACTATTCATGGAAGCCCCTAATCTTAATTTCCCTCAAGCCCTTCTTTAGCCGGGGCCGGCTCGGTAGCGGGGATCTTGACATACCCGGACTTCTTGGGGCTCTCGTCGACCTCCTCCTCATCCTCGGAGTACCCATCGGCGCCGCAGATCTCGTAGCGGTTGGTGACGAGGGACCAGATGAGGTACATAGTGGCGGCGGTGAGGGCGCCGCACCCGACCCCGAAGAGAAGGCCGACGACGACCACGAGGATGTCCTTGGCGCGCTCCTGGAGAGAGCTGAAACCGAAGGCGGTGGCGATGGGCTCGGTGGGGAGGGCGGCAGCCCGGCGGGGGAGGTCGGGGCGGCGGATCTGGGCAGGGCGGATGTAGAGATCGCCGAAGGAGGAGGCGGCAAAGAGGGGAGGGAAGGGGGTGACTATGCGGTAGACGGCAAAGAAGCCGGTGGGGTGGGTCTTGGCCGGCTCGCCGACAAGGGAGCCTCCGGAGGAGGAGGAGGAGGAGGAGGAGATGGTGTAGGATATAAGGAGGGTGTTGCAGGGGTGGAAGTGGGCGCCGGGCCTCGCGGTGGCGGCGGCGGAGAGGAGGGAGAGGACGGCGAGGAGGAGGGCAGCAGCGGAGGCGGCCATCGCGAGATGGGGGAGCGCCAGAAGGGATGGGTAGATGGTTATCCACCACCACCGATGACGGTGTTTAAATAGCGGGGCCGAATTGACTCGCGTTCTCCACGATTAATCCCGTGTTCCGCTCCACGCCGCGTTTTATCGGGTCTTTGAGCGAAAGAAGGATTCACCTTCCGACGGAGTTCGGATCGCTTTGAGAAACGTGCCGTGTTGACCAAATTTAACTCCGATCCTCTCAAGTTTTTAGGCCCATGAGAGTCTGGCCTTGAAAACATAGATTGGATCTATGTGATGCCTTTCCCTTAGCTAATGCAGCCTTATATGACTCCAAAATGGGTCAAACATTGGATAACAACTCAGCTCAAAATTCATAGTTTTGAAATCTCTAATCCCTTTTTCACTCTGTTGGTGCAAAAATCCGTCTGCGCCAGAGAAGCTGGAGTTGAGAAAGCCGCGGTCGCCGTCGGGACCTGCAAGGAAAGTCTAAACCGGAGGTGGGGTTGCTCCGACAAGATCCTCCGACGCTCAAGTCAGTTCTCTGCCTCAACAAGAATGGAGTGCTCGAACGGAGAGTTTAGCAGAGTTTTGGGATAAGACAAAAGAGCTTAAAGAATAACGTATCTGAGTCCCCCTTTTATAGGCGGGGGAGGCAACGGACTGATGGCGACGTTTGTAACCGCCTGGTAGTGGGCCGCCCATGGTCAGGGGAATTGATTGCGAAATATAATGGAGCAGATACATGGGCATCACCTCGACTCGCCACGTGGAATCTGTTATGAGGGGTGGAGCAGCGTCCGTCGTCAGGAGAATCGCGTGGTATCCGTCGCAGGAGGTGGAGCAGGTTCGTGGCCGTCACTGTGGCCTGCCAGGGGATAGTGGAGCTGCGCGAAGTCCGCCACAGGAAGTGGAGCAGGGCGGCTATGGCTACTGCGGCTTGTCAGGGAATGATGGTACCGCACGGAATCCGCCACAGGAAGTGGAGCAGGGTCGTGGCCATTTTGGGGGCCTGTCAGGAGGCGTGGATCTGTCGATTGGAGCTCGGTAACGGCCGGAGCCCGGTTTCTGTAGGAGTCCTGGCGGAGCAGCAGTTGATACCGAGAGCGGAGCCCAGCTCCCATGGGAGTCCGGGCGGAGCTGCGCTGATGTCGACAGTGAAGCTCGGCTCCCGTAGGAGTCCGGGCGGAGCTGCACTTGCTGATGGCGGTGGAGCCCGGCTCCCGTAGGAGTCCGGGCGGAGCTGCACTGCAAACAAAGTTAAGGGTGAAATCCGGCTCTGATAGGAGTCTGGATTGAGCTTACCATCCGTTGATACTGAGAGCGGAGCCCGGCTCCCGTGGGAGTCCGGGCGGAGCTGCGCTGATGTCGACAGTGGAGCTCGGCTCCCGTAGGAGTCCGGACGGAGCTGCACTTGCTGATGGCGGTGGAGCCCGGCTCCCGTATGAGTCCGGGCGGAGCTGCACTTGCTGATGGCGGTGGAGCCCGGCTCCCATAGGAGTCCGGGCGGAGCTGCACTGCAAACAAAGTTAAGGGTGAAATCCGGCTCTGATAGGAGTCCGGATTGAGCTTACCAGCCGTTGATACTGAGAGCGGAGCCCGGCTCCCGTGGGAGTCCGGCGGAGCTGCGCTGATGTCGACAGTGGAGCTCGGCTCCCGTAGGAGTCCGGGCGGAGCTGCACTTGCTGATGGCGGTGGAGCCCGGCTCCCGTAGGAGTCCGGGCGGAACTGCACTTGCTGATGGCGGTGGAGCCCGGCTCCCGTAGGAGTCCGGGCGGAGCTGCACTTGCTGATGGCGGTGGAGCCCCGCTCCCGTAGGAGTTCGGGCGGAGCTGCACTTGCTGATGGCGGTGGAGCCCGGCTCCCGTAGGAGTCTGGGCGGAGCTGCACTTGCTGATGGCGGTGGAGCCCGGCTCCCGTAGGAGTCCGGGCGGAGCTGCACCTGCTGATGGCGATGGAGCCCGGCTCCCGTAGGAGTCCGGGCGGAACTGCACTTGCTGATGGTGGTGGAGTCCGGCTCCCGTAGAAGTCCGGGCGGAGCTGCACTTGCTGATGGCGGTAGAGCCCGGCTCCCGTAGGAGTCCGGGCGGAGCTGCACTTGCTGATGACGATGGAGCCCGGCTCCCGTAGGAGTCCGGGCGGAGCTGCACCTGCTGATGGCGGTGGAGCCCGGCTCCCGTAGGAGTCCGGGCGGAGCTGCACCTGCTGATGGCGGTTCCGCCGTGGGTTCCGGCTGTGGGTATTTTATACCCAACACCAGTCCCCCTACATCCGAGTTTTGAATTTCAAACGAAGGAAGTACACAGAAGTACAGCTAGAATCGTCCCTTCGAATCCCGCGCCCCGCCGCTTCCAGATATTTTGGCATTAAATGAGCGCGTGCCGGAGTCTTTTCGAATTGGGGCGGTACGAGAGGATGCTTCGAAGACCCCGCAGGTACGCTGGCCTAGGTACGGCGCAATTATGACCCTGCCAACCGCCAGCCGCCTTCAGCCGTCTGCCACGGGGAGTGGGACACGCGTCGGATGCGGACTGGCCTGGGGGGATTCGAGATCATTATGGCGCTGGGTCCCAGGGCCTATTTAAACCCGTCCTCCCCCCTTCAGGCGCCCCACTCCGTTTCTGATTTCTTGCTGACGTCTGTCATCTCCCCGAGAGTCTGCTCTAGCGAACGCCCTCTCGAGCCGTAGGCGCCTTCCGTTTCTCGCTCCCCAGGTCCCCAGAGCAAGATAGGTTAGTGCCCACCTTCTTCTTCTTACCGCCTAGGGTCCTCTCCTCTTTTCACTTCTTTTATGTCTTCTCCTGGGTTGACCTCCGGCGTCTCCCTCCCTTCTCGGCTTGCTTTTCTAGGGCCCTTTAGGTTCTCCCCCAAAGAAAAATGTCTTCCGATTCTTCTGCCCCCGTAAGTTCTGGGAGTTCTTCTGCTTCAAACCCCCAGGCCCCTGTCTCTGCGGACGAACCCGCGTTCGGGGCAGGGCCTCGCCCGGTTTTCGCTCCGGGCGCCATTCCTTGTTCGTCGACTCCGAACGAACTTCTCCTGATAAGGGCTCGGTACGGGGTCCCTTCAGAGTACGATCTGGAGCTTCCTGGCCCCTCTGATCGGGCCAGCGCTCCCCCTCCTGGTTGCTTTTGTTTGTACCAGGAGGCATTCCGTGCCGGACTCCGGCTTCCGCTTCCTGCTTTTGTTGCCACCTTCTTTCGTTTCTTAGACATTTCTCTCGCCTCTGTCGCCCCGAATTCCTTTAGATTTTTGATAGGGTTTCTCTCCCTCTGTTATATAGCCGAGGTCCAGCCTTCCCTCTCCCTGTTCAGACATTTCTACACCTTCAAACGCCATCCTTCAGCGAAGGACTGGTGGTACTTTTCCCCCCAGTTCGATAAGAAGGGGTTGCTGAAGGGCGCCCCTTCTTCGATTCACAACTGGAAGGGGAAATTTCTCTTCATTTACTATCCGACCTTGGAACTGGGCCTGCCCCCTTGGGGGTCTCTGAGGGATTCCGTCCGCCGGGCTCCCAGCCTGGGAGAGAACGACCTTCAGGCCGTCCAGAAGCTCCTGAGCTACCCCGCTCCTTCCCTTCCAAACCTACTGAGGGAGCAGCTTCTTTTTAACATCGGCCTGAGCCCTCAGGATCCAGCAAGTATATATCTTTCCTTTTCTTGCCTTCTTCTTCCCTCTCTTTCTTCCTCTCTCTTTTTTCCTCTTTCCTCTTTCTTTTCTTTTTCTTCTTCTCTTTCTCTTTTTTTTTTTTTTTTTTGACTCTGGACTGATCGGTGCCGCTTTTTCCTTCTTCTTTTCTTTCTCTCTTTTTTTTTTTTTTTTTTTTTTTAGCAATGGACGCCGACGCCACATGGATGCTCGCCAAGGCTATGAGAGCCCAGAAAAAGAAGGGCGCGATGACCTCTGGCTCGGCGAAGAGGGCCAGGATGGAGGAGACGAGCTTGGCTGCGCCCGTCCAGGCGACCCCGGCAATCGACATTCCTTCGGATGCCGAGCCAGCGGCCCCCCGGGCTCCCCCAAGGAGCCCGCCGACCGGGGTCCCCATTTCGGAGGTCCGCCCCGCAGAGGCGCCCGTCGCGGGGAGGAGGAGAAAGTCGGTGGCCCACAGGCCGAGCAGCCACCGAGCCGCCGCAGACGAGTCCATCTGCTCCGAGGGGGGATCGGAGAACCCCTTCAACGACAAGGCTCTGATCCGTCGGCTGCTCGATGGTTGCATTCTGTCCGATGTCGTGGAGAGGATCGACCGTGCCGATCCCGAGCAGCGGGCCTGGGACACCTTGGGGTCCTTTCTTGAGGTAAGCGGATTTTTACTGGCACAGTTGCTCGATCTTCGTTGTGATTCTCTATCTGTCCTTGCAGATCGGGCACCAGCTCTTCGCCTATATCGAGGCGTCGGGCCGCATGAGAAGGGATCTTCTGCGGGCGGAGGAGCGCTGTCAAGACGAGGTTGCTCGTCTTCAAGCGAAGACGGCCGAGGTGGCCGCCCTCCGGGAGGCCCTGGAGAGGGAGAGACAAGACCGGGAAGAGGAAAGACGAGCCCGGGAGGAGGAGAGGCGAAGCCTGGAGGAGTTGGCAAGGAAGGCGAGGTCGAGGTCGCCCATCTGGCCGAGCAAACTCCGGTTCTGATCTCGGAGGCCAGGACTCTTGCGGTGGAGTTCAAGGCCTCCGCGGAGATGAGGGAGCTGAACGTCCAATTCGGCCTGGAGGCGTTTACCAAGGGGTTCGAGCTCTGCCGAGAGAGGGTGGCCAGTAGATACCCTGACCTTGATCTCGACTTTTTGGAGGAATCTGACGACGAGGCCGCCCCTTCGTCCGTTGCTACCGCAGTCGCACCCCCCGCGCCGAGCTCTCCACCCCCCACCCTCGAGGTCTGAGACCTCCGATCTTGTATCTTTCTTTCGTCGCCATATTTTCTTTCCGCTTGTCTTCAAAATTAATCAATAAAGTCGAATTTCTTATTGTGGATGGTCTTTCCTTCCCCCTGCTCCTTCTTCTCTGCCTTTTTTCTCGTAATGAGCTTGGTCTTTGACGTTTGCATCTTCCGATGGCAGCGTCCCGCCGAAGCACTCCCCTTGCCCCTCGGGGTTCCGCTGAAGTCAACTATCCAACGGCTCAAAAAGGAGGTCCTCCACCTGACGAAGAAGTTGAAAAAGTCAGAGGACGAGCTCCGCAAGTCGAAAAAATGCTATTCCGAGGCCGCCGCTGAGGCCGCCCACTTCCGGAGTCTCCAAGTGAAGGCAATCATGGACTACAGTCGGAGGAAGGCGAACTTCGCAAAGGAGCTCGAGGAATGCACGAAGAGCCCAGCGACCGAACTTGGGCTCAAGAAGCCAGTATCAGTGCCCTTAAGGTGGAGCTGTCAGCTGCGAAGAGGAGGATCGACTAGCTGGAAGGGAACTCATCCCGGCTCACAGCGCGGGATGAGCAGATATGGTCACAAAAAGTTTCTGACCTTCAGAAGCAGCTTCAAGATGCTGAGATGAGCCATGATGTGCAGCGTGCCAGCTGGCGCCGGCAGGTAGAAGAGTATAAAAGGAGATTCCGTCAAGCGGCGGACGAGGTCGTTCGTCTCCAGAGGCAGCTGGTTACTAGGGCGCAGCTTACTAACTCCCAAGATACCGAAGAGCTCCACGCCCTGAGAGGCACCGTCGAGGGGATTTCTGTCTCCCTTGGGGAGAAGACAGCTGAGCTGCAACAAGTAAAAATTCAACTGGGGCTTGAGCGGAAGGCCGTCGCGGACGCAGAGGCGGAGTCCGAAGTTTTGCGGAAGTGGCATCGGGAAGCGGAGGCTGAGAGCCGGCGACTTCGTCAGGCGCTCCAGGATATGCTGCAAAAGAAGGAAGAACTAGAGGAAACGGTGGAGAGCCTGAGGCAGTCCTGGTTGGGGGATGGAGGTGATCACCCTAGGTTAGAGGGAGCAGGACCTCCTTAGAGTTCTTTTGTAGTCACCCCTTTTTGTAGCTGCCCCTTTTTCTTTTTTCTTGTCGTTTTGTCCCTCTTTCTCTGGCTGTCCTGGTCCTGTAGTACATATATCGGAAATGAGGAAAAAGCTCTTTGTGTTACCTTGTCCGCGCGTAGCACCGATATTGTCGTTCGTTGACCCTCTCTCGTCGTTTGGCCTGTTTGGCTTAGAGGTCGTCGTGGGAAGGGGCTCTTCCCTTTCTTCTGATCTCGTCATGTGGCCAAGCCTCGCCACCGTTTTGACCCTTGCTGGCGAAGCAGTGGATGGAGCCCGGCTTTCTTAGGAGCCCGGGCGAAATCTTTCTTGGCGGTGGAACCCGGCTCCCGTAGGAGTCCGGGTGAAGCTTACCTTGGCGGCGGAACCCGGCTCCCGTAGGAGTCCGGGTGAAGCTTTTCTTGGCGGCGGAACCCGACTCCCGTAGGAGTCCGGGTGAAGCTTATCTTGGCGGCGGAGCCCGGCTCCCGTAGGAGTCCGGGCGAAGCTTATCTTGGCGGCGGAGCCCGGCTCCCGTAGGAGTCCGGGCGAAGCTTATCTTGGCGGTGGAGCCCGGCTCCTGTAGGAGCCCGGGTGAAGCTTATCTTGGCGGCGGAGCCCGGCTCCCGTAGGAGTCCGGACAAAGCTTATCTTGGCGACGGAGCCCGGCTCCCGTAGGAGTCCGGATGAACTCTCCTTTGGCGTAGAGACCCGGCTCCCGTAGGAGTCCGGGTGAACTCTTCTTTGGCGGCGGAACCCGGCTCCTGTAAGAGCCCGGGTGAAGCTTATCTTGGCGGCGGAGCCGGCTCCCGTAGGAGTCCGAATGAACTCTCCTTTGGCGTAGAGACCCGGCTCCCGTAGGAGTCCGGGTGAACTCTTCTTTGGCAGCGGAACCCGACCCCTGTAGGAGCCCGGGTGAAGCTTATCTTGGCGGCGGAGCCCGGCTCCCGTAGGAGTCCGGGCGAAGCTTACCTTGGCGGTGGAGCCCGGCTCCCGTAGGAGCCCGGGTGGAGCCTTCCTTGTCGTAGGAACCTGGCTCCCGTAGGAGTCCGGGTGAAGTCTTTCTTTGTCGTGGAAACCCGGCTCCCGTTGGAGCCCAGACCTTCCACATTGCTCATGTCAGGACGAGGTTCTCCTCCTGTTCCTGTCAGGGCCGTGGGGGCACGTTAGGGCATTGTAAGGCCTCTCCCCCCATCCGGTCTAAAGGAACTGGGCCTTCGACTTTGCTCAAGTTAGGGCGAGGTTCTCCTCCTGTCCCTAACAGGTCCGTGGGGGCACATCAGGGCATTGTAAGGCCTCTCCCCCCATCCGGTCTAAAGGAATCGGGCCTTCGACTTTGCTCAAGTTAGGGCGAGGTTCTCCTCCTGTCCCTAACAGGGCTGTGGGGGCACATTAGGGCGTTGTAAGGCCTCTCCCCCCATCCGGTCTAAAAGAACCGGGCCTTTGACTTTGCTCATGTCAGGACGAGGTTCTCCTCCTGTTCCTGACATGGCTGTGGGGGCACATTAGGGCGTTGTAGGGCCTCTCCCCCCATCCGATCTAAAAGAACTGGGCCTTTGACTTTGCTCATGTCAGGACGAGGTTCTCCTCCTGTTCCCGACATGGCCGTTGTTTTTGGAGGGGTCATATCCAGTCATAATACATCCGCGTTAAGTAGGAGGAGCGCGTTAGCTAGAAAGAAAAGTAGATTCAAAACGAAATAGTAAGCAATACATTTACAGTTCTCCCGCTCTCTCTTGAGGCCCTCCGGCGATGGAGTCGATGGTCCCGATAGGAGGCCGGTCCCCGGGCTGCTCCTCCCTTTTCTGCGGTTCGGGCGGCGGGAGGGCTCTTGGCCGGTCTCCTCTACCCTCAGGCCGACGGTGGATGAATCTGTCGAGCCGACCTCGCCGGATGAGCTCCTCGATCTCGTCCTGGAGCTGGATGCATTCTTCGGTGTCGTGGCCGTGGTCGCGGTGGTAGAGGCAGAACTTGTTGGGGTTGCACTTTCCGGGGTGCGTGCGCATCCTCTCCGGCCTAGGAAGCAGCTCCCTGACCTCCATCAGCACCTGGGCCTTCGAGGCGTTGAGGGGGGCGTAGTTGCGGAACTTCCCTGGCGGGGAACCCCGCCGAAACCTGTTGTCCGGGCTCCTCTGCCTGCGTGCCCGGGGGGGAGTATGGGCGCGCTTATGCCCAGGAGGAGATCGGGAGCGAGGCCGGGCTTCCTTTGGCCTCTTCTCAACTGCGAGCTTACCAGAATTTTCCGCCTGGCGCTCCCTCGCAGTCTCTTCATCCTTCATTTTGAAGGCCTCTTCCGCTCGGGCGTATCCTTCAGCCCGAGCCAGCAGATCAGCGAAATCCCTGGGGTACTTCTTCTCTAGGGAGTATAAGAGATCATTCTTCTGAAGGCCACCTTTCAGGGCGGCCATGGCAACCGACTGGTCCAAGTTCCGGACCTCCAACGCCGCGATGTTGAAGCGGTTGACGTAGGCCCATATGGACTCCCCTTCCCTCTGCTTGATGTTGATGAGGGACTCCGAACCTTTTCGGGGACGTCGGCTGCTGACAAAATGGGCCACGAATTGGTGGCTCATTTGATCAAAGGAGAATATGGTACCCGGCTTCAGAGCTGAGTACCAGTTTCTTGCTGCTCCCTTCAAGGTAGACGGGAAAGCCCGGCACAAGATGGCGTCAGGAGCACCGTGGAGCAGCATCATCGTTTGAAAGGCCTCCAGATGATCGACCGGGTCCGACGTCCCGTCGTAGCTTTCGAACTGAGGAAGCTTGAAATTCGGCGGGATCGGTTCCTGCATAATCATTTGGGAGAAGGGAGGGTCAGTGCAGATATCCTCACCGTAAGCGGGAGGCGCATGGCGGAGTTCTTCGATCCGCCGGTTCATCTCCTGGAGCCTCCGGTCCAGGAAATCCTCTCGACTTCGAGTCTCGAGGGTCCTTTGGCAGAACGGGGGCAGGGATCTCCTAGGGGTGGAGTCGTGGTCCGATTGAGGGCTCTCCACCCTCGGATTCGCCTTCCCGGGAAGGACGGGGTGGCTGGCCCAGGTGGCCCGCCCCACCGTCGGGTGCTGGCATTCCGGAGATGCCCCTTCCAGATGCGCCGACGCCTGCGGCGGCTGCTGCTGCATTGCCTGTACGGCCTTGACGAGGCCTTTGACCTGCTGCGCCAGCAAGTCAAACTGCTCCGCATCGACCGCCGTTGCCGGAGGGGGAGGAGGAGCTGGCTGAGAAACGGGAGGGGAGGCCGGAGTTTGAGATCTGGCCGCGGAGGCCGTGGACCGCCGGGTGGACGCCCTGCGCGGAGGCATCGGGTGTCGATCTCGCGGGGGAGGATTAGGAGTAGATGACGGAGAGATGGCCGGAGGTGGCTCCGTTGAGCGCTCCTTCAAGAACAAGGGTGCTGTGAAGACACAGGCCCTTCCTCTAGCGCCAATCCTGTTGGTGCAAAAATCCGCCTGCACCGGAGAAGCTGGAGTTGAGGAAGCCGCGGTCGCCGCCGGGACCTACAAGGGAAGTCTAAACCGGAGGTGGGGTTGCTCCGGCAAGACCCTCCGACGCTCAAGTCAGTTCTCTGCCTCAACAAGAATGGAGTGCTCGAACGGAGAGTTTAGCAGAGTTTTGGGATAAGGCAAAAGAGCTTAAAGAATAACGTATCTGAGTCCCCCTTTTATAGGTGGGGGAGGCAACGGACTGATGGCGACGTTTGTAACCACCTGGTAGTGGGCCGCCCATGGTCAGGGGAATTGATTGCGAAATATAATGGAGCAGATACGTGGGCGTCACCTCGACTCGCCACGTAGAATCTGTTATGAGGGGTGGAGCAGCGTCCGTCGTCAGGAGAATCGCGTGGTATCCGTCGTAGGAGGTGGAGCAGGTTCGTGGCCGTCACTGTGGCCTGCCAGGGGATAGTGGAGCTGCGCGGAGTCCGCCACAGGAAGTGGAGCAGGGCGGCTATGGCTACTGCGGCTTGTCAGGGAATGATGGTACCGCGCGGAATCCGCCACAGAAAGTGGAGCAGGGTCGTGGCCGTTTTGGGGGCCTGTCAGGAGGCGTGGATCTGTCGATTGGAGCTCGGTAACGGCCGGAGACCGATTTCTGTAGGAGTCCTGGCGGAGCAGCAGTTGATACCGAGAGCGGAGCCCGGCTCCCATGGGAGTCCGGGCGGAGCTGCGCTGATGTCGACAGTGGAGCTCGGCTCCCGTAGGAGTCCGGGCGGAGCTGCACTTGCTGATGGCGGTGGAGCCCGGCTCCCGTAGGAGTCCGGGCGGAGCTGCACTGCAAACAAAGTTAAGGGTGAAATCCGGCTCTGATAGGAGTCCGGATTGAGCTTACCAGCCGTTGATACTGAGAGCGGAGCCCGGCTCCCGTGGGAGTCCGGGCGGAGCTGCGCTGATGTCGACAGTGGAGCTCGGCTCCCGTAGGAGTCCGGACGGAGCTGCACTTGCTGATGGCGGTGGAGCCCGGCTCCCGTAGGAGTCCGGGCGGAGCTGCACTTGCTGATGGCGGTGGAGCCCGGCTCCTGTAGGAGTCCGGGCGGAGCTGCACTGCAAACAAAGTTAAGGGTGAAATCCGGCTCTGATAGGAGTCCGGATTGAGCTTACCAGCCGTTGATACTGAGAGCGGAGCCCGGCTCCCGTGGGAGTCCGGGCGGAGCTGCGCTGATGTCGACAGTGGAGCTCGGCTCCCGTAGGAGTCCGGGCGGAGCTGCACTTGCTGATGGCGGTGGAGCCCGGCTCCCGTAGGAGTCCGGGCGGAGCTGCACCTGCTGATGGCGGTGGAGCCCGGCTCCCGTAGGAGTCCGGGCGGAGCTGCACCTGCTGATGGCGGTTCCGCCGTGGGTTCCGACTGTGGGTATTTTATACCCAACACACTCCATTAACTCCTTTGGGCTCATAAGTTGAAGGACATACGTGGTGATAATTAAATTGCATTATAGGTAATTTTGATAAAATGACCTACTAGAATTGAAGCACTATAAAACTCATTGATATTAGCAATGGAGTCTTCTTGAGGCTTTATCTGTTCCTTGGTCAATCTGAAATGGAGTTACTTGTAATCCTTTGCTTGGTGAAATAGGTGCCTACAAGTTTGACAGGTCTATTCTGTATTTTTGGTCAAATTAAGAAAAAAGGTAGTTTAATTGACACGATTTTGCATCAGAATGTTGGATGTCATGGCAACGTATGAGATAAAGTTTTGAGGTTTTCTTTTTCTTTTCTTTTTTTTTTTTTTGATCTTTCATAAATACGGTTGCTGGAACATGGCTCATTTTGTAAATAGAACCGATTTTCACCTTTGATGTACATGTGGTGCAGTATTGGTATAGTTTGAAAAAACAGATCCTGCTTCATTTTGATCTAGGCTGAGATTAAAACATTTTGGTTGTTTCGATTATTTTAGTTTTGGGTTTAGTGGGCCAGTCCAAAAATGATAAAGATACAAAAATAAGAAAATATTAAGTAAGAAAGCTAAAAAAATAAAAATTTGAGATATATAATAGGCTTAATTACTTTAAAAATCTTAGATTTTTTTTTTTAGAAGTTTTCATTTTTATTCTAAACTTTGATTCATTGCAATCAAGTCCTCAAACTTTTATAATATTGTATTTTCTCTCCTAATTACTATTTCCATTTGACAACCATGACAAAAATATCACCTACTATCATGTGATACGTAATGGAAGCCGATATGGAATGCTAAATATCTTCTTCTCATATGATACGTAATGGAAGCTGATGTAGAATGCTAAATACCTTCTTTTCTATTTTTTTCTTTTAGGTAGGGTTTCTACTTCCAACTTCATCACTTTCTCTCCATCGCTACCTCTTCTAAAATCCCATCATCTCCTACACCACCATCGGCTCCTCCGTCTATACCATTAGTATCTCTAAACATTTCTCCATGAAAGCTACAATCACTACCAAGACTGTTTCCATCATTATACTTTTTATCAATTGTTGAAAAATTTGAACTTTGAGGTCACAAATATTTTAGTTGCTTCTTTTTTTTGTTATTTATATTTGTTTGAAAAATTATATGATGGATAGGGTTTCTGCATTTGTAATGATTCGAATTATTGGTCCGTTTGATTTATACCTATTCTTATAAACTCATAAAGCTAACCTTAGAGAATTTAAATTTTAAAAGAAGCCAAGAAGAAAATGAAAACAACCAATCCTAATCCTTTACACTTTATTCTCCTATTTTTTTGTTCTCAAGTTGGTCATTCTCCAAAAAAAATGGAAGAGAAATAATGAAATAGAAAGTAAAAACCATGACTAGAAGGAAAACATAGAAAGAAAAAGAAATTTGGGATTCCACATAAGCTGATTCTATGCGTGTGACATGATAGCATATGATATTTCCATCATGATCGTCAAATGGAAATAGTACTCAAAGGAGAAATTGTAACATCATAAAAATTTGAGGACCTAAATACAATGAATCAAAATTCAGGATAAAAATGAAAACCTCCTAAAAAATCAAAAATTTTTAAAGCAATTAAGCTTATATAATAATATTTATGAGTGTAGTAATTCATTTTGTGGATACATATAATATCACTTGATTTAATTTAACATTTTATCAAATTCGAAAGATGAAGAGATTAAATTAGTAAATAATAGTACATCTTTGAAAAATTGAAGTATAAAATATTTTATAGTGTAATTTAATTGTCTGGTTATCATTTAGACATCCAAAAGTATGATCATCTTAGATCTCCAGGTAACAAAGCCAAGGCGTGTTGAGTTCACCAACCTAGTTGGTAAGTACAAACTAGAAAATTTGCAAAACCATGATTGTCGATAGCAGTTAAAATATTTATTGCCAAACATTTATTTTTTAAAAAATATTATAATGGTAATATAATATGAGTTGTGCTTGGCATGAGCACTGCTTTATATCGTGAGTTGACCAACCTAGTCAGCAATAGTGGGACATTATTTTTTAAATATATGCTTTAAAAATATCATGACAATATAACATAAGTAGTGTGAGAATTGATCAACCTAAGACATAAGATATATTTTATATAATTTTTTTAAAAAAATAGATGTTCAACCAAACATAAATTATACAGGAATATGATACTTTCTTATAGTCAAACAAACATATAAAAATTATTTTTTTTAATATCACATAGCTTCCTAGAAAAATATTTCAGGGAATATTTTTTTTTTCACGAACCAAATAAGTCCTATATGGTCCTGAAGTCTAATGCATATGCTCGACTCAAAAGCCTCCCTATGAGCACCTTTACTAAATAGGAGTGTGCATAGGTTGGATCAGATCGGTTTAGGGATATTTTCGAGATAGAAACTGTTGGTGCAAAAATTTACTTACGCCGGAGAAGCTGGAGTCACGGTCACCACTGGGACCTGCAAAAGAAGTCTAAACCGGAGGTGGGGTTGCTCCGACAAGATCCTCCGACACTTAAGTCAGTTCTCTGCCTCAACAAGAATGGAGTGCTCGAACGAAAATTTTAGCAGAGTTTTTAGGTAAAAATGAGAGCTTAAAGAATAACGTATCTGGAGTCCCCTCTTTATAAGCGGAGGGGGCAGCAAGCTGATAGCGACATCTGTAATCGTCTGGTAGTGGGGTGCCCAGGGTCAGGCGGAGTTTGTTGCGAAGAGTAGTGGAGTAGACCCGTGGCTATCACCGAAGTGCACCACGTGGAGTCTGCCGTAGGGAGTGGAGTGGCGTCTGTTGTCGCGACTTGCCAGGGGATGGAAGAATTGCACGATATCTGTCGCAGGAAGTGGAGCAGTGCTGTGGCCGTTAATGCGGTCTGCCAGGGAGTAATGGAGTCGCGTAGGATCCGCCGCAGGGAGTAATGGAACCGCGTAGGATTTGTCGAAGGGAGTGGAGCAGAATTGCGACCGTTACTACGGCTTGTCAGGGAGTCCAGATTTGTCGGCTGAAGTTCGGTTGGAGTCTGTAGCTGGAGAGAGGTGGCTAGCTATCCATCTGAGAGGAGCTTGGAGTCCGGCTCTCACAGGAGTCCGGACGGAGCCTGCAGGTGTAGTCGTGGGCGAGGTCCGGCTCCCGTAGGAGTCTGGACGGAGTTTACCTACAATTAGAGTCAGGGACGAAGTTCTGCTCCCGTAGGAGTCCTGACGAAGTTTACCTGCAGCTGGAGTCGTTGGTGGAGTCCGGCTCCCGTAGGAGCCTGGACGGAACTTGCAGGTGAAGTCGTGGGCGAGGTCCGGCTCCCGTGGGAGTCCGAACGAAGTTTACTTGCAATTAGAGTCAGGGACGAAGTCCGGCTCCCGTAGGAGTCCGGACGAAGTTTACCTGCAGCTGGAGTCGTGAGCGGAGTCCGGCTCCCGTAGGAGCCCGGGCGGAGCCTGCAGGTGAAGTCATGGGCGAAGTTTGACTCCCGTGGGAGTCCGGACGAAGTTTACCTGCAATTAGAGTCAGGGACGAAGTCCGACTCCCGTAGGAGTCCGGACAAAGTTTACCTGCAGCTGGAGTTGTCGGTGGAGTCCGGCTCCCGTAGGAGCCCGGACGGAACTTGCAGGTGAAGTCGTGGGCGAGGTCCGGCTCCCGTGGGAGTCCGGACGAAGTTTACCTGCAATTAAGTCAGGGACGAAGTCTGGCTCCCATAGGAGTCCGGACGAAGTTTACCTACAATTAGAGTCAGGGACAAAGTCCGGCTCCCGTAGGAGTCCGGACGAAGTTTATTTGCAATTAGAGTCAGGGACGAAGTCCGGCTCCCGTAGGAGTCCGGACGAAGTTTACCTGCAGCTGGAGTCGTCGGTGGAGTCCGGCTCCTGTAGGAGCCCGGGCGGAGCCTGCGAGTGAAGTCGTAGGCGAGGTCCGGCTCCCGTAGGAGTCCGGATGAAGTTTACCTGCAATTAGAGTCAGGGATGAAGTCCGGCTCCCGTAGGAGTCCGGACGAAGTTTTCCTGCAGCTGGAGTCGTCGGTGGAGTCCGGCTCCCGTAGGAGTCCGAGCGGAGCCTGCGAGTGAAGTCGTGGGCGAGGTCCTGTCCATCGGCAAAACTTGGGAGTATGGCGGAGGTTGAAAGTCAGTTGGATCCCCGAAGGGTCACTCCCATCACGAACTTCGGCTGGAGGGTATTTTATACCCAACAGAAACTAAGACTGAAACCAAACCGACTATATAGGAAAACTAATTCAAACCTAACTGAAAAATTCAGTTTGGTTTAGTTTATCAAGTTGTTGGGCTAAATAGGCTTGTGCCAAATGAGCTAGATTTATAGGCTTTACTAGATGGGCTTGTGTCAAAGTACCAACAAGAAATCAACATCTATTGAGAGACAAAAATGAAACCAGCAGAGAAGAACACCTAACGAGTCATCCATCATCATTTTAATTGTATGCATACACAAAAATGAATCATCGAGTAAATGAATCAAGGCTTATCCATTTCATTACTTTAAACATATATATAATAAAATCCAAAATTTCGATATAAACATGCTTAGATCCAAATACAAAAAATAAGCTTCCAAATATAAAACACACCGACAAGAGAGTTCAAAGAAACAAAAAATAAAAATCGAGACCTAACCAAAAATAGAGCCGAGGAGAGATACAAGCCACCAGAGAAGAAGTCGGAGTAGGAGAAAAGAAAAGACATGAGCTCTGAAGCTGAAGCAAGCAGAAAGAGGAGGCACGAGGTGCCATAATAGGAGACGAAATGAGAGGATAGGAGGAGAGAGGTGGCCCAAGCTGCTGGAGCTCAAGATGGAATGGGAGCAGAGGGGAGGCATAATTGCACGATCATGATAGGTATTTTCTAATTTTGGAGATGCAGGGATTTGGTATGGCTAGGGCAAAAAATAAGTGAGCCAGTTTATACACACACATATTAGTTTAGTTTAAATCAGATTTTTAAAAATTTAAATAAAAATCAAATAGATTTTTTTGGTTTTTAAAATTTTTAAACTAAAACCGAACTGAATATGAAAAATCCAATTCAAACCAAATATGAAAACATTCAATCCAAACTGAATTAAAATTCACAATTTAAATGGATTTTATGGTTTGATCGATTTCGTTGCACACCCCTACTGCTAAGTCCAATACATGCTTCACTCCAAAGGCTACAATGTCTCAAAAGAAAAACGAAAATGAGTGTTAGAGTGCAGAGTGCATGGGCATCATGGGGCTCTGGTGTACAAATACGAGTGCAGTAACTACGGTTGGAGTAAAAAGAAGACTTTAGATGATACAAATTTCATTGATTTAGATATCTAGATGAAGATCCAAATTATTGGAGTTGATGCACAATGCCTAAAATGTGTATCTACGAGAAAAATAAAAATATATATGATGATTTTGGGCAACTTGATACAGTGGCTAAACTGACTTTTCATATGATTCTATTCTTAATCAAAACAACTACTAAATTGAATTGGCTTGAATCAATTGGTGTAAACATGTTTATTGAGTTGGTCATGTCATAATCACACTAATTATTTAGCCATGCTGCACGTTTTACATTACTAAATATGGGGAAAGCAAGTGACACATTGTGAATATTTCTTTTTCTTGGATATCCACCAAATTGTTGTATTTTGTTGTTATACTCAGCCTTTTTATATATGACAGTTTTTCTTTCTTTTTGATAAAAGATGAATTTTGACATTAATGAAATAAAACTTTGAGTAGATACAACACATTGATAGCAAAATGGCTTATGCTGGGTAATAGTGAACCCAGGAAGATACGAAATATAACCAAAATAGCAAAGAACTTTTTAAGTGAACAAAAACCAAAAAGAGCCCAGAAAGGTGGATAGATGCAGCTAGTTGAAAAATTCTTGTGTGTAGAAAAGTAGAGTAATGAAGACCACCTGGGGGAAGCATCAAGAGATAAATCTAGCCATTGAGAAGTTATGCTTTTAATATAAACATGAGACAGAGATGAGAAGAGTTGACAAATTGCAACAGATAACTATGTAATGTTGTGCTCGTCCTAATATTAAGGGCTTATATGATCTATATATGACCTAATCATTAAAGACAATTCAAGATAATTAAGATGATAATAAATAATTAAAACTCTTTTAAGATAAAGATGGACTCTAATCAAAATAAAGATTCTACTATGGTTACGATGAAGGATCAGATTGCATACCGGATCGACTGAATGTAAAAGTAGCAGATGTCAAAAACAAAAATCGATTCGGCATCTGATGCATAAATCTAAATTAGAAAATCAGTATAAAAGTCAGTATGCAAAAAGGAGGTTGTGATAATCTTATTATCATCTTGCACAGATAGATAAACACCGTAATCCGCTTATTGTGGATCTGAGGAGGTTTACTGTTGAGCCACGCATGTATCCGATCTCTACAGATATCCATCGGGATCAATTTTGGATCATCCTTTTAGTTGTAGATCTATCTTCTTCAAGACGATCTGCAGTCTTTCTGAATCCTAAATCAACTCTTAATCTTCTTCTCACGGTCACAATGATTGAGATCTTGCTTCCTCTTTTTTTTGGCATAAAACAAGACTTGCGTAACAGACTTAGGCGTGTGGAGATGGAGATGCCCAAACCTTTGGGTGTCAAATAGAGAGGAGAGGAGAGGAGGTGTGGACACAAGGAGAGGATATCAAAAAATTAAATTTTTATTCACTTATTATGAACCCTAAAAAGAGGCTCTTAAATGAAACTCTTTCTTCAAGTTCAAATTCAAACCCAATCAGGATTAAATGACTATTTATTATCATATAATAACTCCTTCCATTTAATCTGATTTTTTTACTAAGAAAACCAGTTCCTATTGGAAAGGCCTACACCAATAAAGGAAAGCAGAGGGGGCACCAACCCTTGGCACCCACCTATCATCTTCGTGAACCCTAAAGAGATAGTGCACGTGCTCTCTCTTTCTCTCCATAGAAAAACCAGAGAGGGGCGTGCACCCCTCTCATCCTCCACATGAATTCCAGAGGGCGTGTGCCCCTGGAACTTGCCAAAAGAAGAGGGGCTGTGCATCCCTTCTGGATCTCATCCAGAAGTGGCATGCGCCCCACTCTCCTTTCCAAAAATTCTATGCCAATGAAGGATAGTCAAGGGAGAAAAATGAGCCAACTAATTGGCTTGATCTAATCCTCTTGGGTGCCCAATTAGGTGTCCCTCTAAATTAAAATCAAAATGGATTTAGATTAGAAATAAGGCAAATGAATTGACTTGATCTAAACCTTATCCAATAAAAAAATCAAGTCCAAAGGAGAATTGGGTTTAACCATATGCTAGCATGGTACACCTAAATCCAAAGGAGAATTGGGTTTAATCATGTGTGACCCCATAAATTCAATTCTGTCTGGTAGTAAGATATACTATTATCTCCATTATTGTATCATTAAAACTCCTTTCAATAGATTGAAACAATTCTAACTCACACCAATCAAACATCATCGATCCCTAATAATCCTAATTAGCTCTTATAATCTACTAGTGGCATCTAGCAATATGTAGTAGCAAGCCATTAGAATTGAAGAGATGAATCTCTAAGTATAGTTACCATGTGATTCGGTTCTTCTATCACGAGTCTCAATAGGATAGAGGTTAAGGATAACTCGTCAAACCTCATCCCTATCATATGTTAGAGTCAATTGATTTGAGTCTGATGTAAAACTTTATAGAAATACCATTCCATCATTCACACTACCATGATCATGGACTTTAGGACTCAATCTCATGATCTACATAGGACTACTTTTCTTCTACCGAAGTCGATAGATCCCATCTTGATGCAACCAATTCCTACAATGAACATACTATAGCCAACATATACCTCAAGACTCCATATAACTAGGAGATCAAGTTATGGTATAGTCAAACTATAGCACTCTCAAGGTGAATGGTCAATATATCTCAGGTCAGAGAATTAAACACACTACTGCAGCTATGAGTATGCCACTGATGAGAAGGTAGATATCTTAGTGACTACTCTGTTGGATATATATTCTAAAAATCAATCTTGACTGACACATATCATATTTTTAGAATATAATTTTATACTTATTGAGCATTTATATTATCATTCATATTTTATGTACCCATGAATCATCCAAGGGATTAACAAGATGATGACATATATTCTTAAAGAGTTGAGAATTTGAGACATGTGTCATTGATGGTTAATTCTTAAATTGCTCCTGATCATAAGATTATGATGGGGATGATGATTGATCCGGATAGACCAATGCATGGATCGCTTCTTTCAGACAGATAGATCTTGAGTCTGCAGTGTAGTGACACTAAACCAAGAGTGCAGGTAGTTGTTAGAGAACAACTAGCATTGAGCATGACCAATATGAGAAGTCACATGGATGTCTACTCACTCGTTAGTAATTTTTTCGATGCTGCGATTGTATGACTAATCTTTTGATTGTGGTGCTGCAACTGCTCGCAGTAAGACTGCTGGAGTTTAACTATACATAAACATAGATCTCAATGAGCCCTTGTAGTGGATGTTGGCGACAGTTGATCCACTATGGGAGTAGGGTGTGCACCTAGATGGGATCTATCGATCCTAATAGAGGAGAGTAGTCCTATGAGATTTAAGATACTGAGTCCTTAAGTCTATGGCCATAGCAGTATGATTGATGAAAATTTTTTTTATAGAATTACATATGGACTCAAGCTGATTGAATATATCATATGATCAATGATGAGGTTTGACGATTCATCCATGACCTGCCATCTGGTTGGAACTCACGATAGAGGGACTATATTATACGTTAATTACATCTAGAGATTCATCATCTTTTATTCTATTGGATTGTCACTACATACCGCTAGATGTGACTAGTGGATTGTGAGACCCATGAGCATTATCTTGATGATCGATGATCCTTGATGGACAGAGTTGGAATAGTTTCAATCCATTGAAATTTTTTTTAATGATATTATGATAGAGATCACAATATATCTCACTACCAGACAGAATAGAACCTATGAGATCATACATAAAGAAGCTTTTGTTTGATCAGATGGTTGAATTACAATTATGAATCGTAATAGGATTGGATTATCAATTTGATTGATGATTGATCCAATACAAAAGTTACAATCAAGTAACTCGCTAAAGAGTTAGTGAGTTATAGGAGAATTAATTAGTAATAAAATTACTAATTGACTCAATTTAATTGAGCAATGGGGCTTGCATCAAGTTTAATTAAATAAGATTTAATTTGACTTGATATGGGTTTGATTTGATCAATCCTAATTGAGTTATAAGATAATCGAATTGGATAGGAGGATAATACTTTGTTGAATTAAGATTTGAATTTGACTTAATTTTTAATTAGACTAGGATCTAATTAAGAGTATTTGAGTTTTTATTTGGACTAAAAAATTCTCATCTTCATGGGTGCACCAAATCTTAATTGGATTAAGATTAAATTGAGTTTTATTCAAGCACCAAGAAAGAGTCCAAAAGAACTAGGACTCCTCCTCTAATTAGGTGACATCTAATCTAAATAGTATGGACTTTGAATCAGATTTGAATTTTTATCTATTTGGATCTAATCAGTTCCTAATATGATTAGGATTGGTTAGGATTTAAATCAGCCACCTTAAGAAAGAGTCCTATGAAGATAAAACTCCTCCTCCATGCGCCACATTCCTGTTGAGAATAGTGTCCCAAAGCCAATCGTCAATCTGTTGATGGTTGTGCTCATTTTTGTATATGTACATGAATTATGAATTAATAAAAATTATTTTGATATTTTTCATCACAAAATATTTCATCTTCTAATGAACTCCTATGTTATGGTGAAGTCTTTAGGACTATTTAGACTTAACAAAAGAAGATTTGTCATTTAGTCTTTAAATCTGTTCGCGACCAAATGATATGTTGTTATCAAGGATGACAATATTTATCAAGCATAGGTCGTTGTGTGCCATATTGGTTGGTTGTCCTCTTAACCAATGAGTGTGGAGACACTGGTATGGCATACAGATGAGATATAAGGGTACATCTGCACTGAACGTGACCAACTCCGGAGTTATTTCTGCTGTCAAGATTTGCTCTGATGGAATATGGGTATAAATGTCCCTCCGACTTGAGACCGCCATGGTGACTTACAAGCAACTCACTGTACTTAGGCACTGGACTACCTGAATTTCTAATTCAGTGACGGAAGGCTGCTGGGTATAGTCAAGTACTTGACTTGTCGGTGCGTGTGTCAAGATGGGATTGACCACTCCAGTTTAGGAGCTATGTACAGTCGTATTTTAATTTAGCAAAATCTTGATCAGGGTAGTCTTTGTGAGGAGTCACAGGACTGTTTGAGTTGAGCACGATTCGGATGATCTAATCAGGGTTGACAGTTTAACCCTGAATCATCCTAAACACAGAGATCAAAAGGATGAATTATATAGTAACCATATTCACGTAGATTCTGAGTTTTGCGATTGAAACTATTCGACCTATCCGATCGTCGGGTACCATTGCTAGATGGTTACTTCGATTAGTACAGAAATTAGTTCCTGTGCTACCGGCTTAGGTTCGAACCTGCGGGGTCACACACATTAGAGGTTTCTATCTGATTTGATGGCTGATGAAAAGTCTTAATGCTTGTGGACTATGAGTTCTACGTGTCTGAGACTCTGTGATCAAGAATCAGGATTCTCTAATCACGAGTCCCACACATTTTGGATACCGGGGTCAAGAGTCTCATTAGTTTGGGACTCTTTGATCAGGGTTACATATCGATGAATTCTGATGCCCGATTACCCATCGAATTTGAACTTAATATTTATGAGAGGTTTAATTAGTGATTTGATCACTAATTAACTCAATTTGATTGAGTAATTATTTTTGGATCAAGTCCAATTGAATTAGATTCAGTTGGGTTTGACCCGATTAGGTTAAGAGTTGACCTAATAGTCGAGATGGTTTGATCCCTGATTTGATCAGGGGTTGGGCTTAATCAATTCCTGATTTGATTAAGATTTTATTGAGCCTAATTAAGCCTAATTTAGTTGAGTTTAAATTAGTCTAATTGGGTCTAACTTATTTGGTTCAATTAGGTTGGTTTAAATAATGAAACCACCTTGACCCATTCTCCCTGCGCCACCTCACTTCCACTGCGCCCATTTGAATTCACGAGAAGAAAGTTCTCATGAATTTTTCCTCACGCAAAGCCCTCTTCATGCCCTACTTTAATGCATCAAATGAATGGATAAGGATGATTGGTTGGCCATTCAAATTCAAAATAAAGTTTGAATTTGAATGAGCAACCAATCTTAGCGCCTTGACCTTATCCTCTTTTAATGCCCCATTTATTACATGAGAAAATATTTCTCATGAAATCACTCATGCACAAATTAAGCCACGCCCTCCTCTTCTCACGCCCTTAGTGGATAGGAATAAATTGATTTCCATTTGAATTCAAAATTTGATTTGAATTCAAATGTACAATTACTCATCTTTATCCTCTCACGTGGATAAGACGTTTGACATTGTTTTAAAAGGAGGAGAAGAGTGGGGTGTGTAAAAAAAAAAAATTTTGGAGAGAAAATCAGGGCATGAGGAATCCTTGTGTGCAAGGTGAAGGTCTATATCCTTCCGAGAGAAAAAGAAAGAAAAGAAAGAAAAAGTATGCGTAGAGTTTCAGTGAGTTCTTCAGGGTTTCAGCCTGGAGTTCGGAAAGTGAGAAGGTGAGCTACGAGTATTGTGAGACCACCAAATTTTAGAGAGATCTTCAACATCCTCTCAAGCATGTCTGCTGATGATTCAGAGCATCCAAAAAATCGACAGATATCGATCGAAGGAGTTCGATCAGCATCAACCGTCGAAAGGGCTCTACAACGAGCTAGCACTCGTGAGGAGTCGATCAGATCGAAAGCTTCGTGTGGATGATCCGCAGAGATCAGACACACTGTGTGGCTACATCACGATGATCAGACTCTCCCGACGGTGATCAGATTGCGGCAATCTACTATCCGCACAAAGGTATTATGTTCTAAACACATTACAGTAAAGTGTTTACTGTTCAAATTTGAATTTCAAATTTAAATGCATGCATGCTATATATCATATTTAGATCCTAGTGTAGGATAAATTTTTATTAATTAATTAAATTAATTAATAACTTTTACTGTAAAATAGTGATTTTGAAAAAGTTTTAAAATTATCATTTTATCTCTGCACTGAATTTTTCACAAATGGTATCAGAGTAAGGTTCTAAGATATGATATATATATTTACATGTGTAGATTAAGTTATAATCTAAAAGTTTAAATTTAAAATTTAAAATTCAAAATTTAAAATTTGAATTTTGAAAGTTGTTCAAAATTCAAAATTTAAAAATTTAAAATTCAAAATTTAAAATTTAAATTTTGAAATTTGAAATTCGAAATTTAAAAATTTAAAATTCAAAATTTAAAATTTAAAATTTAAAATTTGATAGAAATTTCAAATTTGAAATTCAAAGTTTAAAATTCAAAATTTAAAATTTAAAATTTGAAATTCAAAAATTTGAAATTTGAAATTTAAAATTTGTTAGAAATTTGAAATTCAAAATTTAAAATTTGAAATTTAAAATTTAAAATTTAAATTTTAAAATTGATATATTTAGATATACTTGATCCAAGTAGCAAGTAATCAAATTGGGTTGGTTGCCATGGCCATCCGATCATAGGAGAAAAGTAGGGTTTAAAGGCCCTCTTCTCCCATTCGATGGGGTCTCTTATGGCGGTAGGGGTGCCGCTGTAATTATATCCTATGCAGATGAAGCAGTGAAAGGAATTAATTATATAGGTTCAATTGTAAAATTTATCATGAAGGTGTTAGATTAGATCTAAAGGAATATTCATGATTTATTTTGATTGAGTTATTTTCTGTTATGTAATTAGCAATAGGATTGCTATTTATGAAATGAGTCAACATATTTGGTGAACAGAAAATAAAACCTTTCAAATTTGAAAATTATTTTCGAAATGCCAAACCCTGACCCATCAGCCCAAATACTTAATTAAAAGAATTAAGTGTTGTCTAGTAGGTCTAGAATTGTGAATTAAGACCTAAGACAATTGCATAAACTTGTGGGTCAATGGGTTAGATGGATTAGGTCCATAATTGGGTTAGACCTAAGGTTAGCTTAAAGAAATGGACTAAATTAGAGTAATTGGTCAAATCTAATCAAAAGTTGAATTAGATTAGGTCAAAGATACTCTAGACTCAACTCCAATAGTTGTAGTTGAATGGGTCCATGTCTTTAACTAGACCAAAATGGACTTAATTCATGGCTATGCGGTGGAACCCAATTTACTAAGTTGATCAAATTAAAACTAATGAACTGGTTGGTGTCTAAGGTAAGTTTGGCAGTTTGACCAGTGATTTTTAAGCGGGAGCTACTCACAGTGATTCGATCTCTGACGAGTTAATGGCATATCCCCACCACTGATCTTACTTACCTGGCCAACATGGTGAATTAGGTTTTGATTAGATCACTTGGTGATTAGGGCTCACCCATGTCATTAGGTAAATCAGTTTGACTGATTTAGGTGCTCCTAATGTTGGCTTAATTAAATCTTTTTTAATCTGACTTGGTGAAGTCATTGGGAGGATTGAAATTGACTGGTAATTTATCTTTTCATCTATTCTTTAATAAAATCTTCAAAAATTATTAGATCCTAAAAATGATTAAGTTATATTGATAACTAAGTCATAGCCTCCCATTAAGTGAGTGATAATGAGTCCATTAGTTTAATAATCATTGGAGGCCCAAAGGCTTGGTGCTTATTGACTAATAGAATTATCATTCATAATATGATAATTTGATTTGAGTCTTTCTGATGGTGGTCAGGTTGGCCAGCCAAAGTCGGGCCTGATCATTTATTGGTCCGATTCATCAAATCAAATCATGTTAATGGTTGGACCTAACCAGATCTTTTCAATGGAGGCCAAAGCCTACTGATTAGGTTCTGGACAAAATCAATTATTAGGAAGTTGTTTAGAAAAATAACTGGTTATGAACCTACCCATAGATACACATGGGTTGACCAACCAAAGTTGGGCTCATGTGTAGTCTGTGTGGATTCTAGTACCCACTAAGGAATTAAAGTAATTCCTCGAATTGGAGGTTGAGGCTATCAATTCGTAAAAATACTGGGAGAAACTTTAGACTAAAGTCCAAGTCTTTAGTATTAATAATTTATGTACTAATATAGGTTTGGTTTTCTTTTATGTAGCTATGGCCACTACCTTGTCGCTCCGGTCATTATTAGATAATGACAAGCTCATGGGACCTAATTTCGATAGCTGGTATCAAAAATTAAAAATCGTTCTTGAGCATGAGTGGATCCTTTATGTAGTAATGGATCCGGCACCTGAGGAGCCAGCCCTGAATGCTAGAGGGATGGTCCGAGACACTTACCAGAAGTGGCTCAACGACCGCACCACCGTCCAGTGCATAATACTGGCGGCAATGAATGATGAGTTCAGCTGCAGGTTCGAGAACACCCAGCCACAGGAGATGCTTCAAATGTTGAATGACTCTTTTGGCATGCCTGACGACGTTGAAAGGCACAAAACTAGTTGTGCCATTTTTAATGCTCGGATGAGGGATGGAGCCTCAGTCACTGATCATGTACTGTACATGATCGAAATGATTGAGCACCTAAGTAAACTGAGTTTTTTCCTGCACGAGCAGCTCGGTAAGGATGCGATCCTTAATTCTTTGCCCAAGTCCTTCCTTCCCTTCCTTACTCATTTTCGATTGATAAAGCCTGCAGTGAACTACCACGGCTTGTTGGGGTTGCTGCAAAATTTTGAGAAGGATCACCAGCTCCATAAGGAGTCGGTGAATGTTGTGGGAGGGTCTTCTTCTGATCGTCGACCCTTTAAGAAAGGGAAGAAGAATAAGAAGAAGAAGAATAAGAAGGTGCAGCTGCATGCTGGGACGTCTGCACAGGGTCAGACCAAGAAGCGCAAGCCCAACCAGAGCCAGGCGGAGTGCTTCTTTTGCAAGAAGCAAGGGTACTGGAAGAGGAACTGTCCTCTATACATTGCCTCACTGGACCCAAACAGGCCAAAGAAGAAGCAAAGTACTTATATGATAACACCTTGCAACTTTTCCATTTATGATACTACTGCCTGGGTATTGGATACCGGAAGCCCTTATCATATTTGCAATTCGATGCAGGGTCTGCAGGTCAGTAGGAGATTTGATGAAGGCGAGAGGTTCCTGAATATTGGAGATGGAAGCAAAGTTTCAGTTCTAGCATTAGGAATCATGAACCTTGTAATCAATTCTCGAAATGTAATTCTGAGTGAATGTCAATATTGTCCAAGCTTTTTATTAAATATTATTTCTGTAGGCCTTTTGGCCATATACGGTTATCAATTTTTAATAAAAAAAAATGTTTGCAATATCATTTTGAATGGTGTTATAATGTTTGTTGGACAACTTAATAATAGAATTTACTTTCTATCACAACCTGTTAATGTGGTTCAAACCTCCGGTAAATGCCCTAGAATAGATAATATGTCAAAAGTCTACCTTTGGCACTATAAGCTAGGTCATATAAATAAGAACAGGATAAACAGGTTGGCTCAAGAAAAAATTTTTGAAGTAGGTGATTGTGAATCACTTCCAACCTGTGAGTCCTGTCTTCTTGGTAAAATGACCAAGTCACCTTTTACTGGAAAAGGTGAGCGAGCCAGTGAACTCTTGGGTCTGGTATATTCTGATGTATATGGACCCTTGAGCTCAAGTGCAAGAGGTGGATATTTCTACTTCATAACCTTCACAGACGACCTATCGAGGTATGAGTATGTCTATTTAATGAAGCATAAGTTGGAGTCATTTGAAATGTTCAAACTATTTTGAAATGAGGTAGAAAAATAAACTAAAAAGTGTATTAAAACTCTTCGATCTGATCGAGGAGGTGAATACCTTTCCAATGAGTTTCTGACATATCTTGGGGAGAATAGGATTCTTTCTCAATGGACTCCTCCTGAAAAACCACAGCATAATGGTGTATCTGAAAGGAGGAATCGGACCTTGTTGGACATGGTTCGATCCATGATGGGATTTGCTGGTCTGCCGATCTCCCTCTGGGGATATGCGCTCGAATCGGCTTGTTACCTTCTAAATAGAGTTTCAAGTAAGTCTGTAACCAAAACGCCATATGAGATATGGATGGGACGTAAGCCAGTACTCTCGCACCTTAGGGTTTGGGGGTGTCTGACTTATGTTAAACATTTAATTATGGATAAGCTAGGACCTAGATCTGACAAGTGTAATTTTATAGGATACCCAAAAGAGACCAAAGGATATTATTTCTACCTGGCTGATGAGCAAAAGGTGTTTGTCAGCCTTAAGGCAATCTTTTTGGAAAAAGAGTTTCTTGGTGAAGGGACTGTTGCCTCTAAGGTCGAACTTGATGAAGTTCGATAGGTAGAAAAACTGACACAAGTTGCTGAACCTGAACCAGATTTGATTAGATCAGATTCGGAGTCCATTGTTCAAGCACCCTTAAGGCGATCTGGTAGAGTACCATATCAACCGGACAGATACTATGGTTTCTTGGTCCGGGACGATGATCCTATCGAACTTGATGAAAATGATGAGGATCCTATCACCTACATGGATGCAATGCAAAGACCCGACTCTGAGAAATGGTTAGAGGCCATGAAATCCGAAATGGAGTCCATAAAGGTCAACGATGTGTGGACATTGGTTGACCCACTCGAAGGAGTAAAACCCATAGGGTGTAAGTGGGTCTTCAAGAGGAAGAGAGGCGCAGACGGAAAGGTGGAAACCTATAAAGCCCGTCTGGTTGTCAAGGGATATCGTCAACGTTATGTTATAGACTATGACGAGACGTTTTCTCTTGTGGCAATGCTCAAAGCCATTCGGATTATGCTTGCGATAGCTGCCCATCTGGACTATGAAATCTAACAGATGGATGTGAAGACAGCTTTCCTAAATGGAGAGCTGGATGAAGAGGTGTATATGATACAACCTGAAGGATTCACATCCACTGATGAGTCTAAGGTGTGCAGACTACAGAGGTCCATTTATGGACTTAAGCAGGCATCCCGGAGTTGGAACATACGTTTTGATAGGATGATCAAGATGTATGGCTTCGTTAAGAATGGAGAAGAGCCCTACATTTATAAGTGGGCTAATGGTCTAGTAGTGGTATTTCTTGTATTGTATGTGAATGATATTCTCTTAATCGAGAATGATGTCCCTGCATTACAGGGAATAAAGATTTGGCTGTCGTCACGTTCTCCATGAAGGATTTGGGAGAAGCTTCCTACATCCTAGGGATGAGGATCTATAGGGATAGATCTAAAAGGTTGCTTGGTTTATCCCAATCTACGTACATAGATACTATGCTGAAGAGGTTCAGCATGGAGAATTTCAAGAAAGGCTATCTACCGATAGGCCATGGAATTTCTCTCTCGAAGAGGGATTGTCTGACAACACCTCAAGAGAGAGAGCGTATGAGTAGAATTTTATATACTTCGACAGTGGGATCTATCATGTACGCCATGACATGTACACGATCAGATGTGGCATACTCACTAGGGGTAGTGAGTAGATACCAATCTGATCCAGAGGAGAATCACTGGAAGGCTGTTAAAACCATCCTGAAGTATTTAAGAAATACTAAAAACTAGTGGCTTGTTTATGGTGAATCAGACTTGAGACTTATAGGGTTTACAGACTCAAGTTTCCAGTCTGATCACGATGACAGCAAAAGTGTGTCGGAATTTATTTTTATCCTTAATGGTGGGGCTATCTGCTGGAAGAGTTCCAAACAACACACAGTGGCTGATTCAGTTTGCGAGGCAGAGTATGTCGCTGCATCAGATGCTGCCAAAGAAGCGGTGTGGCTGAAGAAATTCATCATCGAGCTCGAAGTAGCACCCTCCCTTGTTGATCCAGTTTTGCTCTACTGTGACAGCTCTGGAGCTATTGCTCAGGCGAAGGAACCCAAGGCACACCAGCGGATGAAGCATATTCTACGCTGCTACCATCTCATCTGGAAAATTATGGATCGAGGTGACGTCGACCTTCAAAAAATCGATGGAAAGGAGAACCTGGTTGATCCATTCACTAAAGCCATTGCGGTGAAAGAGTTCGACGACTACAAGTCGAAGATGGATATTAGGTACTGCACCGATTGGCTTTAGGCCAAGTGGGAGATTGTTGGGAATAGTGTTCCAAAGCCAATCGTCAGTCTGTTGATGGTTATGCTCATTTTTGTATATGTACATAAATTATGAATTAATAAAAATTATTTTGATATTTTTCATCATAAAATATTTCATCTTCTAATGAACTCCTATGTTGTGGTGAAGTCCTTAGTACTATTTAAACTCGACAAAGGAGGATTTATCGTTTAGTCCTTAAATCTGTTCGGGATCAAATGATACGTTGTTACCAAGGATGACAACGTTTATCAAGCATAGGTCATTGTGTGCCATATAGGTTGGTTGTCCTTTTAATCAATGAGTGTGGAGATACTGGTATTGCATACAGGTGAGATGTAAGGGTACATCAGTACTGAACGTGACCAACTCTGGAGCTATTTCTGCTGTCAAGATTTGCTCCGATGGAATATAGGTATAAATGTTCCTCCGATCTGAGACCGCCACGGTGACTTGCAAGCAACTCACTGCACTTAGGCACTGGACTATCTGAATTTCTAATTCAGTGATGGAAGGCTGCTAGGTGTAGTCAAGTACTTGACTTGTCGGTGCATGTGTCAAGATGGGATTGACCACTCCAATTTAGGAGTTGTGTACAATCGTATTTTAATTTAGCAAAACTTTGGTCAGGGTAGTCCTTGTGAGAAGTCACAGGACTGTTTGAGTTGAGCACGATTCGGATGATCTAATCAGGGTTGACAGTTTAATCCTAAGTCATCCTGAACACAGAGGTCAAAAGGATGAATTATATAGTAACCATATTTACGTAGGTTTTGAGTGTTGCGATTGTGACTATTCGACCTATCCGATCATCGGGTACCATTGCTAGATGGTCACTTCGATTAGTACAGGAATTGGTTCCTGTGCTACCGGCTTAGGTTCGAACCTGCGGGGTCACACACATTAGAGGTTCCTATCTGATTTGATGGCTGATGAAGAGTCTTAATACTCATGGACTATGAGTACTACATGTCTGGGACTCTATGATCGAGAATCAGGATTCTCTGACCATGAGTCCCACACATTTTGGGTACCGAGGTCAAGAGTCCCACTAGTTTGGGACTCTTCGATCAGGGTTACATATCGATGAATTCTGATGTCCGATTATCCATCGGATTTAGACTCAATATTTATGAAAGTTTTAATTAATAATTTGATCACTAATTAACTCAATTTGATTGAATAATTATTTTTGGATCAAGTCCAATTGAATTGGATTCAGTTGGGTTTGACCGATTAGGTTAAGAGTTGACCTAATAGTCGAGATGGTTTGGTCCCTGATTTGATCAGGGGTTGGGCTTAATCAATTCTTAATTTGATTAAGATTTTATTGAGCCTAATTAAGCCTAATTTATTTGGATTTAAATTAGTCTAATTGGGCCTAACTTATTTGGTTCAATTAGGTTGGTTTAAATAATGAAACCACCTTGACCCATTCTCCCTGCGCCACCTCACTTCCACTGCGCCCATTTGAATTCGCAAGAAGGAAGTTCTCATGAATTTTTTCTCATGCAAAGCCCTCCTCACGCCTTACTTTAATGTGCCAAATGAGTGGATAAGGATGATTGGTTGGCCATTCAAATTCAAAACAAAGTTTGAATTTGAATGAGCAACCAATCCTAGCGCCTTGATCTTATCCTCTTTTAACGTCCCATTTATTACATGAGAAAATATTTCTCATGAAATCACTTATGCACAAATTAAGCCACGCCCTCCTCTTCTTACACCCTTAGTGGATAGGAATAAATTAGTTTTCTTTTGAATTTAAAATTTGATTTGAATTCAAATGTGCAATTACTCATCTTTATCCTCTCATGTGGATAAGATGTTTGACATTGCTTTAAAAGGAGGAGAAGAGTGGGGCGTGTAAAGAAAGAAAAATTTTGGAGATAAAATCAGGGTGTAAGGAATCCTTGTGTGTAAGGTGAAGGTCTATATCCTTCCGAGAGAAAAAAAAAGAAAAGAAAGAAAAAATGTGCGTAGGGTTTCAGTGAGTTCTTCAAGGTTTCAGCCTGGAGTTCGGGAAGTGAGAAGATGAGCTATGAGTATCGTGAGCCCACCAAATTTTAGGGACATCTTCAACATCCTCTCAAGCATGTCTACTGCTGATCCAGAGTATCCAAAGAATCGACAAACATCGATCGAAGGAGTTCGATCAGCATCGGCCGTCGAAAGGGCTCTATAACGAGCTAGCACTCGTGAGGAGTCGATCAGACCGGGAGCTTCGTGTGGACGATCCACAGAGGCCAAATATACTGTGTGGCTACATTGCGATAATCAGACTCTCTTGATGGTGATCAGATTATGGTGATCTACTACCCGCATAAAGGTATTGTGTTCTGAACATATTACAGTAAAGTGTTTACTGTTCAAATTCGAATTTCAAATTTAAATGCATGCATGCTATATATCATATTTAGATCCTAGTGTAGGATAAATTTTTATTAATTAATTAAATTAATTAATAATTTTTACTGTAAAATAATGATTTTGAAAAAGTTTTAAAATTACCATTTTACCCCTGCACTGAATTTCCCCACAATACCAACCCCACGCCAACCAGTTTTTTAGACACCCAAAAGAGAAGTTTTTGCATGATTTTTTTGTGCATGTAAGAGGTCCACGCCCTCCTCTTTTTAGCATGTAAGAAGGAGTCTTAAATTCCTTTCTTTTTGTGAGATATGAGGGTGCACAAAATTCAGGTTGTGGGTAGCATAAAAAATCAAGAGTCCAAAGTTGTTTGGACTCTTATTTTCTACCCAAACTCTAACTCCCTTCCTATTTAAACCTTGGACCAATATGGGGCATGTAACCAACCAGATGTGATTAGTTTTTGGTGCCCAAAATCAGAGGAGAGTGCATGGAGAAAAACAAAAGGAGAGGCATGGCATGAAGGTGCTTCATGGCGTGAGGTTTGGATCTTCATATCCCTTCTTTCTTACATAACCAAAAGTTGGTTGTGAGGACATCTCTCTTTTCTCTTTTGTCCTTGTTTGGATATGAGTTTCTTCTCTTCTCTTTGTCCAAAAGTTGGACAAATATTCTTATATCTCTAGTATAGAGATTTGATGCATGAGTTATAGGAAGAAAAGAGAAGAAAGAGTTCTTCTCATGATCTCTAGTATAGAGATCATCATCCTCCTACAATCTTCTTCTTTTCTAAGAGTGTCTTGGGAGAAAAGAAGATTTTCAACCATCAAGATGTGATCTCTGCAAGAAAACTAGCACCTAGGTGAGATCAATAAGCTTCTGATCAGATCGAAGTCTCGTGTGGATATCCGTAGAGGCCGGACATTTGTGTGGCTTCAAGAGACCTTCAAAAGATATTCATGATCATCAGTTTGTGGTGAAGATTGATCCATACAAGGTATGAAATTTATTTTTTTTTCTATTTGATTTTTGTATCTGAATCCTATCTTACATATGTCAATCTTGTTTATGATTTGAAGATTTGATCTTGTGCATGCTTAGATTAAATTAGATTTAATATGAAATTTTTAAATTTTGTTACATACTTATTTTGAAAATTTTTACATGAATGAACTATGAAACTTCAACATACTCATGATTGGTCATGCTCAGTACCCTTGTTTCTAACAAGTACTTATATTTTTACTCCGGTATCTCTATACCATAGATTCAAGACTCATCTATCCTAAGAAAGTGATCATACACCAATCTTTTTGAATCACTTATCGTCCCCATGATGATCCTACAATCGAAAGCTATTTATGAGTTAACTAATAATAATATATGTCTCAAATTCTCAACTCTTAAGAATATGTGTTATCATACCCATTAACCCAATGAACAATTTATAGACACAATAAATCCAAATGTGAATGGATAAAAAAAATCTAAATTATATTAATATAAAAATTAATTATACAAATTATGTTCTAAGAAAGTTTTACAAGTATGGACCAATCTGGCTTCTAAGACATATATCTAAAAAATGATTCCTTCATGGATAAAAATTTATGTTAATCTAAAAGAGTCTCTGGTCTAGCCTATAAATATAGCTTGTGACTCTCTATCGGTAATAGAAATCTAGATCCTCTAGGCATAGACTAGACGAGCTCTTTTTTGATATTCTTTTATAGGATAGAAGTGAGGTAGATCCATCAAGTAGGTCTTATTGGATTATGGTTGAGCAATGGAATCTGATTTTCAAAATTTTTACATACTTTTAAAATAAGTTTTAACACTTAAAACCAGCCAACTGAAATACAAATCTTAGGACTATTTTGTAGATTTCACTTAAACCAAAACAAGCACATAATAAGATAGATGATATACCTTTCTAAAGATGATGATCTGGAGATAACATGATCTCCACAAGACATCAAAGTAGGTATCTTCCAATGGTGATCCACACAGAATTGATTAGGGTCCTTTTTAATTTAATGTAGTGCTACAACCTTCTTCACAAGTTTACTGTCAATTTTTTTTCAAAGATAAAATTGCACCACCACCTGATTCACTTCGAATCTCCACTAAGGCCACATCTAAAATCTTTTCTCAAAAGATCTCACCACCTAGGTCTAATTCAAAAATCCAACTTTTGGATAATCTAAATCTTAGGATTAGCAACCTTTGCCATTCCTTTTTCTCTCTTGTCTTTTCTTTCTATTTTTCTCTCCCTTTATTTTTTCTTATCTTTTTTCAAATATTTTTTTTCTTTCTTTTCTCCTCTTAATCTCACACCTAATCACCTAACTTTTGCATGCCAAAACCTGATGTAGTGCCCCCTTTAAATAGAAAAGGAAGGGGTGCTTAGCCAACCTTTGGTGCTTGGCTTTCTCACATTGTGATCTAATTCACCGTGTGATTTAGTTGGGCATTGAAGTGGTTTAAAGGTAGAAGGACTCTTTCTTTCTACATGCACTTCCCAAAGCACTATCTGATGGTGCATCCTATAAAGAAATAGCATGGAAATTAGATGGCATGGGAAGATAAGAAAGGGAGTTAAGAGGAGTAGCCCAAAAGGACTCTTCCTTCTGGGCGCCATTTAATAAGGGGTGAGAGTTTTTATTTGGCATGGCTGTATGGTGTGGAGAGTTGGTTTCACATGAAACTCTTCCATGTAATAAGGTTCAGCCACCTAAATGTCCAAAGGTTCATCTAATTAGGTCGAGGCATCAGGATAGGATTAGCTCAAACATATTTGGACTAAATCTGATTAGAAACTTCGGTTAATTCATGTGCTAGTAAGTTAATTAAATTTATAGAATTTATAATAAATCTAATTAAATCAGATCATGATCAAATCCCAAAGTGTGTGTTCTATTGGGTTCTATATCTAGCCAATAATGGACTCAGGCTCATGATCTAAACCAATCTGATTAGATTAGGTCAGTCCAAATGCATCAATTAATCAAAATACTTTTTAATTAATTTTTAAATTAAACTCTTTTAATTCTTACAAGTCCACAAATTAAGATTGATATTTAGCAACATGTCATAACTATCCAGAAGATATGAAATTTGATAAAAATATCAAAAATATCTTTTAGTGGCAAGTTATCATGTAATTCAATCTTTTGATCATACAATATCCCAGATGAGTTATGGACATAAAATCATGTCAAGTCTAAATACTTATCTATATGTATCTCGATCAGAAGATGATAATTTAGTTGATGATATATTAGAAACTCTTTCTAATTATCATCCTGCTTTGGTCAAGAACTTCTTGAATCATCAATCCATGAGATCACATAGGATGTTCTCTCCCTTTGTAAGGAGTGGCTGATTCTTTGTTGACCACTCATAACCTCCATGTATATTTCACCATGTCTAGAACACCCCACACAAGGCTCAAAGAGTCAAGTTAAGGAATGAACCAAAACATAGATTTATATACATAAGGCACCATGGTGATCTTAGATCTAAGGATCACTTGCACTACTACTGGAGAGCAACCAGCTGATATGCACATAAAGCTTCATCAGATATTCTCTCGTTTGGTCAATTCAGTGAACTCATTTTTCAATGAGCACCCACATCCTCATATTAGTGTCACCATACAAGTTATTGTAAAATCAACCACCCTCTCCATCGAGCATATATAGGATGTATCAGTCTTATCAGTATCATTGATCTTTGACTCAATGATCCTATAATTGAAAATATTTTAGATTAGAGCTATAAAAAATTTAAGTCTCATTGGCATGATCTCATCATGGCCCTAAAACTATTGTCCTAATCTATGGGGTTTATTATAATTTTAAACAAGTATTAAGATGCAGCATATAATGAAACAAAATATCTAATTTTATTAATAATAATTAATATCAAATATATGAGTTTAGAAGATAAAATATAAAAAATATTCCATCGCATCACTCATGTGATTGGCTTATAGGGTATTATTCTTTCAATCTCTCACTTGTACTAAAATTAATCGTCCCTATACTTGATGCCCATACAATCAAGATAACGATATAACTACTACTGTGATAAGACCTTAGTGAATAGATCCACTATATTATTCTTGATATCAATGCACTCTATGATTACATCATAAATGAAGTGGAAGCACCTTAGGATGTGCTTAGATTTCTGACAAGATCTTGGTTCATTCTGGAACCACACCCAATTGTGTGATGAACATCTTCATCCAGACGTCTTTCTTAGCAGCCTTACTAGCAGCAATGTACTCTGTCTCAATGATTGAGTCAACTATAGTCTGTTATTTGAAACTCTTCTAATTCACTGCACCATCATATAGAGCAAATACATACCCTTACATAGATTTTTCATTATCTAGATCAGATTGAAAACTAGAATCTGTAAAGCCTTCTAGTTTCAGATCAGATCCACCATAAATAAGAAAAGCATCTCTAGTCTTTCTTAAGTACTTGAGAATATTTTTCATAGCTTTGCAATGATTCTTTTTTGGATTTGTCTGAAATCTACTTACAATGTCCAAGATATATGCGATATCAGGTCAGATACATAGTATAGCATACATAATCGATCTTACAGTCAAAGCATAAGGAATAGAATACATTTTCTTTCTCTCTTTAGGTATCTTAAGAAATATCTTCTTAGAGAGATGTATGCCATGACTCATGGGTAAGTAACCTCTTTTACTCTCATCTATATTGAACCTCTTCAATATTAGATCTATATACCTAAACTGGGATAAGCCTAGTATCCTTTTAGATTTATCCCTATAGATCTTTATACCAAGTACATAGGATATTTCACACCAGTCTTTCATAAAAAACTTTTATGATAGACAAGTCTTGACTGATTGCAACATAGAGATATCATTGCCAATGAGTAGTATATCATCCACATACAAAACTAAGAAGGTAATGGTACTCCCACTAGTCTTCTTATATACACATGGTTCATCTATATTTTTGATAAAATTGAAATAATTTAACTATCTTATCAAAATAGATATTCCAACTCCTTGATACCTACTTTAATCCATAAATAAATTTCTTCAGCTTGCATATTTGATTTGCCCTTTCACAAAAGATAAATCTCTCTAACTGAGTCATATAGACTTCTTCCTTAAGATTTATATTACGAAAAGGAGTTTTGAGATCCATTTGCTAGATCTCATAGTCATGATATGCAGCTATAGTAAGTATAATCCGAATAGACTTAAGCATAACCACAAATGAAAAGATTTCTTCACAGTCAATACCTTACTTTTGTCTGAAATCTTTTGCCACTAGTCTGGCCTTATAGGTTTTTATCTGATGATCTATTCCAATCTTCTTCTTGAAGACCCATTTGCATCCTATTGAAGTCACACCCTCAGGCGCATCAACCAAAGTCTAAATTTGATTGGCATACATGGAGTCTATTTCGAATTTCATGGCTTCAAGCCATTTGTCAAAGTCACTACTCATAACAGCTTCTGATAAATCATGGGATCATCATTCTCAATAATGTGTGGTATACTATCATTCTCAATGATAAAATCATACCTGAGTGGTATATTACGCACTCTACTTGACCTTCAGAGAGGAGATGTGTGTAGTGGTTGTGCCTCAACAAAGAAAACTTCAAGTTGAGAATCAACTTGTGGACTATTCACTTGTTACTTCTGGATAGATTGTAGGTCTTGAACTTCCTCAAGTTCAACTATCCTTCCACTGCTCCTTTCTTGGATAAACTCTATTTTCAGAAAGATGGCATGCCTACTAACAAATATCTTTTGTTGAGTAGGATGGTAGAAATAGTATTCTATATTCTCCTCAGGATAACCTACAAACCTGTATTTATCTGATCTAGCGCTAAGCTTATGTCCTTTAATATTCTTGACATAAGTAGGGTAGCCCATATTTTGAGATGTTTAAGGCTGGACCCTTTTTCTTTTCATATCTCATATGGAGTGCTAGTAACAGCTTTAGTTGGAACTTTATTTTAGATATACATTGTAGTCTTAAAAATAAATTCTCAGAAGGAGATTGAAAGATCTATGAAGCACATGATGGACCACACCATATCTAATAAGATATGATTTCTCCTTTCTACAATACTATTTAATTATGAAGTGTAAGGAGAAGTCTATCAAAAAAAAATTTATTATTTTTAAAATGATCAAAAAAATTACTAGTTAAATATTTTCTTCCTCGATCATATTAAAAAGCCTTAATACTCTTATCAGTTTATTTCTTAAGCTTATCAAAGGCTTCAAATTTGTATTTCATTAAATACATATATCCAAATCTTAATAAATCATCAGTAAATGTGATGAAGTAGGAATAACCACTTTTGACCTGAGTTGTCATTGGGCCACAAACATCAGTATGTACTAGGCCTAATAAGTTACTCACTCTATCTCTTTGTCCAGTAAATGGAGTCTTGATCATCTTATCCATAAGATAAGATTCATAAATTCTATATAATTCAAAATCATAAGGATCAAAAAATTTTTCTTTATATTACTTGTTAATTCTTGACTCATTAATTATTAAAAAATATGTCCCAAAGTCAATCGTTAGCCTGTTGATGGTTGTGCTATTTGATGTAATTATATATAAATTAATTAATAAAATATTTATTTGATAATTTTCATCATAAGCTTGTACATCTTCTATATTGAACTTCTGTATTATGCTGAAAATCCTTAGGACTATTTTGAATCGATAAAGAAGAATTTATCGTTTAATCTTTAAATGAGTTCATGACCAAATGATATGCTATTACTAGGACGATAGATATATCAAGTGTAGGTTGTTGTGTGCCATATAGGATTATTGTCCTCTTAATCAAGAAGCATGGAGATACTGGTATGGCATGCAGGTGAAATATAGGAGTACATTTCACTGAACGTGACCAACTCCAGAGCACTCTACTATCAAGAGTCACTCCGAAGAAATATAAGTATAAGTATCCCTCTGACATGAGATTATCATGGTGACTTGCAAGCAACTCACTGTGCTTTAATATCGGATTATCTGAATTTTTAATTCATGATCGGAAGGTTTTTGGACACAGTCAAATACTTATGAAGTTAGTACATGAGTCAAGATAAAATTGACCACTCCAAAAGATTGGAGAGAATACTTTGTATTTCAATTTAGTATAACCTTGGCCAGGGCAATCCTTGTGAGGAATCATAGGATTTATCAAATTGAGACACATAATGGATGTACTAATAATAGTTGACAGTTTAAACTCTAAGTCATCCTAGCATCAAAGATCAAAGGGATGAATTATATAGTAACTATATTCATATAGGTTCTTGAGTATTGCTTTGCATATATTCAGTCTATCCAGACATCGAGTACCATTGCTAGATTTTTACTCTGATTGGTATAGAAATCAGTTCCTGTGCTATCGGCTTAGATTCAAACCTATGAGATCACACATATTAAAAAATTTTTTTCGATCATATGGCTAATCTGAAGAGTTCCAGTCAATGGAGACTTTGCTGAAGAGTTTCACTGGATGGAGATTTTGCTGAAGAGTCCCACTGGATGGGGACTCTAGAAGAAGAGTCCTACTAGACTTGGACTCTATCATTAATAAAGAATTAATTAGTGATTAGATCACTAATTAACTTAATTTGATTGAGCATTAAAGTCTGGATCAAGTTTGATTGAATTGGATTCAATCAGGTTAAGTCTGATTAGGTTATGAGATGATCTAATAGATAAGGGAGAAATGATTCTGATTTGATCGGGTCTATGACTCAATTAATTTATTGATTTAATTAAATTTAATTAAAATTATAAGAGCTTAATTAGATTAAATTCATTATATTTTATTTAAATCTAATTGGATTGGATTTGAAAGAAATCCAATTGGTTAAACCCTAGAGTCCCAAATGAATAGGACTCTATCCCTTGCGCCACCTAAATTGTCTCACACTTTTTCTCACCACACAAAATTAGTTTGTACATAAAAAAATCAAAAAATAATTCTTCCTTTGTCACTTATTAAGGATAAGAATTGGTTGGTTTTTATTTGTGTTGGGTATAAAATACCCCCCACCCGAAGTTCGTGATGGGAGTGACCCTCCGAGGATCCAACAGACTTTCGACCTCCGCCACACTCGCAAGTTTTGCCGACGGACAGGACCCCGCCAGCGTCGACCGAATTCTTCGCGGCGTCCGGACTCCTACGGGAGCCGGACCTCGCCCACGACTTCACCTGCAGGCTTCGTCCGGACTCCTACGGGAGCCAGACCTCGCCCACGACTTCACCTGGAGGCTTCGTCCGAACTCCTACGGGAGCCGGACCTCGCCCACGACTTCACCTGCAGGCTCCGCCCGGGCTCCTACGGGAGCCGGACTCCGCCCATGACTCCAGCTGCAGGTAAACTTTGTCCGGACTCCTACGGGAGCCGAACTTTGTCCCTGACTCTAAGTGCAGGTAAGCTCCGCCCGGACTCCTACGGGAGCCGGACCTCGCCCACGACTTCACTTGCAGGCTCCGCCCGGGCTCCTACGGGAGCCGAACTCCGCCCATGACTCCAGCTGCAGGTAAACTTCGTCCGGACTCCTATGGGAGCCGAACTTTGTCCCTGACTCTAAGTGCAGGTAGGCTTCGTCCGGACTCCTACGGGAGCCAGACATCGCCCACGACTTCACCTGCAGGCTTCGTCCGGACTCCTATGGGAGCCGGACCTCGCCCACGACTTCACCTGTAGGCTCCGTCCGGGCTCCTACGGGAGCCGGACTCCGCCCACAACTCCAGCTACAAGTAAACTTCGTCCGGACTCCTACAGGAGCCGGACTTTGTCCCTGACTCTAAGTGCAGGTAAGCTCCACCCGGACTCCAACGGGAGCCGGACCTCGCCCACGACTTCACCTGCAGGCTCCGCCCAGGCTCCTACGGGAGTCGGACTCCGCCCATGACTCCAGCTGCAGGTAAACTTCGTCCGGACTCCTATGGGAGCCAGACTTTGTCCTTGACTCTAAGTGCAGGTAAGCTTCGTCCGGACTCCTACGGGAGCCGGACCTCGCCCACGACTTCACCTGCAGGCTACGTCCGGGCTCCTACGGGAGCCGGACTCCGCCCACGACTCCAGCTGCAGGTAAACTTCGTCCGAACTCCTACGGGAGCCGGACTTTGTCCGTGACTCTAAGTGCAGGTAAGCTTCGTCCGGACTACTACGGCAGCCAGACCTCGCCCACGACTTCACCTGCAGGCTCCGCCAGGGCTCCTATAGGAGCCGGACTCCACCCACGACTCCAGCTGCAGGTAAACTTCGTCCGGACTCCTACGGAAGTCGGACTTTGTCCCTGACTCTAAGTGCAGGTAAGCTCCGCTCGGACTCCTACGGGAGCCGGACCTCGCCCACGACTTCACCTGCAGGCTACGCCCGGGCTCCTACGGGAGTCGAAATCCGCCCACGACTCCAGCTGCAGGTAAACTTCATCCGGACTCCTACGGGAGCCGGACTTTGTCCCTGACTCTAAGTGCAGGTAAGCTTCGTCCGCACTCCTACGGGAGCCGGACCTCGCCCACGACTTCACCTGCAGGCTCCGCCAGGGCTCCTACGGGAGCCGGACCTCGCCCACGACTTCACCTGCAGACTCCGCCCAGGCTTCTACGGGAGTCGGACTCCACCCATGACTCCAGCTGCAGGTAAACTTCGTCCGGACTCCTATGGGAGTCAGACTTTGTCCCTGACTCTAAGTGCAGGTAAGCTTCGTTCGGGCTCCTACGGGAGCCGGACCTCGCCCACGACTTCACCTGCAGGCTCCACCCGGGCTCCTACGGAAGCCGGACTCCACCCACGACTCCAGCTGTAGGTAAACTTCGTCCGGACTCCTACGGGAGCCGGACTTTGTCCATGACTCTAAGTGCAGGTAAGCTTCATCCGGACTCCTACGGGAGCCGGACCTCGCCCACGACTTCACCTGCAGGCTCCGCCCGGGCTCCTACAGGAGCCAGACTCCACCCATGACTCCAGCTGCAGGTAAACTTTGTCCGGACTCCTATGGGAGCCGGACTTTGTCCCTGACTTTAAGTGCAGGTAAGCTTCATCCGGACTCTTACGGGAGCCGAACCTCACCCACGACTTCACCTGCAGGCTTCGCCCGAGCTCCTACGGGAGCCAGACTCCGCCCACGACTCCAGCTGCAGGTAAACTTCATCCAGAATCCTACAGGAGCCGGACTTTGTCCCTGACTCTAAGTGCAGGTAAGCTTCGTCCGGACTCCTTTGGGAGCCGGACCTCGCCCACGACTTCACCTGTAGGCTTCGCCCGGGATCCTACGGGAGCCGGACCTCGCCCACGACTTCACCTGCAGACTCCGCTCAGGCTCCTACGGGAGCCGGACTCCACCCACGACTCCAGCTGCAGGTAAACTTCGTCCGGACTCCTACGGGAGATGGACTTTGTCCCTGACTCTAAGTGTAGGTAAGCTTCATCCGGGCTCCTACGGGAGCCGGACCTCGCCTACGACTTCACATGCAGGCTCCACCTGGGCTCCTACTGGAGCCAGACTCCACCCACGACTCCAGCTGCAGGTAAACTTCGTCCGGACTCCTACGGAAGCCAGACTTTGTCCCTGACTCTAAGTGCAGGTAAGCTTCGTCTGGACTCCTACGGGAGCCGGACCTCGCCCACGACTTCACCTGCAGGCTCCGCCCGGGCTCCTACAGGAGCCGGACTCCACCCACAACTCCAGCTGCAGGTAAACTTCGTCCGAACTCCTACGGGAGCCGGACTTTGTCCCTGACTCTAAGTGCAGGTAAGCTTCATCCGGACTCCTACGGGAGCCAGACCTCGCCCACGACTTCACCTGTAGGCTCCGCCCGAGCTCCTACAGGAGCCGGACTCCGCCCACGACTCCAGCTGCAGGTAAACTTCGTCCGGACTCCTACGGGAGCCAGACTTTGTCCCTGACTCTAAGTGCAGGTAAGCTTCATCCGGACTCCTACGGGAGCCGGACCTAGCCCATGACTTCACCCGCAGGCTCCCCCCGGGCTCCTACGGGAGCCAGACTCCGCCCACGACTCCAGCTGCAGGTAAACTTCGTCCGGACTCCTACGGGAGCCAGACTTTGTCCCTGACTCTAAGTGCAGGTAAGCTTCGTTCGGACTCCTACGGGAGCCGGACCTCGCCCACGACTTCACCTGCAGGCTCCGCCCGGGCTCCTGCGGGAGCCGGACTCCACCCATGACTCCAGCTGTAGGTAAACTTCGTCCGGACTCCTACGGGAGCCGGACTTTGTCCCTGACTCTAAGTGCAAGTAAGCTTCGTCCGGACTCCTACGGGAGCCGGACCTCGCCCACGACTTCACCTGCAGGCTCCGCCCGGGCTCCTACGGGAGCCGGACTCCACCCAGGACTCCAGCTGTAGCTAAGCTTCGTCCGGACTCCTACGAGAGCCGGACTTTGTCCCTGACTCTAAGTGCAGGTAAGCTTCGGCCGGACTCCTACGGGAGCCGGACCTCACCCACGACTTCACTTGCAGGCTCCGCTCGGGCTCCTACGAGAGCCGGACTCTACCCACGACTCCAGCTGCAGGTAAACTTCGTTCGGACTCCTATGGGAGCCAGACTTTGTCCCTGACTCTAAGTGCAGGTAAGCTTCGTCCGGACTCCTACGGGAGCCGGACCTTGCCCATGACTTCACCTGTAGGCTTCGCCCGGGCTCCTACGGGAGCCGGACCTCACCCACGACTTCACCTGCAGGCTCCGCCCGGGCTCCTATGGGAGTCGGACTCCACCCACAACTCCAGCTGCAGGTAAACTTTGTCCGGACTCCAACGGGAGTCGAACTTTGTCCCTGACTCTAAGTGCAGGTAAGCTTTGTCCGGGCTCCTATAGGAGCCGGACCTCGCCCACGACTTCACCTGCAGGCTCCGCCCGAGCTCCTACGGGAGCCGGACTCCATCCACGACTCCAGCTGCAGGTAAACTTCGTCCGGACTCCTACGGGAGCCAGACTTTATCCCTGACACTAAGTGCAGGTAAGCTTTGTCCGGACTCCTACGGGAGCCGGACATCGCCCACGACTTCACCTGTAGGCTCCGCTCGGGCTCCTACGGGAGCCGGACTCCACCCACGACTCCAGCTGCAGGTAAACTTCGTCCAGACTCCTACGGGAGCCGGACTTTGTCCCTGACTCTAAGTGCATGTAAGCTTTGTTCGGACTCCTATGGGAGCCAGACCTCGCCCACGACTTCATCTGCAGGCTCCGCCCGGGCTCCTATGGGAGTCGGACTCCGCCCACGACTCCAGCTGTAGGTAAACTTCGTCCGGACTCCTACGGGAGCTGGACTTTGTCCCTGACTCTAAGTGCAGGTAAGCTTCGTCCGGACTCCTATGGGAGCCGGACCTCGCCCACGACTTCACCTGCAGGCTCCGCCTGGGCTCCTACGGGAGCCAGACTCCGCCCACGACTCCAGCTACAGGTAAACTTCGTCCGGACTCCTACGGGAGTCAGACTTTGTCCCTGACTCTAAGTGCAGGTAAGCTTCGTCCGGACTCCTACGGGAGTTGGATCTCACCCACGACTTCACCTGCAGGCTTCGCCCGGGCTCCTACGTAAGCCGGACTCCACCCACGACTCCAGCTGCAGGTAAACTTCGTCCGGACTCCTACGGGAGCCAGACTTTGTCCCTGACTCTAAGTGCAGGTAAGCTTCATCCGGACTCCTACGGGAGCTGGACCTCGCCCACGACTTCACCTGCAGGCTCCGCCCGAGCTCCTACGAGAGCTGGACTCCGCCCATAACTCCAGCTGCAGGTAAACTTTGTCCGGACTCCTACGGGAGTCAGACTTTATCCCTGACTCTAAGTGCAGGTAAGCTTCGTCTGGACTCCTATGGAGGTCGGACCTCACCCACGACTTCACCTGCAAACTCCGTTCGGACTCCTACGGGAGCCGTACTCCACCCACGACTCCTGCTGCAGGTAAACTTCGTCCAGACTCCTACGGAAGCCAGACTTCGTCCCTGATTCCAATTGCAGGTAGACTTCGCCCAAACTACTATGGGAGCCAGACTTCGCTCGTCTCCAGCCCCAGCTGCGGGAAAACTCCATCCGAGCTCCTGTGGGAGCCGGACTTCGTCCCCGACTTCAACTGAAAGAAGACTCCATCCGGGCTCCTGCGAGAGCCGGACTCCCAACTCCTCTCAGATGGGTAGCTTGCCACCTCTCTCCATCAGACACCCCAGTCGAACTCCGATCGATAGGCCTGGACCCCCTGGCAGGCTGCAGCAACGGCCACGACTCTGCTCCACCTCCTGCGATGGATTCTGCGCGACTCCATCACTCCCTTGCAGGCCGTAATAATGGCCACGATCCTGCTCCACTTCCTGCGATGGATACCACGCGATTCTTTCATTCTCTGGCAAGTCGCGATAACGGACGTCGCTCCGCTCCCCGTGGTGGACTCCACGTGGCACGCCCCGGTGATAGCCACGGGTCCACTCCACTACTCTCCGCAACAAACTCTCCCTGACTCTGGGCGGCCCACTGCCAGACGGTTACAGGCATCGCTATCAGTTTGTTGCCCCCTCCGCCTATAAAAGGGGAGACCCCAGATACGTTATTCTTTAAGCTCTCATTTTTACCTAGAAACTCTGCTAAAATTTTCGTTCGAGCACTCCATTCTTGTTGAGGCATAGAACTGACTTGAGCGTCGGAGGGTCTTGCCGGAGCAACCCCACCTCCGGTTTAGACTTCTTTTGCAGGTCCCAACGGCGACCGCGACTCCAGCTTCTCTGGTGCAAGCAAATTTTTGCACCAATAATTTGAATTCAAATTAGTTTGAATTTCAACTTAAAATCTTATCCATATCCTTCCACACGTTGGCTGCTTTTAAAGGGATCTATTGTGTGTGAGAAAAAGAAGTCTTTTTAATTGATTTTTATACTCAATTTTTTTTGATAAGTCCTTCTTTAAGTCAGATAAGGGTGAAAAAAAGTTAGAGTCAAATTGAAATTCAAAAAGATTTGAATTGTAGCAAACTCCAACCTTTATCCTGTCTAATCTAGTTTGTGCGGCAACTAGAAAAGGACCATAATTTTGTGTGCTAAAGAGAGAGAGTCTTTCACTGTGAGATATCAGAGAGAAAAAGGGTCAAAAATCTTTCTTTGGGATGTGAGCATTGAGTGGGTTTCCTTCTTCCTTGGCGTGAGCAAAAGAGGAGACCGATCTCCTCTTGGGTGAGAGACCTAGAACTATTCTAAGTTTTTGGGTGAAGAAAAAATTAAAGAGAAGAGAGTCTTCATCTAAGTTTTCTCTACCATCCAAGCATCCTCTTCTGATCCATCTTCGATATTAAAAAAGTTTGAGGTGATCGAAGAAGGAGATCAAGTCAGATCTGCCATCAGAAGCCGACTGCGCGAGCTAGCACTCTCGTGGAGGGCTGATCGATCCGAGGGGCTTCGTGTGGACCATTCCAGAGATCGGACACTTGTGTGGCTGCAAATGACTAAAGAAGACTTTTAGATCTATATTTTTGATTATGAAGTTCAACTATCCATGCTCAGGTATTGGGTTCGGACCCTAGAAGTGGTAGATTAGATCTACTACTAAATGATGTCTTTTGTTCACATGCTTGTCATTTTAGATTCAGATTTTTATGCATATAAATTCATGTCATAGATCTATTTATAAAAATTTTAAGATTAGATTTTATGCATGTATTTATAGATTAAATAGTTTAATCTAATATTCTTCTACTAAAAATTTTGAAATGCATGCATGAAACCCCTGCGCATTCTAACTGTGGTATCAGAGCAAGGTTAGATATGGCATGATATTATATGCATATAGATCTATATTTTAATTTTGATTAGATCTGATATACGATATTTAGATCTAAAATTAGTTAAAGATCTAATCACACAAGCTGATATAAGGTTGTCCTGCTGTAAGGTTTATCCCTTACAGTGCAAAGGTTGTTCTAGTCTGTACTGATCTTTATAAAATCTGATTTTAATTTGAAGCATATGATTTTTATTTATGATGATTATTATCTAATTTTAATATAATTAAAATATAATAATTAAATCTAAAATAATTTAAATTAGATCTTAATTATTTAGATTAGATGATCTAAGTAGCGAAGTAATCGGATCGGATTTGTCACCAGGCCATCCGATCATAGGAGGTAATAGAGATTAGATCTCTCTTTTTTCTATTCAATTGGATCCTCTTATGATGTGTAGGGGTACCATTGTGACTATATCCCATGAAGATGAATGTGAAAAGAAAACTTTATTTTTCTCAAAAATCTTAAGTTTGTGTATATGATACATTGTATGAAAGGTAGTTGCATCTAATCTTTACAAATTAAATCTAGAATTATGAATATATTTAGAATAATTTTAAAATAATTTATGATTAATTTTATTACTATTTATGTAAAATTATTTTGATCTAAAATTAATACAATTATTGTAATTCGCCTGTTGAGTCGACTCAGTATTGTTTGGGTCGACTCAGAATTCTGGTTAGTTAACTCAATTTCTGTTGAGCTGACTCAATCTAACAGACTGCAAATTATGATTAATAGTTTATTATCAATGAATCAACTAAGTCTCAAAACTTAGTCAGCCCATTGTGATGAGAAGGCTCAATCCAGAGGTGAGCCGATTCAAGTTTCAGATCTAAATGATTGTGTATAAAATTAATTATAAAAATATTTTATAAAATTTAAAATTATTTTCAAATATTGAATCTCTATCCACAGCCTCAAACTTAATTGAGAATTAAGTTGAACAAATTAGATCTAGAATTATGAATTAAAGATCTAGTGTCATTCACATAAAACATGGGTGATGGGTTTCTGGGTTAGCTTGATCAGATCCTCCTAATTGGGTTAGACCTAGGGTTAGAATCAAAGATCAAATGGACTAAAAAGAGAAATTAAATTTAATCAAAATTTTTGTAGAGCCAATATAATAGTTGTAGTTGGTCGAGTCCATATCTTTGATTAGACCCAAATGGACTTTGATTTTGAGCTCAGCAGTCGAACCCAAATCCATAAGTAGATTCGATTGAAATTGATTAACCAGTTGGTGTCTAAGATAAGTTTGACAGTCTTGATTAGTATTTTTAATTGAGAGTTACTCACATGGATTGAGTCTATGATGAGTTAATGGCATATCCCTCCTATCAATCTCACTTACCTGGCCAATATGGTAAATCAAGTTTTGATCAGATCGCTTAATGATTAGGGTTGACCGATGCTTACTAAAAAATTAGTTCAACTGATTTAGGTGCCACTAGTTCGACTTATCTTTATTCTCGATATGATTTGATGAAGTCAGTGAGAGGATTGATGACTTGTCAGTTGGATCGGCTTGTTTCTAGTTCACCCTGATCTGACTTGATGAAGTCAATGAGAGGATTGAGATTAGTTAGTCTATGTATTTAAATCTGTTAAATTATGTTAACCAAATTTTTTAAATTATTAAGTTTATAAAATGAGCTAGTCATGATGATAACTGGATCATAGCCTCCCATTAAGGTGAATGATAATGGGTCCATCATTTTCGATTGACATTGCAGGCGCCATCCATTTGGTGTTTTTTTGAATGATGAAATTATTATTCATCATATGATGTTGTACTATCTAATGAATGGTTAGATTGGTCGAGCCATACTCAGATCTGATTATTCATTAGTTAGAATCACTGAGTAGGTTCATGTTAATGGTTGGACCTAACCAGGACTTTCAGTAGAGGCCCATCGCCTATTGAAATGAAACCTGGGGTGAATTTAATTACTAAAAATTATTTAGAGAAATAATTGATCAAGAACATATCCATAGATGTATATGGGTTAGCCGAGCCATACTCGAGCCTGTATGCAATCTGTGCAGATTCTAGTACCCGTTAAAGAATTAAGGTAATTCTTTGAATTGGAGGTAGAGGCTATCAATTCGTATAAAATAGTGAGAGAACTTTTAGACTAAAATTCATATCTTTAGGCTTGATTAATTCATATACTAATTAGGTTTGTGTTTTTCTTTCTTTTCAGAAATGGCTAGTAATTTGTCGCTCCACTTACTGTTTGATAGTGATGAGCTTATTGGATCCAACTTTGATAGCTAGTATCAGAAGTTGAATATTGATCTTGAGCCCAATCTAACTAAAAAGTTTAGGGCTGAATCGAGTCTAGCAGACTATAATCCAAATAGGCTAAAGAGAAATGAGCAATTAGTTATGGATCAAGGTGCTTATATGATAACACCTTATAATTTTTTTATATGTGATACTACTATCTGGATATTGGATACCGGAAGTCTAGTTCACATATGCAATTCATTGTAGGGACTTCAAATTAGTAGAAAATTTGAGAATGATGAGAGATTCCTAAATGTGGGAGATGAAAGTCAAGTTTCAATCTGAGCTTTAGAAATTATCGAGCTTGTTTTCAAATCTAATAGTGTCATTTTAAGTGATTGTCACTATTGTCCATCTTTCTTGATGAATATAATCTCTATTGATCTTTTGGCCAAAGATGGTTATAGTTTATCAATAAAAAATGATTATTGTGATATCATTATGAATGATGTTATAATAATATGAGAATAATTAAGAAATGGCATCTATGTATTGTCACAGCCTATAAATATAATGTACACTCCAAATAAATATCTAAAGTTAGATAATATCATAGATGCCTACCTTTGGCATTGCAAGCTCAGTCATATTAACAAAAGTGGGATAAACAAGTTAGCATAAGAGGGTATCCTCAATATCAATGATTGTGAATCATTGCCGATCTATGAGTTTTATTTTCTTAGAAAGATGACTAAGTCATATTTTACTGAAAAAGGAGAACGAGCTAATGAAGTTCTAGGTCTAATACATAGTGATGTTTGTGGACCTATAAATATTAGTGCCAGAGGAGGGTATAGCTATTTCATTACGTTCACAGATGACCTATCTAGGAATGGATATATCTACCTGATAAAATATAAGTTCGAATCATTTGAAATATTCAAATAATTTCATAATGAAGTAGAGAAACAAACTGAAAAATGTGTGAAGACTCTTTGATCTGACCGAGGGAGTGAATATCTTGAAGAGAATGAGATTCTCTCATAATGGATTCCTCCAGGGACACCATAGCGTAATGGTGTCTCAGAAAGAAGGAATCAAACTTTGTTGGATATAGTTCGGTCCATGATGGGATTTACAAGTCTATCGATCTCCTTTTGGGGATATACACTTGAGACAGTTTGTTTTGTGCTCAATAATATTTCGAGCAAGTTAGTTAGTAAAACCCCATATGAAATATGTTCAGGGTGTAGGCCGAACCTCACTTATCTTAAGGTCTGGGGGTGTCCGGCTTATATCAAATGATTACAAACCGACAAGCTTGGACCTAAGTCCGATAAGTGTAATTTTATAGGATACCCCAAGAAAATGAGAAAATATTACTTTTACCTCCCTACTAAATAAAAGGTATTTGTCAGCAGTAAGGCATACTTTTTGAAAAAGAAGTTCCTTAGTGAAGGAATAAGTGACTCTAAAGTCGAGCTTGACAAAGTTCAACAGGTAGAAGAACTGACACCTGCAATTGAATCTGAATCGAATTTGATAAGATCAAATTCAGAGCCTAATATACAAACATCCTTAAGGCAATCTAGTAGAGTACCAGGTCAGTCAAACAGATACTTAGGTTTTTTGATCCGAGATGGAGATCCTGTTGAGCTCGATGAGAACGACGAGGATCCAGTCATCTATATGGATGCAATGCAGAGGTCCGACTCTGAGAAATGGTTTGAAGCCATAAAATTTGAAATGGAGTCCATGAAGATCAATAATGTGTGGACATTGGTTGATCCACCTGAAGGGGTAAAATCCATAGGGTGGGTCTTCAAAAGAAAAAGGGATGCAGAAAGGAAGGTTGAGACCTATAAAGTTCGTTTGGTTTTCAAGGGGTATCGTCAACATTATAGTATTGACTATGACGAGACGTTCTCTCCTGTAGCAATGCTCAAGTCCATTCGGATCATGCTTGTGACAACAGCATATCTGGACTATGAAGTCTGACAAATGGATGTGAAGACAGCTTTTCTAAATGGAAAGTTGAATGAAGAGGTGTATATGATGCAACCTGAAGGGTTCACATCTACAGGCGAGTTCAAGGTATGCAAGCTTCAAAGATCTATTTATGAATTGAAACAAACATCTCAGAGTTGGAACATACATTTTGATAAGGTGATCAGAATGCATGACTTCGTTAAGAACAGAGAAAAACTCTGTATATATAAGTGGGCTAATGGTTCAGTAATTGTATTTCTTATTTTGTATGTGGACGATATTTTCTTAATCGAAAATGATGTCCTTGCATTACGGGGAATAAAAGTGTGGCTATCATCATAATTCTTCATGAAGGATCTGAGAAAAACAGCCTACATCCTACTAATGAAGATCTATAGGGATAGATCTAAGAGACTGCTTGGACTCTCCCAATCAACGTACATAAATACCATGCTAAAATGGTTCAGCATGAAGAATTTCAAGAAAGATTATCTTCTGATAGGTCATGGAATTTTTCTCTCGAAGAAGGATTGTCTGACAACTCCTCAAGAGAGAGAGCGTGTGAGTAGAATTCCATATGTCTTGGTAGTGGGTTCTATAATGTACGTCATGATATATACAAGATCGGATGTGGCATACTCACTAGGAGTAGTGAGTAGATGCCAATCAGATCCGGATGAGAACTATTGGAAGGTTGCAAAAATTATCCTTAAGTATTTGAGAAATACTAGGGATCAGTGGCTCGTTTATGGAGAACCTGACTTGAAACTCATGGGATACACTGATTTCAGTTTTTAGTTAGATCGTGACGAAAGTAAAAGCATGTCGGGATCCATCTTTACCCTAAATGGTGAAGCTGTCTGCTGGAAAAGTTCTACGCAGCACACCGTAGTTGATTTTGTTTGCGAGACAGAGTACATCACGGCATCTAATGCTATAAAGAAAGCTGTGTGGCTGAGAAAGTTTATCACTGAGCGTGGACTGGCTTCTTCCATCGATGGTCTAGTTCTACTTTATTACAATAGTACTGGAGCCATAGTTCAGGCAAAGAAGCTGAAGGCACATCAGCGGACAAAGCATATTCTGCATCACTATCATCTTGTTCGAGAAATCATGGATCAAGATGATATCGACCTTCAGAAGATTGATAGAAAGGAGAACCTAGCTGACCCATTAACTAAAGCCCTTGCAGTAAAGGAGTTCGAAGATCACAAAATAAAGATGGATATACAATATTATACTGATTGACTTTAGTACAAGTGGGAGTTGTTGGAAAATATATCCCAAAACCAATCGACAGTTATGCTATTTGATGTAATTATATATGAATTAATTAATAAAATATTTATTTGATAATTTTCATCATAAGCTTATATATCTTCTATATCGAACTTCTATGTTATGATGAAAGTCCTTAGGACTATTTTGAATCGATAAAAGAAGATTTATCATTTAGTCCTTAAATGAGTTCACGATCAAATGATATGCTATTACTAGGATGATAGACATATCAAGTGTAGGTCATTATATGCCATATAGGATGGTTGTTCTCTTAACTAAGGAGCATGGAGATGCTGGTATGGTATGCAGATGAAATATAGGAGTACATTTCACTGAACGTGACCAACTCCAGAGCACTCTGCTGTCAAGAGTCACTCTGAAGGGATATAGGTATAAGTATCCTTTCGATCTGAGATCACCACGATAACTTGCAAGCAACTCACTGTGCTTTGGTGCCGGACTATCTGAATTTTTAATTCAGGATCGGAAGATTTTTGGACATAGTCAAGTACTTGTGAAGTCCGTGTGTGAGTCAAGATAGAATTGACCACTCCAAGAGATTGGAGAGAATGCTTTGTGTTTCAATTTAGTAAGACCTTGGTCAGGGCAATCTTTGTGAGGAGTCACAGGATTTATCAGGTTAAGACACATAATGGATGTACCATTAAGAGTTGACAGTTTAAACTCCAAGTCATCCTAGCATCAAAGGTCAAAGGAATGAATTATACAGTAACTATATTCAAATAGGTTCTTGAGTGTTGCTTTGCATATATTTGATCTATCCGGATGTCGGGTACCATTGCTAGATGATTACTCCGATTGGTACAAAAATCAATTTCTATACTATCAGTTTAGGTTCGAACCTATGAGGTCACACACATTAGAAATTTTTCTTTGATTACTTAGCTAATCTGAAGAGTACCAGTTAATGGAGACTCTGCTGAAGAGTCTCACTGGATGGGGACTCTGCTGAAGAGTCCCACTGGACGAGGACTCTAGAGAAGAGTCCCACTAGACTTGGGCTCTATCATTAATCAAAAATTAATTAGTGATTAGATTACTAATTAGTTCAATTTGATTGAGCATTAAAGTTTGGATGAAGTTTGATTGAATTGGATTCAATTAGGTTAAGTCTGATTAGGTTATGAGATGACCTAATCGATAAGGAAGAAATGATCTTGATTTGATCGGATTTATAACTCAATTAATTTATTAATTTGATAAAATTTAATTAAAATTATAGGAGCCTAATTAGATTAGGTTTTTCATATTTTATTTGAGTCTAATTGGATTGGGTTTGAAAGAAATCCAATTGGTTAAATCCTAGAGTCCCAAATGAATAGGACTCTATCCCTTGCGCCACCTAAATTGTCTCACATTTTTTCTCACCACACAAAATTAGTTTATACATGAAAAAATTAGAAAATAATCCTTCTTTTATCATCCATTAATGATATAAATTGGTTGGTTTTGATTTGAATTCAAATTAGTTTAAATTTTAACTTAAAATCTTATCCATATCCTTCCACACGTTAGCTGCTTTTGAAGGGGTCTATTGTGTGCGAGAAAAAGAAGTCTTTTTAATTATTTTTTATGCCTAATTTTTTTTGATAAGTCTCTCTTTAAGTCAAATAAGGGTGAGAAAAAGTTGGAGTTAAATAAAAATTCAAAAAAAATTGAATTGCAACATACTCCAGCCCTCATCCTATCTAATCTGGTTTGTGTGACAACCATAAAAGGGCCACAATTTTGTATGCCAAAAAGAGAGAGCCTTTCACCATGAGATACCAGAGAGAAAAAGGGTCAAAAATCTTTTTTTGGGATGTGATCTTTGAGTGGGTTTCCTTCTTCCTTGGTGTGAGCAAAAGAGGAGACCGATCTCCTCTTGGGTGAGAGATCTAGAACTATTCTAGGTTTTTAGGTGAGGAAAAAATCAAAGAGAAGAGAGTCTTCATCTAATTTTTCTCTACCATCCAGCATCTTTCTCTAATCCATCTTTGATATTAAAAAATTTTGAGGTGATCGAAGAAGGAGATCAAGTCAGATCTGCCATCAGAAGCTGACTGCACGAGCTTGCACTCCCATAGAGGACTGATCGGTTCAAGGGGCTTCATGTGGATCATCCGTAGAGGTCGGATACTTGTGCGATTATGAACAACTAGAGAGAACTTCTAGATCTATATTCTCATTCATGAAGTTCGACTATCCATATTCAGATATTGGGTTTGGACCCTAGAAGTGATAGATTAGATCTATTACTAAATGCTATCTTTTGGTTCACATGCTTGTCATTTTAGATTCAAATTTTTATGCATATAAATTTATGTCATTGATCAATTTATAGAAGTTTTAAGATCAGATCTTATATATATATTTATAGATTAAATAGTTTAATCTAATATTCTTTCGTTGAAAATTTTGAAATGCATGTATGAAACCCCTGCGCATCCTAACAGTAATATGACTAAGTCGATAGTGCTAGAGATATATGATATTCACATCTTCTCTCATTTTTTTTATTTAATCAACATGAAGAATATTATCATTAAGTAATAGAAAAAAAAGATCATTATCAACCAAAATATTGCTATAAAATTTATTAGAATAATAAATAGAGCCATCATTGCCCTTTTCTTTTATTTCAAAATCATGTTCAAGTAATGAACGAACTGAAATAATATTTCTAACTAAATTAGGCATATAGTAATAATTTTTTAATTTCAAAACTTTGTCTGAAGGTAACTTCAATAGCATGGTTCCTATGGCTTCGGTCTCGATGGACTCTCCACTAGCACCGAACAGCACAAAATTATCTTTATTCAGTTTTCTTACTTTCTACAAATCCTACAATGATTTGCATAGGTATGAACCATAGACGGTATCTAATACCTAAGAATCTGAAGTTGAAGTATTTAATGATAAATTTATTTGCATTATATACAAATCTTTGGCAGTGTTTGCTTCCTTTTGCTTCAAACTTATAAGGTAGTGCTTGTAGTTTCTCTTCCAGTGCCCATCCTTTTCGTAGTGAAAGTAGATACCTTTGGTGGAGACACTCTTTATCTTTTTCTTTGAGATGCTAGCTTTGGGGTTCATCATTTTCTTTTTGTTTGAACCCTTATTACCTGCCTTCTTCTTGGAGATCTTATCTACAAGAAGAATAAAAATCTTTTTACCCTTAAAATGACTTTCAGTTGTCTTCAACATGTTAAGTAGCTCAGATAATCTTGTGTTCGATTTGTTCATATAATAGTTTATGATATACTATGAGAAAGATTCCAGGAGTGACTGCAGGATCAAATCTTAACTCGGCTCACCATCCATAGCAAAATCCAATTATCCTAAGTGAGTAATTAGATCAATCATCTTAAAGATATGGGTCTGTACAGATGTGCCTTCATTCATCCTGGCATGGAATAACTGCTTAGATTTCTCATATCTAGCAGTTCGGCTTTGTTCTCTATATAACTCCTTAAGTTAAGGAATATAAAATGGACATCCATGCTTTCATATTATCTCTGAAGCTCATTGCTCATAGAAGCCAATACGATATATTTGACGGTCATACTGTCATCATGCCACATTTTGTATATGGTGCTATCCTCCTTGGTAGTATCTTCTTCAATTGAATCGGCAGCAGATGTATCTAGAATATAGGAGATTCTTTTCTGAGTGAGAATAATTTTTAGGTTCCTGATAAACTAGTCTACATAATTGAGTCCGATCAATTTATTAGCATAAAAAATGTCATACAGTGAAAGTAAGGATGCCATTATATAATTAATCTATAATTCAAGAATAAAAATATAAGTGGACAACTCATGATGACATTCATAACTAGATTAGATCTTTTATCTAATTGTGTCTCTCACTTATTTAGTGAATTTTATAGTCCTCAAGTATAAAAACAAAAAATTTTATCTTGTTTTTAAGTGGGGTTGAGATCTCTATTCCTCACAAACACCTTGTGGATAGCACAACAAATATTCATAAGTTCAAAGATAAGCAACTCTTACCAGTTGCATCTCATATAATTTTTAATATTTCTTTCATCTCTAAAATACCTATAGTCTTATGGATAGCACAACAAACTATAGTATTCTAGTTAAGTTAAACCCTTTATTTCTATATAATCATACTTAAACAATACTGCCCTTATAGATAGCACAATATGTTGGGAATAGTATCCCAAAGCTAATCGTCAGCCTGTTGACGGTTGTGCTCTTTATTGTATTAGTACATAAATTATAAATAAATAAAAATTATTTTGATATTTTTCATCATAAATTGTCATCTTCTAATGAACTCCTATGTTGTGGTGAAGTCCTTAGGACTATTTAGACTCGACAAAGGAGGATTTGTCGTTTAGTCCTTAAACCTGTTCGCGATCAAATGATACGTTGTTACTAAAGACAACAATGTTTATCGAGCATAGGTCGTTGTGTGCCATATAGGTTGGTTGTCTTCTTAACCAAGGAGTGTGGAGACACTGGTATGGCATACAGATGAGATATAAGGGTACATCTGCACTGAACGTGACCGACTCTGGAGCCATTTCTGCTGTCAAGATTTACTCCGATGGGATATGGGTATAACTGTCCCTCCGACCTGAGACCGCCATGGTGACTTGCAAGCAACTCACTGCACTTAGGCACTGGACTATCTGAATTTCTAATTCAGTGACAGAAGGATGCTGGGTGTAGTCAAGTACTTGACTTGTCGGTGCGTGTGTCAAGATGGGATTGACCACTCCAGTTCAGGAGCTGTATACAGTCGTATTTTAATTTAGCAAAACTTTGGCCAGGGTAGTCCTAGTGAGGAGTCACAGGACTAATTGAGTTGAGCACGACTCGGATGATCTAATCAGGGTTGACAGTTTAACCCTGAGTCATCCTAAACACAGGGGTCAAAAGGGATGAATTATACAGTAACCATATTCACGTAGGTTCTGAATATTATGATTGTGACTATTTGATCTATCCGGATGTCGGGTACCATTGCTAGATGGTCACTTCGATTAGTACAAAAATTGGTTCCTATGCTACCGACTTAGGTTCGAACCTGTGGGGTCACACACATTAGAGGTTCCTATCTGATCTGATGGCTGATGAAGAGTCCTAATGTTCATAGACTATGAGTCCTATATATCTGAGACTCTATGATCGAGAATCAAGATTCTCTGATCATGAGTCCCACACATTTTGGGTACCGGGGTCAAGAGTCCCACTGGTTTGGGACTCTTCGATCAAGGTTTCATATTGATGGACTTTGATACCCGATTGCCCATTGAATTTGAACACAATATTTATGAGAGGTTTAATTAGTGATTTGATCACTAATTAATTCAATTTGATTGAGTAATTATTTTTGGATCAAGTCCAATTGAATTGGATTCAGTTGGGTTTGACCCGATTAGGTTAAGAGTTGACCTAATCGTCGAGATGGTTTGGTCCCTGATTTGATCAAGGGTTGGGCTTAATCAATTTTTGATTTGATTAAGATTTTATTGAGCCTAATTAAGCTTAATTAAGTTTGATTTAAATTAGTCTAATTGGGCTTAACTTATTTGGTACAATTAGGTTGGTTTAAATAATGAAACCACCTTGACCGAAACTCACTGCGCCACCTCACATCCACTGCGCCCATTTGAATTCACGAGAAGGAATTTCTCATGAATTTTTTCTCATGCAAAGCCCTCTCCATGCCCATTTTTGTGCACCATATGGATGGATAAAGCTAATTAGTTAACCATTCAAATTCAAAGCATGTTTGAATTTGAATGGATAACTTATCTCTTGTGCCTTCATGCTTGTCCATCTTGTGCGCCACATAACTTACACGAGAAAAGGTTTCTCATGAAACCTTTCGACACACAAAGAGTCCACACCCTTCTCTTCTCACGCCATAAGTGGATAGGGATGAGTTGGTTTGCATTTAAATTCAAACTCGATTTGAATTCAAATGTGCAACCACTTATCTTTATCCTCTCACGCGGATAAGACACGTTTGACGTTGTTTTAAAAAGAGGAGAAAGGTGGGGCGTGTGTAGAAATTTTTGGAGAGAAAGTTTGGGGTGTGAGGAACCTTTCTGCATGAGGTGAAGGTCCAAAACCTTCTGAGAGAAAAAGAAAGGAAAGAAAGAAAAAAGGGCACAGAGTTTTTCTTAGTGTACCCTAAGGTTTCAGCCTGGGGTTCGAGAAGTGAGAAGGTGAGCTACGAGTGTCGTGAGCACACCAAATTTTAGGAAGATCTTCAACATCCTCTCAAGCATGTTTGCTGATGATCCAGAGTATCTAAAGAATCAGCAGACATCGATCGAAGGAGTTCGATCAACATCGACCTTCGAAAGGGCTCTACAATGAGCTAGCACTCATGAGGAGTCGATCAGAGCAGGAGCTTCGTGTGGATGATCTGCAGAGGTCAGACATACTATGTGACTGTATTGCGATGATCAGAGCCTTCCAACAGTGATCAGATTACGGTGATCGACTACTCGCATAAAGGTATTGTGTTCTGAACACAGAATAGTAAATTATTTACTGTTCAAATTTGAATTTCAAATTTAAATCCATGCATGCTGTATATCATATTTAGATCCTAGTGTAGGACAAATACATATTAATTAATTAGATTAATTAATTATTTCTACTATAAAATAATAATTTTAAAAAAAATTTAAAATTATCATTTTACCCCTGCACTCAAATTTTGCTTCAAATGGTATCAGAGCGGGTTCTAAGATATGATATATGAATTTGTATGCGTAGATTAAGTTGTAATCTAAAAGTTGAAATTTGAAATTTAAAATTTAAAATTTGAATTTTGAATTTTGAAATTTGAAATTCGAAATTCAAAATTCAAAAATTTAAAATTTGAAATTTAAAATTTAAAATTTAATTAAAATTTAAAATTCAAAATTTAAAATTCAAAATTTGAAATTCAAAAATTTGAAATTTAAAATTTGTTTGAAATTTAAAATTTAAAAATTTAAAATTTGAAATTTAAAATTTAAAATTTGAAATTGGTATATTTAGATATACATGATCCAAGTATCAAGTAATCAAATTGGGTGGGTTGCCATGGCCATCCGATCATAGAAGAAAAGTAGGGTTTAAAGGCTCTCTCCTCCCATTCGATGGGGTCTCCTATGGTGGTAGGGGTGCCGCTACAATTATATCCCATGCAGATGAAGCAGCGAAAGGACTTAATAGTAAAGGTTCAATTGTAAAATTTATCATGAATGTGTTAGATTAGATCTAAAAAAATATTCATGATTTATTTTGATTGAGTTATTTTCTGTTATGTAATTAGCAATAGGATTGCTATTTATGAAATGAGTCAACATGTTCGATGAACAGAAAATAAAACCTTTCAAATTTAAAAATTATTTTTGAAAAGCCAAACCCTGACCCATCAGCCCAAATACTTAATTAAAAGAATTAAGTGTTGTCAAGTTGGTCTAAAATTGTGAATTAAGACCTAAGATAATTGCATAAATTTGTGGGTCAATGGGTTAAATGGATTAGGTCCATAATTGGGTTAGACCTAAGGTTAGCTCAAAGAAATGGACTAAATTAGAGTAATTGGTCAAATCTAATCAAAAATTGAATTAGATTAAGTCAAGGACACTCTAGACTCAACTCCAATAGTTGTAGTTGAATGGGTCCATGTCTTTAACTAGACCAAGATGGATTTAATTCATGGCTACGTGGTGGAACCCTATTTACTAAGTTGATCAAATTAAAACTAATGAACTGGTTGGTGTCTAAGGTAAGTTCGGTAGTTTGACCAGTGGTTCTTAAGTGGGAGCTACTCGCATTGATTCGATCTCTGACGAGTTAATGGCATATCCCCACCACTGACCTCACTTACCTGGCCAACCTGGTGAGTTAGATTTTGATTAGATCACTTGGTGATTAGGGCTCACCCATGTCATTAGGTAAATCAGTGTGACTGATTTAGGTGCTCCTAATGCCAGCTTTAATTAAATCCTTTTAATCTGACTTGGTGAAGTCAGTGGGAGGATTGAAATTGGGTGGTTAATTTCTTCTCTTCTATCCTTTAATAAAATTTTCAAAATTATTAGGTCCCTAAAATGATTAAGTTATAGTGATAACTAAGTCATAGCCTCCCATTAAGTGAGTGATAATGAGTCCATTAGTTTAATAATCATTGGAGGCCTAAAGGCCTGGTGCTTATTGACTAATGAAATTATCATTCATAGTATGATAATTTGGTTTGAGTCTTTCTGATGGTGGTCAGGTTGGCCGACCAAAGTCGGGCCTGATCATTTATTGGTCCGATTCACCAAATCAAGTCATGTTAATGGTTGTACCTAACTAGATCTTTTCAGTGGAGGCCAAAGCTTACTGATTAGGTTCTGGGGCAAAATTGATTACTAGAAGTTGTTTAGAGAAATAACTGGTTATGAACCTACCCATAGATGCACATAGGTTGACCAACCAAAGTTGGGCTCGTGTGTAGTCTGTGTGGATTCTAGTTCCCACTAAGGAATTAAAGTAATTCTTCGAATTAGAGGTTGAGGCTACCAGTTTGTAAAAATATTGGAAGAAACTTTAGACTAAAGTCCAAGTCTTTAGTATTAATAATTTATATACTAATAGAGGTCTGGTTTTTCTTTATGCAGCTATGGCCACTACCCTGTCACTCCGGTCATTATTAGATAATGACAAGCTCATGAGATCTAATTTTGATAACTGGTATCAAAAATTAAAAATCATCCTTGAGCATGAGCGGATCCTTTATGTAGTAACGGATCTTGCACCCGAGGAGCCAGCCCCAAATGCGAGAGAGACGGTTCAAGACACTTACCAGAAGTGGCTCAACGATCGGACCACCGTTCGATGCATAATGTTGGTGGTAATGAATGATGAGTTCAGCCACAGGTTTGAGAACGCCTAGCCACAGGAGATGCTTCAAATGTTGAACGACTCCTTTGGCACGCCTGACGACATTGAAAGGCACAAAACTAGTTGTGCCATTTTTAATGCTTGGATGAAGGATTGGGCCTCAGTCACCGATCAAGTACTGTACATGATCGAAATGATTGAGCGTCTAAATAAACTGGGCTTTCCCCTGCACGAGTAGCTCGGTAAGAATGCGATCCTTAATTCATTGCCCAAGTCCTTCCTCCCCTTCTTTACTCATTTTCGAATGACAAAGCCTGCAGTGAACTACCACGGCTTGTTGGGGTTGCTGCAGAACTTTGAGAAGGACCACCAGCTCCATAAGGAGTCGGTGAATGTTGTGGGAGGGTCTTCTTCTAGTCGTCGACCCTTTAATAAAGGAAAGAAGAACAAGAAGAAGAAGAATAAGAAGGTGCAGCCGCATGCTGGGACGTCCGCACAGAGTCAGACCAAGAAGCACAAGCTCGATCAGAGCCAGGTGAAGTGTTTCTTTTGCAAGAAGCAGGGGCACTGGAAGAGGAATTATCCTCTATACATTGCCTCCCTGGACCCAAACAGGCCGAAGAAGAAGCAAGGTAATTATATGATAACACCTTGTAACTTTTCCATTTGTGATACTACTGTCGGGTATTGGATACCGAAAGTCCTTATCATATTTGCAATTCGATGCAGGGTCTGCAAGTCAGTAGGAGATTTGATGATGGTGAGAGGCTCCTGAATGTTGGAGATGGAAGCAAAGTTCCTGTTCTAGCTTTAGGAATCATGAACCTTGTAATCAATTCTCGTAATGTAATTCTAAGTGAATGTCACTATTGTCCAAGCTTTTTATTAAAGATTATTTCTGTAGGCCTTTTGACCATGTACGGTTATCAATTTTTAATAAAAGGAAACGTTTGCAATATTATTTTGAATGGTGTTACAATGTTTGTTGGATAACTAGATAATAAAATTTACTTACTATCATAGCCTGTTAATGTGGTTCAAACCTCCGGTAAATGCCCTAGAATAGATAATGTATCAAAAATCTACCTTTGGCACTGTAGGCTAGGTCATATCAATAAGAATAGGATAAACATGTTGGCTCAAGAAGAAATTCTTGAAGTTGTTGATTGTAAATCACTTCCAACCTATGAGTCCTGTCTTCTTGGAAAGATGACCAAGTCACCTTTTACTGAAAAAGGTGAGCGAGCCAGTGAACTCTTGGGTCTGGTACATTCTGATGTATGTGGACCCATGAGCTCAAGTGCAAGAGATGGATATTTCTACTTCATAACCTTCACAGACGACCTATCGAAGTATGGGTATGTCTATTTAATGAAGCATAAGTCGGAGTCATTTGAAATGTTCAAACTATTCTGAAATGAGGTAGAAAAATAAACTAGGAAGTGTATTAAAACTCTTCGATCTGATCGAGGAGGTGAATACCTTTCCATTGAGTTTCTGACATATCTTGGAGAGAATGGGATTCTCTCTCAGTGGACACCTCCTGGAACACCACAGCATAATGGTGTGTCTGAAAGGAGGAATCAGACTTTGTTGGACATGGTTCGATCCATGATGGGATTTGCTGGTCTGCCGATCTTTCTCTGGAGATATGCGCTCGAATCGGCTTGTTACCTTCTAAATAGGGTTCTGAGTAAGTCTGTAACCAAAATGCCACATGAGTTATGGATAGGACGTAAGCCAGTACTCTCGCACCTTAGGGTTTGGGGGTGTCCGACTTATGTTAAACATTTAATTACGGACAAGCTTGGACCTAGGTCTGACAAGTGTAATTTCATAGGATACCCAAAAAAGACCAAAGGGTATTATTTCTACCTAGTTGATGAGCAAAAGGTGTTTGTCAGCCTTAAGGTAATTTTTTTTTAGAAAAGGAGTTCCTTGGTGAAGGGACTATTGCCTCTAAGGTTGAACTTGAGAAAGTTCGGCAGATAGAAAAATCGACACAAGTAGCTGAACCTGAATCGGATTTGATTAGATCAGATCCGGAGCCCATTGTTCCTGCACCCTTAAGGCGATCTGGTAGAGTACCACGTCAACCGGACAGATACTATGATTTCTTGATTCAGAACGGCGATCCTATCGAACTTGATGAAAATGATGAGGATCCGATCACCTACTTGGATGCAATGCAGAGACCTGACTCTGAGAAATGGCTAGAGGCCATGAATTTCGAAATGGAGTCCATGAAGGTCAACGATGTGTGGACATTGGTTGACCCACCTGAAGGAGTAAAACCCATAGGGTGTAAATGGGTCTTCAAGAGGAAGAGAGGCGCAGATGGAAAGGTGGAAACCTATAAAGCCTGTCTGGTTGCCAAGGGATATCGTCAACGTTATGGTATAGACTATGACGAGATATTTTCTTCTGTGGCAATGCTCAAATCCATTCGGATTATGCTTGCGGTAGCTGCCCATCTAGACTATGAAATCTGACAAATGGATGTGAAGACAGCTTTTCTAAATGGAGAGCTGGACGAAGAGGTGTATATGATACAACCTGAAGGGTTCACATCCACAGATGAGTCTAAGATGTGCAGGCTACAGAGATCCATTTATGGACTTAAGCAGGTATCCCAGAGTTGGAACATACATTTTGTTTAAACGATCAAGATGTATGGCTTCATTAAGAACGGAGAAGAGTCTTGCATTTATAAGTGGGCTAATGGTCCAGTAGTAGTATTTCTTATATTATATGTGGATGATATTCTCTTAATCAGGAATGATGTCCCTGCATTACAGGGAATAAAGATTTGGCTGTCATCACAGTTCTCCATGAAAGATCTGGAAGAAGCTTCCTACATCCTAGGGATGAGGATCTATAGGGATAGATCTAAAAAGTTGTTTGGCTTATCTCAGTCCATGTACATTGATATTATGCTGAAAAGGTTCAGTATGGAGAATTTCAAGAAAGGTTATCTACCGATAGGCCATGGAATTTCTCTCTCGAAGAGGGATTGTCCGACAATATCTCAAGAGAGAGAGTGTATAGGTAGAATTTCATATGCTTCGGCAGTGGGATCTATCATGTACGTCATGACATGTACGCGACCAGATGTGGCATACTCACTAGGAGTAGTGAGTAGATACCAATCTGATCCAGGGGAGAATCACTGGAAGGTTGTTAAAACCATCCTGAAGTATTTAAGAAATACTAAGGACTAGTGGCTTGTTTATGGTGAATCGGACTTGAGACTTATAGGGTTTACAGACTCTAGTTTTCAATCTGATCACGATGACAGCAAGAGTGTGTCAGGATTTATTTTTACCCTTAATGGTGGGGCTGTCTGCTGGAAAAGTTTCAAGCAGCACACAGTGGCTGATTCAGTTTGCAAGGCAGAGTATGTCACTGCATCAGATGCTGCCAAGGAAGCGGTGTGGCTGAGAAAATTCATCACCGAGCTCGGAGTAGCACCCTCCCTTGTTGGTCCAGTTCTGCTCTACTGTGATAGCTCTGGAGCCATTGCTCAGGCGAAGGAACCGAAGGCACACCAGCGGACGAAGCATATTCTACGTCGCTACCATCTCATCCGAAAAATCATGGATCGAGGAGACGTCGATCTTCAGAAGATCGACGGGAAGGAGAACCTGGCCGACCCATTCACTAAAGTCATTGCGGTGAAGGAGTTCAATGACTTCAAGTCGAAGATGGGTATTAGATACTGCACCGATTGGCTTTAGGTCAAGTGGGAGATTATTGAGAATAGTGTCCCAAAGCCAATCATCAGCCTGTTGATGGTTGTGCTCTTTATTGTATTAGTACATAAATTATAAATAAATAAAAGTTATTTTGGCATTTTTCATCACAAATTGTCATATTCTAATAAACTCCTATGTTGTGGTGAAGTCCTTAGGACTATTTAGACTCGACAAAGGAGGATTTATCGTTTAGTCCTTAAATCTGTTCGTGACCAAATGATACGTTGTTACCAAGGACAACAATGTTTATCGAGCATAGGTCATTGTGTGTCATATAGGTTGGTTGTCCTCTTAACCAAGGAGTGTGGAGACACTGGTATGGCATACAGGTGAGATATAAGGGTACATCTGCACTGAACGTGACCGACTCCGGAGCTATTTCTGCTGTCAAGATTTGCTCCGATGGGATATGGGTATAACTGTCCCTCCGACCTGAGACTGCCACGGTGACTTGCAAGCAACTCACTGCACTTAGGCATTGGACTACCTGAATTTCTAATTCAGTGACGTAAGGATGCTGCTGTAGTCAAGTACTTGACTTGTCGGTGCATTTGTCAAGATGGGATTGACCACTCTAATTCAGGAGCTGTGTATAGTCATGTTTCAATTTAGTAAAATCTTGGCCAGGGTAGTCCTAGTGAGGAGTCACAGGACTGATTGAGTTGAGCACGACTCAGATGATCTAATCAGGGTTGACAGTTTAACCCTGAGTCGTCCTAAACACAGGGGTCAAAAGGGATGAATTATACAGTAACCATATTCACGTAGGTTCTAAATGTTGTGATTGTGACTATTCGACCTATCCGGATATCGGGTACCATTGCTAGATGGTTACTTCGATTAGTATAAGAATTGGTTCCTATGCTACCGGCTTAGGTTCGAACCTGCGGGGTCACACACATTAGAGGTTTCTATCTGATCTGATGGCTTATGAAGAGTCCAAATGTTCATAGACTATGAGTCCTATGTGTCTAGGACTCTATGATCGAAAATCAAGATTTTCTGATCATGAGTCCCACACATTTTGGGTACCGGGGTCAAGAGTCCCACTGCTTTGGGACTCTTCGATCAAGGTTTCATATTGATGGACTTTGATACCCGATTACCTATCAGATTTGAACTCAATATTTATGAGAGGTTTAATTAGTGATTTGATCACTAATTAACTCAATTTGATTGAGTAATTATTTTTGGATCAAATCCAATTTAATTGGATTCAGTTGGGTTTGACCCGATTAGGTTAAGAGTTGACCTAATCGTCGAGATGGTTTGGTCCCTGATTTGATCAGAGGTTGGGCTTAATCAATTCTTGATTTGATTAAGATTTTATCGAGCCTAATTAAGCCTAATTAAATTGGATTTAAATTGGTCTAATTGGGCCTAACTTATTTGGTTCAATTAGGTTGGTTTAAATAATGAAACCACCTTGACCCAAACTCCCTGCGCCATTTGAATTCATGGGAAGGAATTTCTCATAAATTTTTTCTCACGCAAAGCCCTCCCCACGCACACTTTTGTGCACCATATGGATGGATAAAGCTGATTAGTTAACCATTCAAATTCAAAGCGTGTTTGAATTTGAATGGATAACTTATCTCTTGTGCCTTCAGCTTGTCCATCTTGTGCGCCACATAACTTACACGAGAAAAGGTTTCTCATGAAATCTTTCCATGCACAAAGAGTCCACATCCTTCTCTTCTCACGCTATAAGTGGATAGGGATGAGTTTGTTTGCATTTGAATTCAAACTCGATTTGAATTCAAATGTGCAACCACTTATCTTTATCCTCTCACGCGGATAAGACACGTTCGATGTTGTTTTAAAAAGAGGAGAAAGGTGGGGCGTGTGTAGAAATTTTTGGAGAGAAAGTTTGGGGTGTGAGAAACCTTTCTACATAAGGTGAAGGTCCAAAACCTTCCGATAGAAAAAAAAGAAAAGAAAGAAAAAAAGGCACAGAGTTTTTCTTAGTGTACCCTAGGGTTTCAGCCTGGGGTTCGGGAAGTGAGAAGGTGAGCTACGAGTGTCGTGAGCCCACCAAATTTTAAAAATATCTTCAACATCCTCTCAAGTACATCTGTTGATAATTTGGAGTATCTAAAGAATCGACAGACATCGATCGAAGGAGTTCGATCAGCATCGACTGTCGAAAGGGCTCTACAACGAGCTAGCACTCGTGAGGAGTCGATCAGACCAGGAGCTTCGTGTGGATGATCTGCAGAGGTCAGACATACTGTGTAGCTATATTGCAGTGATCAGAGCCTCCCGACGATGATCAGATTGTGGTGATCGACTACCCGCATAAAGGTATTGTGTTCTGAACACAGAACAGTAAATTGTTTACTGTTCAAATTTAAATTTCAAATTTAAATCCATGCATACTGTATATTATATTTAGATCCTAGTGTAGGAAAAACACATGTTAATTAATTATTTTCACTGTAAAATAGTAATTTTAAAAAAATTTAAAATTATCATTTTACCCCTGCACTCAAATTTCGCTTCACAATAAAGCAGCATTATTCAAATATGCCATAAATATCATTATGTACTAAGTCAACATTATATCAATTTTCATAGCAAACCTTATGGATAGTATAACAAATTCACTATAGATTTTGATATACTCTATCGACTTAGCATGAAGAAAAGCATGGGTAGTATTTTTAACACTTCGCTATTATAACTTAATATAATTTTAATTGAGGAACTTCTTGGTCTTAGGCACATCTTAACTTTAACATCATATGGAATATGTATATCACAAGAATTAAGCATTTAAAATATTATCAAGCAATAAATTATGTTATTCAATTTGTAATATCATTCATATGCCTATGCCAAAATCATGATCGCTAGGATCATGTAGGATGTATATATGACTTTGCTTCAACTCTTGAGCCAATGTCATTTGACTATGATTTGGACTCAACCCTTGATCCAATTCATATGTCAAATTTGATTTGGGCCAATATTTTGAATCATAGTCTAATTTGGACTACAACTGATTCAAATCCTAATCTAATTAGGCTTGACCAAGTCAATAATTTACTTGTGTTCAATACACCCTAATTAAATTGATTAAAACATTAATATATCATGAATCATAAAATTTTAGATTATCATAAATTTTAAATTTAGCAATTGAAATTTAAAGTCTAACAATAATCATGGTCAAAGTAATTTTAATTTAAAGATTGATGCAAGTAATCGATTAAACAATATTGCAACATATGAATCAGATCTAATCTATATTACAATCATAGCATGTTGTTTGATTGAATCCAACAAACCTTGCTCTGATACCACTGTTGGGTTTTGGTTATAGTGAAATATGATTTTTAAAATTTTTATATGCTTTCAAAATAAGTTTTAACACTTAAAATCAGCCAATCAGAACACAAATCCTAGGACTACCTTATAGATTTCAATCAAACCAAAACAAGCATACAATAAGGTAGATGATATATCTTCCTGAAGATGATGATCAAGTGATAAGATGATCTCCACAAGACACCAAATTAAATATCCTCCAATGGTGATCCACACAGAATCGATCAGAATCCTTCCTAATTTGATATAGTGTTGCAGCTTTCTTTATAAGTTCATTGCCGATTTTCTTCTCAAGGATAAAATTGCATCACTATCTGATTGCTTTCAAATCTCTACTAAGACCACACCTGAAACTTTGTTTCAAAAGATCTTACAACCAAGATTTGATTTAGAAATCCAACTTTTGATTAATCTGAATCCTAGGATTAGTAACCTTTGCCTTTCTTTTTTCTCTTTTATTTTTTCTTTCTATTTTTCTCTCCTTTTTTTTGTCTTTTTTCATATTTTTTTTCCTATTTTCTCCTCTCAATCTCATGCCTAGTCACCCAGCTTTTGCATGCCAAAACCTGATGTAGCGCCCCCTTTAAATAGGAAAGGAAGGGGTGCTTAGCCAACCTTTAGCGCTTGGCTTTCTCATGCGGTGATTTAATTCACCGTGTGATTTAGTTGGGCATTGAAATGGTTTAAAGGCAGAAGGACTCTTCCTTTCTGCATGCACTTCTTGAAGCACCATTTGATGGCATGTCCCATTAAGAAATAGTATGGGAATTAGGTGGTGTGGAAAGATAAGGAAGGGAGTTAAGAGGAGTAGCCCAGAAGGACTCTTCCATCTGGGCACCATTTAATAAGAGGCGCGAGTTTTTATTTGGTATGGCTTTATGGCATGGAGAGTTGGTTTCACATAGAACTCTTCCATGTGATAAGGTTCGGCCACCTAAATGTCCATAGGTTCAAATCTAATCTAATTAAGTCAAGGCAATAGGGTAGGATTAGCTCAAACATCTTTGGACTAAATCCAATTAAGAACTTGGGTTAATTCATGTGCTGGCAAGTTATTTAAATCCATAAGATTTATAATAAATCTAATTAAATTAGACCATGATCAAATTCTAAAGTGTGTGACCCATTGGGTTCTATATCTAGCCAGCAGTGGACTCAGGCTCATGACCTAACAAATATGATTAGATTAGATCAGCCCAAATACATCAATTAATCAAAATATTTTTTAATTAATTTTTTAATTAATTTTTTTTAATTCTTACAAGTTCATACGTCAAAATTGATATCTAGCAATATGTCATAACTATGCAGAAGATATGAAATTTGATGAAAATACTAAAAATATTCTTTAGTAACAAGTTACCATACAGTTCAATCCTTTGATCATACAACATTCTAGATGAGTTATGGATATAGAATCATGTCAAGTCCAAACACTTATCTATATGTATCTCGATCAAAAGATGATGATTCAATTGATGATACATTAAAAACTCTTACTAATTGTCATCTTGCTTTGACCAAAGACTTCTTAAATCACCAACCCATGAGATCATATAGGATGTTCTTTCCCTTATAAGGAGTGATCGATTCTTTATTGACCACTCATAACCTTCATGTACTTCACCATATCCAGAACTCCCCACTCAAGGCTCAAAGAGTCAAGTTAGAAAATAAACTAAAATATAGATTTATATACACAAGGCACTATGGTGATCTCAAGTCTAAGGTTCACTTGCACTACTTTTACTAGAGAATAACTAGCTGACATACATATTAGGCTCCATCATATGTTCTCTCATTTGATCAATTCAATAAACTCATTCTCTAATGAGCATCTACATCTTCGTGTTAGTCTCACCACACAAGTGATTATTAGATCAACCATCCTCTCTATCGAGCATACATAGGATATATCAGTCTTACCGATATCATTGATCTCGGACTCAATGATCCTATGATTGAGAATATTTTAGATTAGAGCCATCAAAGATTTAAGTCTCACTAGCATGATCTCATTATGGCTCTAAAATCGTTGTCTTAATCTATGGGATTCATTATAATCTTAAACAAGTCTTAAGATGTAGTATATAATGAAACAATATGTCTAATTTTATTAATAATAATTAATGTTAAATATATGAGTCTAGAAGATAAAATATAAAAAAATTATTATAAAGTGGGTAGGTTCCATGTATGAATTTCAAAATAATTTTAAAACAGCAACAGAAGCAATTCTAGGTTAAACCCTTTAACCCCACATATAATTGATCATATCTATTAACTATCCATGTTCAGATCTAAGACATGTATATAATCTAAAAATAAAATAAATATTGAGATCAGATCTCAATACCTTACGTGGGTCGAACTACACAGCAACCGATGATCATAGATCTGAACGATTCTTTTAGCCGCATACGTGTCCAATCTCCATAGATATTCATACGAGGACTCATTTCGATCTAAAGTGAGATGATCTTCTCAGGGTGCTAACTTCCTTATAGAGATCTCCTCTTTGATGGCTGAAGTAGCTTCTTCTCAAATCTCACAAACTCTCTAGAGATGGAGATGAATTGAAAGAAGAGGGAAAAGGAAGCAGAGAGCAGGCTCGACTTAGAGAAGAATTGATCTCACTTTTTTTTTCATGAGATGTTTATCGTAGACTCCATGGCATGCACATGGGGAGAGAGTCCCTGAGAGTTGAGACTCTAGGGTTTCCTATTTTGGTTCCATCCAAACCTGATTTAGTTTGATCCTAGGAGAGAATAGAACCTAATCAAATTAGAAACTCAATCTCATTAATCAAATCCTAATCTAATTAGGAATTAACTAAATCTAAGTTCTGATCAAATCAAAAATTACTCTCCCTCATAATCAGACTTGTCCAATCAATCTCAATCCAAGTCAAATTGAATCCAATTCAATTAGACTTGAAGTGAACCTCATTGCTCCATCAAATTGAGTTAATTAATAATCTAATTACTAATTAATCATCATATAATTCACTAATACTTAGTAAATTATTTAATATAATATTTATATAAAATTAATCATCAATCATATTAATGATTATATCCTTCAACGATTTATAATCGTTAATCAACCATCAGATCGGAGAAGAATTTTTTTGTGTATGATCCCATAGATCCCATTCTGTCTGGTAGTGAGATATATTATGATTTCCATCATAATATTATTGAAACTCCTTATAATAAGTTGGAACAATTCCAACTCTATCCTTCGAGGGTCATCGATCATCAAGACAATGCTTGATGAGTCTTACAATCCACCAGTGACACCTAGTAATATATAGTGGTAATCCAGCAGAATGAAAGTAAGAACCACTAGGTGCAATTATCATATGATGCAGTCCTTCTATCATGAGTCTTGACTTGATGGAGGTCATGGAGAACTCATCAAAACTCAACATCAGTCGTATGCCAGATTTGCTTGGCTTAAGTTCACTTGTGAATCCTATAAAAACTCTTTTTTAGTATTCACACTTGTATTGACCCAAGACTTTGTAAACACAGTTTCATGAATTGCATAGGACTTCTTTTCTATCAAGAATAATAGATTTCATCTAGGTACATCCCACTCCTAATAGCGAATCTAAATCCACCGTAGCCAACATACATAGTAAGGATCCGAATGGCTAGGAACTAGGGAACGTGCAGTCAAACTATAAAATCTCACTACGAATAGCCCATGCACCATAGGCAAATAACTACTCATACCACTATAGCATCGAGAAGACCACCGATAAGTGAGTAGACATCCAAGTGATTTCTCATATTGATCAGGCTCAATGCAAGTTATTCTTTAACAACCACCTGCATTCTCACTCCAATATCCCTACACGATAGACTCGAGGCTCATCTGCTTGGAAGAGAGGTGATCCATGCATCGATCTTAATTGGATTGATTAGTATCCTCCATGACGATCCTTCGATAAAAAATATTTAGAAACTGACCACTAATAATATATGTCTCAAATTCTCAATACCTTAAGAATATATAAAATCATCTTTGTTAATTTTTAAGATAAATCATGGACACATAAATATGATTGAAAATAAAAATTATCCTCTATTAATAATAAATATATTACAAGTATAAAGTTATATTCTGGAATTACATAATGTGTCAGCTAACAATTGACTTCTAGGGTACTCATCTAACAAACTTCCACTTGACCTAAAATCAATTAGCCATATACCTAAGATCCATCTTCTCAAAGTGAGCTTCGATCTTCTGCTGGCTGAGAGACTTGGTTAGCAGTCCCATCATATTCTGTGCAGAGTCGACTCTCTGCATCCCGATAAACTTTTTCTCAAGGTATTCGTGTATGATGTGGAACTGCTACTCTATATATATTTAGACTTCTAGTGAGACCTGGGCTCCCTAGTGAGGGCTATGGCGCTGTTGTTGTTATAGTGTAGTGTAATGGCATTCGATGGCATCACATCTAGCTCCATAATGAACTTTTTGAATCAGAATGCTTTTTTAGTAGCTTCAAATGCGACGATGCACTCGGCTTCCATGGTCGAATCTGCAATGACTGGCTGCTTAAAACTCTTCCAACTAATCGATCTTCAATTACATAAAAAAATACACCATGATGTAGACCTTTTATCATCGACATCAGATATAAAGTTTGAATCTGTGTATCCCTCTACTTTCAGCTCTGATTTTTCATCAAAGATCAAGGATAAATTTTTAGTCCTTTTCAAGTACTTAAGGATGTTCTTTACAGTAATTCAATACTCTTCATCTGGATTCGTCTGATATCTGCTCGTGATACTCACAGCAAGGGCCATATTAGATCGTGTACACAGCATGGCATATATGAGGCTCCCTATTGCTGAACTATAAGAGATCTTGCTTATACATTGGATCTCCTTAGGAGTGTCAAGACATATCTTCTTGAAGAGATGAATGCTACACCTAAAAGGCAAGAGATGTCTCTTGGAGTTTTTCATGCTGAACCTCTTCAGCACCTCCTCTCTGTATATTTGCTATGAGAGTCCTATCATTCTCTTAGATCTATCCCTACAGACCTTGAGACCAAGAATGTTGGAAGTCTCTTCAGGTCTTTCATGGTGAATTCTTTTAATAACCATACTTTGATCGATATTAGCATGAAAATATCATTCTCAATCAGGAGGATGTCATTTACGTACAATATGTAGAATGTGACAGTGCTCTCACTGATCTTTTAGTATACACATGACTCCTCTTTATTTTTGATGAAATCAAATATTTTGATCATATCATTAAAGTGAGTGTTCCAACTCCAAGATACTTGCTTGAGTCCATATATGGACCTTTGCAGCTTGCAGACCTTGTGATTACTGTCACTGGATATAAAATCTTAGGCTACTCCATATAGATATTTTTTTTAAGATATCTATTTAGAAAGATAGTTTTCACATTCATTTGTCAAATTTCATAATCATGAAAAGCCACAACTACAAGCAGAGTCTGAATGGGTTGCAGCATGGCCACGGGCAAAAAAGTTTTCTGATAGTTAATGCCTTCGCATTGACTATAATCTTTCACAACCAGTCTTGCCTTATAGGTCTCTATCTGACCATCCAATTTATTTTTTTTTTATAAATCTATTTACACCCAATAGATACAATACCTTTAGATAGATATACTAAGGTCCAAACTTGGTTGGAATGTATGGAGTTAATTTCTGACTTCATCACTTCCTTTCATTTCTCGAAGTCTACATCTAATATCGCCTCATCGTAGGTCTTAGGATCATTCTTAATGTCCCTATCTTTCATAAAGAATGCTTCCTCTAGATCCTCTATAAGAATATCTAAGTACCTTTTAGGATGATGGGAGACCCTACTTGATCTATAAGATGGAGGTACCACATCTACTGACTCACTATTGGGTTCAGATTTTTAGACTCGATGCTTTTCAGAGACCTTTTCTTTAAGCTCAATCTTCCTCCCACTGCCTCCATCTTAGATAAACTTCTTTTTTAAGAAGACAGCATGGTGGCTCATAATCACATTATGATCCTTAGAAAGATAGAAGTAGTATCCCATAAATTTCTTAAGATATCCTATCAAACGAGCCCTAAATAACCTAGCCTCTAACTTGCCCACTTGCTGTCACTTGACAAAAGCCGAACATCCCCAAATCTTGAGATAACCAAGAGTTAGCTTCTTACCATATCATAACTCATATGGTGTGGTAGGATCAGATTTAGAGAAAATTCGATTCAAAAGATGAATAGCAGAAAGCAACACATGTCCTCAGAGAAAGATAGAAAGATCCGTACAGTTTATCATAGATCGGACCATATCTAATAGGGTCTAATTTCTCCTTTTGGATATCCCGTTGAGCTGAGGCATCCATTGTGATAATATACTATTATCCTTGAGATAGGCCCTAAATTCTCTACTAAGATATTCTCCTCCTCGATCTGATCGAAGAACTTTTATGAATTTTTCAGTTTGCTTTTCTATCTCATGTTTGAACTCTTTGAACTTTTCAAAGACTTCACACTTATGATGCATCAAATATATAAACCTATACCGTGATAAATTATTGGTAAAGATTATGAAGTACACATAGCCACTCTTGACCTATACATCGAATGGACCACACATATCAGTGTGCACTAGGGCTAATATCTCAGTGGTCCTTTCCTCATGTCTCATAAAAGATAGCTTGGCCATCTTTTTTTGAAGATAAGACATACAAACCAGATAAAATTTGAAAGTCAATAGCTCGAGAAGACCATCTTTCTCTATTTTGTTAAGTCTATCCTCTCTGATATAACCTAGCCTAAGATGCCATAGATACTTTTGACTAATTTTATCTTTAAGTCTCTTAGACCCTACGGCATTCACAGTTTATTCATTAAGGTTAACTCTCGCACCCACATGCAAATGATAAAGACCGTCAATAAAAAAGTACGTGTAATAACTTTATGTTCAAAATGAATTGTACACATATCTTTATTGAAATAAAAATTATAGTTATCTTTTGCTAGCACAGATACAGAAATCAGATTTCTACTGACTATAGATATAAAATAATAGTCTTTCAAAATTAAACTAATTTTTAATGATAATCGTAGAGGATAGGCTCCGACAGTCACAGTAGTAACTCTTGCTCCATTACCGATCCAGAGAGTGATCTCACCTTCTCTTAGCCCTCTAACTTCTTTCAGACCCTGTATAGAAGTGCACAAGTGAGCACTTGAATTAGAATCTAGAACCCAACTAGAAGAAAAAAAATCATTAGATTAGCTTTAATTACGAGCAAATCAGACATATCTTCAGAAGATCTATCTTTCTTCCTATTCTTCACGGTCGCCAGGTAGGTCAGACAGTTTCTTCTCCAATGGCCTTCGACATTATAATGGAAATATTTTTTCTTATCATCGACCTTCTTTGGATTCTCTTTCTTCTGGTTCTTTGCAAGCTTCTTCTTCTTTTTCCAAGTAGACCTTCTTTTGCAGGAAGCCCACTCCACAATAAGAATCATGCCCCTTAAACCTTTCTAGGTGCCCTCAACTGTCACCAACATATTGAACAATTTGGACAAGATGCTATCAATCTTATTCATATGGTAGTTCATGTGAACTGTCCAAATGAATCAAAAAGAGACTAGAGGATGAAATCCATCTATAATTTCTTATCCATCATCATCTCGAGCTTTTGAAGCTCTTTCATGTCCTTGATTATTGTCAAATAATGACCATTGATGGACTGTCTATCATGTATCTTTGTTCTTAAAAGTTTATGGGAGACTTCAAAATGAGTCATGTGACTGCTTACCATACAATTTTTATAGGTGAGTCAGCATGTTCCTGGCAGTCCTTATATCTTCATACTGATGCTGAAGATTATTAGACATGAAGGCAAGAATATAGCACTTTGTCCTATTATCTTCATCCATCTACTTCTCAAATATGGCTCATTGATCACAGGATGGATGAGCTGGCAATACAGATGCATTCTAGTCAAGACATAGGTCAACTTTTCAGAACTAAGAATAATTCTTATATTTCGGAGCCAGTCTTTATAGTTTGTCCCATTCAACCTATTGGTGTTAAGAATTCAGGCTAAAGGGTGGGAACTCAACATGGTAATCTATAAAGAAAATATTTTCTAATTAGATATTTGTACTTATTAAATGTTTGTTTTAAGGACTTTAAAAACAAACAAGACTCCTATTATTTTTTCGAATCTTCTACACTCCTTGAATGGAGAAATGGAAATCTATATGCGATCAATTTCTAGTGGACACTGTGATCTTATTGATCTATACACACCTCACCTAATAGTTATTAGTGAGCACATACTAATGAGTGGATAGCATTTTGTCCATTGCTTCACTAAGCAAGATGTAGTGGGTTCGGTCGCTAATTCTTGTAGTCTCATCTAACAGTTATTAGTATATTTCTTAGTTAAGTCAGACCTATCGTTCACCAGCAAGTGCCAAGCCATCATTAGGTTCCTCATCTAATAGTTATTGGGTCCAACTTCATTTTTATCCTAAGGCATCTAGTGCCAATAAAGTGGTTGTGCCTTTTTGATGCAACCGAATCACTGTAACTAGTCGAGAATGATCAACATCAGGAAGGCATCTATATCTCTACAATGGTGGAAGACCGCTAGACTTAATATTCAGTGAGAAGATTTAGGTTCAGATCTCTTCTAAGTCAGCATATCTGATATTTGACTGATCAGGTTCAGATCAACACAATCTTATATCTGGCTAATCTAGTCGGCATGGGTGAACTCAAGTCAACAAATAACCTAATACAAAATATAATCTCCTAAAATAGTCAGATAAATTAAGATGAGTGGGTGTCCCCCTGTTACTTTTTTTAGATACCAACGATTTGATCAAATCAGACAACAGAATCAATTAAATAATCACCAGCTAAGTACTTACCTGAGATAGCAAATTGATCGATTAGAATCGATCAGATTAGCCTATTGACTCAGACCCGAGCGACTGAGCCAAATTTGATTTTTAATCAATCAATTTATATCAAAATATGAATCAATATGATCAACTATAACTAAACTCGACTTTGGAGCCCCTTTGACCTAATCCTAACCAACCATTGATTAGGTTCAATCAACTGCTCAAAATTGACAATAGGTTCTAATATGATCTAATCAATTGATCCTAATTATAGTTTGATCACTAGATTTAATTTATTCAATCCATACCCACATACAATAACATAAAATTCAGATTTTAAAGATATTTTTTAGATTATATTTCATTGCATGTATTAGTGGCTTATGATCATGAAATTTTTTCAGATCTAAATTTAAAGTCATATATCTCATATATGCAGTTTTAGATCTAAACATCAAAACATATATCATATATATAATATTCAGATCTAAAACTAAAATTACACATATCTGATATATACAAAATCAGATCTAAAATAATGATTAGAAGACTTTGAAAATATTTTTTAAAAATCAGTTCACATTAAATTAGAATAACTTTTTCAATATAGGGGATAAACCCTACATTAGGATAACCTTATACTAGCCCGATGTGAAGTTTTAATCAATCTAATTTTAGATCTAACATGAATAAAGATATATTACATACATCTATTTTTAGATCTAGAAGATTGATTTAAATAGTTCAAAATTAATTTTTAAAAATCGATCAATCTTGTACTAGGATAACTTTTTCGATATAGGAGGTTAACTCTATATCAGAACAATCTTATATCAGCACAGGATCGATTTTAAACCATTCAAACTTTCAGATCTAAATTAAAATCAGATTATGCATTTCAAAGAAAACTAGTGGCTCTAATACCACTATTACAAAGCAAGTAGGTTACATGTATGAATTTCAAAATAATTTTGAAGCAGCAGTGGAAGCAAATCTAGGTTAAACCTTTTAACCCCACATGTAATAGATCATATCCATTAACTACCCATATCCAGATCTAAGACATGCATATAATTTAAAAATAAAAAAATATTGAGATCACATCTCAATACCTTGTGCTAGTCAAACTATACCGCAGCTGATTGTGGATCTGAATGATTTCTTTAACTGCGTACATGCCCGCCTCCACAGATATCCACATGAGGATTTGTTCTGGTCAGAGATGAGATGATCTTTTTAGATGCTAGCTCTCTTATAGAGATCTCCTCCTTGATGGCTGAAGTAGCTTCTTCTCAAATCTTATAGACCCTCTAGAAATGGAGAAGAACTGGAGGCAGAGGGAAAAGGAAGGAGAGAGGAGGCTCAGCTTAGAGAAGAATTGATCTCACTTTTTTTTTCATGAGATGTTTAGCATGGACTCCATGGCATGCGCAAGGGAAGAGAGTCCCAGGGAGTTGGGACTCTAGGGTTTTCTATTTTGGTTCAATCTAATTCTAATTTGGTTTGACCCAAGGAGAGAATAAAACCTAATCAAATTAGGAACCCACTCTCCTCAATCAAATCCTAATCTAATTAGGAATTAACTGAACCCAAGTTCTGATTAAATCAGAAATTAGTCTCTCTCACAATCAGACTTGATCCAATCAAATCCAATCCAAATCAAACTGAATCCATTTTTATTAGAGTTGATCCAAACCTCATTGCTCAATCAAATTAAGCCAATTAGCAACCAATTATTAGTTAATCCTTATATAATTCACTAACATTTAGCAAATTACTTAATTACAATATTTACATAAGGTTAATTATCAATCATATTGATGATTATATTCTTCAATGATTCATAATCGTTGATCAACTATCTGATCGGATAAGAACTTCTTTTGTGTGTGACTCCATAGGTTCCATTCTGTTAGATAGTGAGATATATTATGATTCCATCATAATATTATTGAAACTCCTTTCAATGGGTTAGAATAATTCTAACTCTGTCCTTCGAAGATCATCGATCATCAAGATAATGCTCGACGAGTCTCACGATCCATCAGTGACACCTAACAGTATATACTGACAATCCAGCAGAATGAAAGCATGAACCCTTAGGTGTAGTTACTGTATGATTCAGTTCTTCTATCGTGAGTCTCGACTTGATGGAGGTTATGGAGAACTCATCAAATTCCAACGTCAGACATATCCAGATTGGCTCGACTCAAGTTTACTTGTGAATCATGTAAAAATTTTTTTTCAGTATTCACACTTATTTTGGTCAAAAACTTTCTGAACTTAGTCTCATGAATCACATAGGACTTCTTCTTTTCTATTAAGATCAATAGATTTTATCTAAGTGTATCCCACTCCTAACAGCGAATCTGAATCCACTGTAGCCAACATACACAGCAAAGATCCGAATGGCTAGGGACTAAAGGAATGTGCAGTCAAACTACAGTAGCCTTACTATAAATAGCTGATATACCATAGGTTAAAGGACCACTCACACTACTGTAGTATCGAGAAGATCACTGACAAGTGAGTAGATATCTAAGTAGTTTCTCGTGTTGGTTATGCTCAATACAAATTATTCTTTAATAACCATCTGTGCTCTCAGCCCAATATCTTTATATTATAGACTTGAGACTTATCTGTCTGGAAGGAAGGTGATCCGTGTACCGATCTTAATTAGATTGATTACTATCCACCGTAATAATTCTTCGATTGGAAGTATTTAGAGACTGACCACTAATAATGTATATCTCAAATTTTCAACATCTTGAGAATATACAAAATCATCTTTGTTAATTTTTAGGATAAATCATGGATAAATAAATATGATTAGAAATAAAAATGATCTTTTATTAATAACAAATGTATTACAAGTATAAAGTTATGTTCTGAAATTATATAATGTGTTAGCCATCAATTAGCTTCTAAGATACTCATCTAACAAAAACACTCCATCGCATAACTCATGCAATTGGCTTCTAGGCATTATTCCTTCAGATCTATCTTTCGATATTTTTTGCAACATTCTTCACCTTTGATTTATCTTTGCACTTGAACATCAATGGCTGGAGGTATGTTATTTCTGTATCAAGATTAAATTTTCAACATTCAGTGGCATCAGAGCCACCCTCTATGCTATTTTGTTCAGCCCTATTGATCTTATTGCTAGATGAAAAATTTTTATATGCCATATTTCTTTATTTTTGGGCAAATTAGAGATTATATGATTATTATTTTTGAATAAAATGAAGAAGAAAAGGATTTCATTTCTTCTTCCAAGGATGGGTCCTCGGGGCTGATGGCGATTCTTGAAGCTGAGACAATCATGATCTGGATCATCTTTGGATCCTATAAAGGATTTATAATTTATTTATTCTATAATTAATTTTTGGGCTAGAATTATTATTGAATAAATAAATAAGGGTTTGTAGATGAAAAACAAGGCCGTGCCCTTCGTACCCTCCATCATAATGGCTGGTCGGACCTCCAGCCTGTGTCCAGAGCCACGCTTGGCCGACGAACTTCTCCTCTAAGCCACCACACTGGTTACCCATTTTTTGATGATCACCCACCATAAGGAATAGCTAGATGAAGGTTGAAGATGAGTGCACCGGATCTCAAAAATCCAACGACTCTTCCTCCCAATCATCGGCATAAAGAGGTGGTCGACCATATAGAGAGTCCAGTGGTCCACTAATTAGGTCTTTCGGTGGCTGCTGGCATGAGATTTTAAGGGAGAAAAATGCCGGCCTATGCCCCTTATTTCTGCAACTCTCGTTGATCTCTATTTCAATTGTCGGCTCACCGACGGTCGAACAACAGTCTTAGGCTGACCACCGATGGCATAGGTTAGCCGATGATAGGCCGGTAGGGTTTATGGAAGCTCTTCACTATCGACCATGGAGTTTAGGGCTTTGATTAGGGAAGAGAAATGGGAAGAGGGAGCAAGGGGCCAGATTTGGGCTAATGGGTTCAGGCTTTTGGGTCCCAACCCAAAATTTGAAATCCAGCATGGATCCATTTATTAAATAGGAGATTTTGCATTTAAGCCCCTTATAAAGTATGTATTCGATAAATAGCCCTTTTAATTGATTGAACCAGATTGAGATTTATATACTAAAGTCCATATATTTGAGATTAAAAATAATTCATATACTAATAGACTTATGTTTTTCTTTTAGTTATGGTCAAGATACTATCCCTCCGTATGCTGTTGGACAGCGACAAGCTCACAGAACCCAACTTCGATAGCTGGTATCAAAAGTTGAAGATCGTCTTGGAGCATAAGAGGATTTTATATGTCCTTATAGACGAAGCACCTGAAGAATCTGCTGCCAATGCTCCTCATGTCGTGAGAGATACTTATATGAAGTGGCTCAATGATCACATGACTGTGTATTGCGTGATGAGAGTGGCTATGAAGGATGAGCTTAACCGTAAATTTGAAGATGCACAGCTAGAGGAGATCATTCAAATATTGAATGAGTCCTTCGGTATCCCTGAGGATGCTGAGAAATACAAAACCTCCTGCACAATGTTCAATGCCCGTATGCGAGAGGAGACTTCAGTCATGAATCATATATTGTACATGATTGAGCAAATTGAATATCTTAGCAAACTTGACTTTTCGTTGCATGAACAGTTAGACAAGGATAGTACCCTCAATTAGCTATCGAAATTCTACTTATCCTTTCTTGATCATTATAGAATGACGAAGCCTACGGTGAACTACCATGGTTTGCTAGGATTACTGCAAACTTTTGAGAAGGACCACCAACTCTAGAAAGAGCTGGTGAATTTAGTGGGAGGTTCATCTACAGGGCATCGATCTTCTAAGAGAGGAAAGAAGAAAAAGATGCAAAAATTTCGTACCATCGATCCGAAGCAAAACAAACCATCAAAAATTGACAAGAGTCAGGCAGAGTGCTTCTTTTGTAAGAAGTTGGGTCATTAGAAGAGGAATTATTCTGCTTATATAGCCATCCTTGATCCCAATAGGCCTAAAAATAAGAGAAAAAAGCATGCAGTTGCTTTACAAGGTACTTATATGATAACTCATTATAATTTCTCTATTTGTGATACTATTATTTGGGTATTGGATACTGAAAGTTTGATTAATATATGCAATTCATTGTGGGGACTACAGATAAATAGAAAGTTTTGAGAGGACGAACGGTTCCTTAACATTGAAGATGGAAGTCTTATTGCAGTTCTGGTCTTGAAAATTTTATTGCTTGTCTTCGACTCCAGTAGTATCATGTTAGATGATTGTCATTATTGTCCCTCCTTTTTTATGAATGTCATCTCTATAGATTTTTTGACCAAACTTGGTTATAAGTTTATAATAAAGGATGATTTTTGTGATATTATTATGAATGATACTGTAATTATACGTGGACAATTGAAACATGGCATATACATAATATCATGGCCTGTTAGTGCAATGTACACAGCAAGCAAACGTCCTCAATTAGATAATGTCAGTGAATCCTATCCTTGGCATTGTAGGCTTGGTCATGTGAACAAGAGTAAGATTGACAGGTTGATCAAGAAACGTGTCCTTAAAATAGATTGTGAATCATTGCCAACCTGTGAATCATGTCTACTTAGTAAGATGACTAAGTCACCTTTTAAGAGAAAAGATGAGAGAGCCAACGATGTCCTAGGTCTAATACATACTGATGTATGCGGACCTATGAACATAAGTGCCAGAGGAGGATACTACTACTTCATTACGTTTATAGACGACCTATCGAGGTATGGATATGTCTATCTTATAAAGCATAAGTCAGAATCATTTGAAATGTTCAAATGATTCCATGCTGAAGTAAAAAAATAGACTAAAAAGAGTATTAAAACTCTTCGATCAGATCGAAGTGGTGAATATCTCACTAGTGAGTTTCTGATAAATCTAGAAGAGAATAGGATTCACTCATAATGGATCCTTCTTGGAACACCACAACATAACAAGGTGTCTGATAGAAAGAATCGAATCTTGTTGGACATGATTCAATCCATGATGGACTTTGCGAGTCAGTCAATCTTCTTTTGGAAATATGCTCTAGAAACTGTCTGCTATATTCTAAATAAGGTACCGAGCAAGTCTATTGATAAAACTCCATATGAGATATGGACTGGACGTAAACTGGTGCTCTCACACCTTAGGATCTGGGGGTGTCCATGTTATGTCAAGCATTTAAAGACTGATAGCTTAGATTGAAGTCCGATAGATGTTTATTCGTAGGGTTCCCAAAGAAAACTAAAGGATACTACTTCTACCTCACTGCAGAATAAAAAGTATTTGTCAGCCGTCGGATAATTTTTTTGAAAAAAGAGTTCCTTAGTGAAGGAGCTAATGCCTGTAAAATTGAACTTGATGAAGTTTAAAAGGTAAAAGGACTGACACACATAGAATTAGATTTGATTGGAGAATCGAATTCGGAGCCAGTAGAGGCACGGTAGAGTACCACGTCAACCGGATAAATACTATAGTTTTTTGATCCAAAATGGTGATCCCATCGAACTTGATGAGAATGATGAGGATCTGATCACCTATATGGAGGCCATGCAAAGGTTTGACTCTCAGAAATAGTTTGAGGCCATGAAATCCAAGAGTCCATGGAGATCAATGGTGTATGGATACTAGTTGATCTATCCGAAGGGATAAAATCTATAAGGTGTAAATAGATTTTTAAAAGAAAAAGAGGAGCGAATGGGAAGGTAGAGACCTATAAAGCCCATCGAGTTGTCAAGGATTACCATCAGCATTATGGTATTGACTATGATGAGATATTCTCTCTTGTGGCAATACTCAAGATCATCCGGATTATGCTTGCTATTGCTGCACACTTAGATTATGAGATCTAACAAATGGATGTTAAAATCACTTTCCTTAATGAGGAGCTGAAAGAAGAGGTATACATGATACAGCCTGAAGGGTTCACATCCACAGATAAGTCGAAAGTATACAAGCTGAAAATATCTATTTATGGACTTAAGCAGGCGTCTAGGAGTTGGAGCATACATTTTGATAAGATAATCAAAATATATAGCTTTATTAGGAATGGAGAAGAGCCTTGCATCTACAAGTGGACTTCTAATTCTATAGTCATCTTCCTTATACTGTATGTGGATGACATACTGATACTAAAAAATGACATCCCAGCTTTGCAAAGTGTGAAGCTATGGTTATCATCACAGTTCTCCATGAAGGCTTGAGAGAAGCATCCTACATCCTAAAAATGAAGATCTATAGGGATAGATCTAGAAGATTGCTTGGATTATCTCAATCCACGTACATCGATACATTATTGAAGCGATTCAATATGGATAATTTCAAGAAAGGCTATCTTCCAATAGGCCATGGGATTATTCTTTCCAAGAAGGATTGTCCGATAACTTTTGAGGAGAGAAAGCGTATAAGTAGAATACCATATACTTCGGCAATGAGATCTATTATGTATGCTATAACATGCATGAGGCCGGATGTAGCCTATTCACTAAGGGTAGTGAGTAAGTACCAGTTTGATCCAGACAAGAAGTATTGAAAGATTGTGAAAGTAATTCTTAAGTATTTGAAAAATACTAAAGACACTAATCTGAAACTTGTGGGATATACTGATTTCAGTTTTCAGTCAGTTTGTGATGACAGCAGAAGAGTATCAGGCTATGTATTTATTCTGAATGGAGGAGCTGTTTGCTAGAAAAGTTTCAAACAATACACTGTGGCCGATTCTGTATGCGAAGCGGAATGCAATACTGCATTGGATGCTGCAACATATTCTACATCGCTATCACCTGATGCGTGAATCGAGATGATGTTGAGCTTCAGAAGATCGATGAAAAGGAGAACCTAGCCGACCCCTTCACTAAAGCTCTCAGGATCAAAGACTTTGATGACTTAAAATGGAAGATGGGTATACGATACTGCCTCGATTGGCTTTAGTTCAAGTGAGAGTTGTTGAAAATTGTATCCTAAAATCAATCATGTGACAATTGAATTCATCTTTTTATATGAATTATTAATAAATGAATAAAAATTATTCTGATATTTTTCATCATAAAGTAACATCTTCTTTGAACTCTTGTATTGTGATAAAGTTCTTAGAACTATGCTAGCATATGATAAAGAGAGAATTTATCGTATAGTTCTTAAACATGTTCGCGATCAAATAATATGTCATTACAGGACGATGATGTTTATCAAGTGGAAGTCATTGTGTGTCATATTGGTTAGTTATCCTCTTAACCAAGAAATGTGGTGATACTAGTATGGCATATAGATGAGATGTAAAAGTACATTATCACTGAATAATTGACTCACCTACTGAGCATTCTGCTATCAAGAGCTGCTTGCAAAGCACATAAATATAAGTATCTTTTAGACCTGAGATCACCATAGTGAATTACAAGTAATTCACTGTGCTTTAGTGCCGGACTATCTGAATTTCTAATGCAGTGACGGAAGGCTACTGGGTACAGTCAAGTATTTACAGAGTCTGTGTGTGGATCAAGATGGGATTGATCCCTCCAAATTATTAGAGTTGATGTATCACTATATTTTAATTTAGTAAAGTCTTGACTAAAGTAATCCATGAGATATATTTGAAAGGTTGAAATACAATGTGGATGAAGCAATCTCGATTAACAGTTAATCTAAGATCATCCGAGAGCATTTAGGATCAAAAAGATGAATTATACGGTAACCGTATGTATGGATTCTGAAATATTCTTTTATGATAATTCGATCTATCTAGATGTCGAAAATCATTGCTAGCTAGTATCTCGATTAGTATAGGAATCAGTTCTTATGCTACCTGCTTAGTGTTTGAACTTATGGAGTGACACACATAAATCAGACATCATAGAAAAGTATTGACCTATATTTATATATCCAATTTGAAAGTATTTGACTTGATTGAACATATAAGCTAACTTGATTGAGAATTAAGTTATGGCTCAAATAGGATTGAAGAGTTGACTATGTCTAGCTAGCACTACACATGAGGTTCAGGTTCGATCTCGATGATGAACAGTTTTTGATTTATGATCCATGAAGCATATGAGAGATTGAATTTAGGTGTTAGTTAATTTTAAATTAGATTTGAATTAATTAGATTTAATTAAATTTAAAATTTTAAATTAGACTAGGTATAAAAGTTTTAAAGAATTTGGGATTGACAACCTTTCAAAAGTTTTTCGAACCAACTTTGAATTGGATTCGAATTGGATATATTTTGGATGAGATATGAGGAATCCTACTTGCATTGAAAATCCCCTCTCTTATGGGCTGACTAGCACCTGAAATCTTGCTGGTTGTGGGTGTCCCATGTGGGTGTGGAAATGGGTGCATTTATGGAAAAATTTAGTGCAGGGGTAAAATGGTAATTTTAAATTTTTTTCAAAATCACTATTTTACAGTAAAAATTATTAATTAATCTAATTAATTAATAAAAATTTATCCTACACTAGGATCTAAATATGATATATAGCATGCATTCATTTAAATTTGAAATTCAAATTTAAACAGTAAACACTTTACTGTAATGTGTTCAGAACACAATACCTTTGTGCGGGTAGTAGATCGCCGCAATCTGATCACTGTCGGAAGAGTCTGATCATCACGATGCAGCCACACAATATGTCTGACCTCTGTGGATTGTCCATACGAAGCTTTCGGTCTGATCGACTCCTCACGAGTGCTAGCTCGTTGTAGAGCCCTTTTGACGGCCGATGCTGATCGAACTCCTTCGATCGATGTCTGTCGATTCTTTGGATACTCTGGATCATCAACAGATATGCTTGAGAGGATGTTGAAGATCTTTTTGAGATTTTATGAGCTCACGAGACTCGTAGCTCACTTTCTCACTTTTCGAACCCTAGGTTAAAATTCTGGAAAACTCACCAGAAACCTTGCACCCACTTTTCTTTCTTTTCTTTCTTTTTCTCTTGGAAGGATATGGACTTCCTTCTCACGCACAAGACTTCCTCACACCCCAAAATTTTTCTCCAAAAATCTTCTTACACATGCCCCACTCTTGTCCTCCTTTTATAACAACGTCAAATGTCTTATCCAAATGAAATGATAAAGATGAGTAATTGCACATTTGAATTCAAATCAAATTTTGAATTCAAATGGACACCAACTCATCCCTTATCCACTAAAGGCGTGAGGCATGGCTTAAATTGTGCATGAAGTGATTTCATGAGAAATATTTTCTCATGTAATAAATGAGGTATTAAAAAAAGGGATAAGGTGCAAAGATTGATTGCCCATTCAAATTCAAACTTTATTTTGAATTTGAATGGCCAACAATCATCCTTATCCATTCATTTGGCACATTAAAGTGGGGTGTGGAGAGGGCTTGACATGAGAAAAAATTCATGAGAAGTTCCTTCTTATGAATTCAAATGGGTACAATGGAAGTGAGGTGGCGCTTGGAGATTGGGTCAAGGTGGTTTAATTATTTAAACCAACCTAATTGAACCAAATAAGTTTGATCCAATTAGATTAATTTAAACCCAACTTAATTAGGCTTAATTAGATTCAATAAAATTCTAATCAAATCAGGAATTGACTAAGCCCAACCCCTGATCAAATCAGGGACCAAACAATCTCGACGATTAGGTCAACTCTTAACCTAATCGGGTCAAACCCAACTGAATCCAATTCAATTGGACTTGATCCAAAAATAATTACTCAATCAAATTGAGTTAATTAGCGATCAAATCACTAATTAAACCTCATAAATATTGAGTCCAAATCCGATGGGCAATCGGGCATCAGAATTTATCGATATGTAATCCTGATCGAAAAGTCCCAACCAGTGGGACTCTTGACCCCGGTACCCATAATGTGTGGAACTCATGATCAGAAAATCCTGATTCTCGATCACTGAGTCTCAAACATGTAGGATTCTACACCAGCCATAAGATCAGATAGGAACTTCTAATGTGTGTGACCCTGCAGGTTCGAACCTAAGCCGGTAGCAAAGGAACCAATTCCTGTACTAATCGAAGTAACCATCTAGCAATGGTACCCGACATCCGGATAGGTCGAATAGTCGCAATCGCAACACTCAGAACCTACATGAATATGGTTACTGTATAATTCATCCTTTTGACCCCTGTGTTTAGGATGACTAAGGATTAAACTGTCAACCTTGATCAGATCATCCGAATCGTGCTCAACTCAAACAGTCCTGTGACTCCTCATAAGGACTACCCTGGCCAAGGTTTTGCTAAATTAAAACACGACTGTACACAGCTCCTAAACTGGAGTGGTCAATCCCATCTTGACACACGCACCGATAAGTCAAGTACTTGACTACACCCAGCAGCCTTTCGTCACTGAATTAGAAATTCAGGTAGTCCAGTGCCTAAGTGCAGTGAGTTGCTTGCAAGTCACCGTGGTGGTCTCAGGTCGGAGGAACATTTATACCCATATTCCATCGGAATAAATCTTGATAGCAGAAATAGCTCCGGAGTCGGTCACGTTCAGTGCAGATGTACCCTTACATCTCACCTGTATGCCATACCAGTGTCTTCACACTCATTGGTTAAGAGGACAACCAACCTATATGGCACACAACGACCTGTGCTTGATAAACGTTGTCATCCTTGGTAACAACGTATCATTTGGTCGCGAATAAATTTAAGGACTAAACGATAAATCCTCCTTTGTCGAGTCTAAATAGTCCTAAGGACTTCACCACAACATAGGAGTTCATTAGAAGATGAAATATTTTATGATGAAAAATACCAAAATAATTTTTATTAATTCATAATTCATGTACATATACAAAAATGAGCACAACCGTCAACAGACTCACGATTGGCTTTGGGACACTATTCCCAACAATCTTCCACTTGGCCTAAAGCCAATTGGTGCAGTATCTAATACCCATCTTCAACTTGTAGTTGTCAAACTTTTTCACCGTAATGGCTTTAGTGAATGGGTCGGCTAGGTTCTCCTTTCCGTCGATCTTCTGAAGGTCGACGACAGCCAAATCTTTATTTCCTGTAATGCAGGGACATCATTCTCGATTAAGAGAATGTCATCCACATACAATACAAGAAATACTACTACTGGACCATTAGCCCACTTATAAATGTAGGACTCTTCTCCGTTCTTAATGAAACCATACGTCTTGATCGTCCTATCAAAACGTATGTTCCAACTCCGGGATGCCTGCTTAAGTTCATAAATGGACCTCTGTAGACTGCACACCTTAGACTCATCTGTGGATGTGAACCCTTCAGGTTGTATCATATACACCTCTTCGTCCAGCTCTCCATTTAGAAAAGCTGTCTTCATATCCATCTGCCAGATTTCATAGTCCAGATGGGCAGCTATCGCAAGCATAATCTGAATAAATTTGAGCATTGCCACAGGAGAAAAGGTCTTGTCATAGTCTATACCATAACGTTGACGATATCCCTTGGCAACCAGATGGGCTTTATAGGTTTCCACCTTTCTATCTACGCCCCTCTTCCTCTTGAAGACCAACTTACACCCTATGGATTTTACTCCTTCGGGTGGGTCAACCAATATCCACACATCGTTGACCTTCATGGACTCCATTTTGGATTTCATAGCCTCTAGCCATTTTTCAGAGTCGGGTCTCTGCATTGCATCCATGTAGGTGATCGGATCCTCATTATTTTCATCAAGTTCGATAGGATCGTCGTCCCGGATCAAGAAATCATAGTATCTGTCCGGTTGACGTGGTACTCTACCAGATCGCCTTAAGGGTTCTTGAACAATGGGCTCCATATCTGATCTAACCAAATCTGGTTCAGGTTCAGCAACTTGTGTCGATTTTTTCACCTGTCGAACTTCATCAAGTTCGACCTTAGAGGCAACAGTCCCTTCACCAAGGAACTCCTTTTTCAAAAAGATTGCCTTAAGGCTGACAAATACTTTTTGCTCATCTGCTAGGTAGAAGTAATACCCTTTGGTCTCTTTTGGGTACCCTATAAAATTATACTTGTCAGACCTAGGTCCAAGCTTGTTCGTAATTAAATGTTTAACATAAGCCGGACACCCCCAAATTCTAAGGTGCGAGAGTACTGGCTTATGTTCTATCCATATCTCGTATGGCATTTTGGTTACAGACTTACTCGAAACTCTATTTAGAAGGTAACAAGCCGATTCGAGCGCATATCCCCAGAGGGAGATCAGCAGACCAGCAAACCCCATCATGGATCGAACCATGTCCAACAAGGTCTGATTCCTCCTTTCAGATACACCATTATGTTGTGGTGTTCCATGAGGAGTCCATTGAGAGAGAATCCCATTCACCCCAAGATATGTCAGAAAATCATTAGAAAGATATTCACCTCCTCGATCAGATCGAAGAGTTTTAATACACTTCCCAATTTATTTTTCTACCTCATTTCGAAATAGTTTGAACATTTCAAATGACTCCGATTTATGCTTCATTAAATAGACATACCCATACCTCGATAAGTCATCTGTGAAGGTTATGAAGTAGAAATATCCACCTCTTGCACTTGAGCTCATAGGTCCACATACATCAGAATGTACTAGATCCAAGAGTTCACTAGCTCGCTCACCTTTTCCAGTAAAAGATGATTTGGTCATTTTACCAAGAAGACAGGACTCACAGGTTGGAAGTGATTCACAATCACCTACTTCAAGAATTCCTTCTTGAGCCAATCTGTTTATCCTGTTCTTATTGATATGACCTAGCCTACAGTGCCAAAGGTAGACTTTTGACACATTATCTATTCTAGGGCATTTACCGGAGGTTTGAACTACATTAACAGGTTGTGATAGAAAGTAAATTTCATTATTAAGTTGTCCAACAAATATTGTAACACCATTCAAAATGATATTGCAAATATTTTCTTTTATTAAAAATTGATAACCGTTCATGGCCAAAAGGCCTACAGAAATAATATTTAATAAAAAACTTGAACAATAGTGACATTCACTCAGAATTACATTTCGAGAATTGATTACAAGGTTCATGATTCCTAATGCTAGAACTGGAACTTTGCTTCCATCTCCAACGTTCAGAAATCTCTCGCCTTCATCAAATCTCCTACTGACCTGCAGACCCTGCATCGAATTGCAAATATGATAAGGGCTCCCGGTATCCAATACCCAGGCGGCAGTAGTATCACAAATAAAAAATTTGCAAGGTGTTATCATATAAGTATCTTGCTTCTTCTTCGGCCTGTTCGGGTCCAGGGAGGCAATGTATAGAGGACAGTTCCTCTTTCAGTGCCCCTGCTTCTTGCAAAAGAAGCACTTTGCCTGGCTATGATCGGACTTGCGCTTCCTGGTCTGACCCTGTGCAGACGTCCCAGCATGCAGCTGCACCTTCTTATTCTTCTTCTTCTTGTTCTTCTTCTTCCCTTTCTTAAAGGGTCGACGACCAGAAGAAGACCCTCCCACAACATTCACCGACTCCTTATGGAGCTGGTGATCCTTCTCAAAGTTCTGCAGCAACCCCAACAAGCCGTGGTAGTTCACTGCAGGCTTTGTCATCCGAAAATGGGTAAGGAAGGGGAGGAAGAACTTGGGCAATGAATTAAGGATCGCATCCTTACCGAGCTGCTCGTGCAGGGGAAAGCCCAGTTTACTTAGGCACTCAATCATTTCGATCATGTACAGTACATGATCAGTGACTGAGGCTCCATCCCTCATCCGAGCATTAAAAATGGCACAACTAGTTTTGTGCTTTTCAACATCGTCAGGCATGCCAAAGGAGTCATTCAATATTTGAAGCATCTCCTATGACTGGGCATTCTCAAACCTATGACTGAACTCATCATTTATTGCTGCCAACATAATGCACCGAACGGTAGTGCGGTCGTTGAGCCACTTCTGATAAGTGTCTCAGACTGTCCCTCTAACGTTCGGGACTAGCTCTTCAGGTGCCGGATCCGTTACTACATAAAGGATCCGCTCATGCTCAAGGACGATTTTTAATTTTCGATACCAGCTATCGAAATTAGGTCCCATGAGCTTGTCATTATCTAATAATGATCGGAGCGACAGGGTAGTGGCCATAGCTGCATAAAGAAAAATCAGACCTCTATTAGTACATAAATTATAAATACTAAAGATTTGGACTTTAGTCTAAAGTTTCTCCCAGTATTTTTACGAACTGGTAGCCTCAACCTTCAATTCGAGAAATTACTTTAATTCTTTAGTGGGTACTAGAATCTACACAGACTACACACGAGCTCAACTTTGGTTGGTCAATCTATGTGCATCTATGGGTAGGTTCATAACTAGTTGTTTCTCTAAACAACTTCTAGTAATTGATTTTGCCCTAGAACCTAATCAATAGGCTTTGGCCTCCACTGAAAAGATTTGGTTAGGTCCAACCATTAATATGATTTGATTTGATTTGATAAATCGGACCAATAAATGATCAGGCCCGACTTTAGTCGGCCAACCTGGCCACCATCAGAAAGACTCAAAACCAAATTATCATATTATGAATGATAATTCTATTAGTCAATAAGCACCAGGCCTTTGGGCCTCCAATGATTATTAAACTAATGGACTCATTATCACTCACTTAATGGGAGGCTATGACTTAGTTATCAATATAACTTAATCATTTTTAGGGACTTAATAATTTTTGAAGATTTTATTAAAGGATAGATGAGAAGAAAATATCTAGCCAATTTTAATTCTCCCACTGACTTCACCAAGTCAGATTAAAAAAAGATTTAATTAAAGCTAGCATTAGAAGCACCTAAATCAGTCAAACTGATTTACCTAATGACATGGGTGAGCCCTAATCACCAAGTGATCTAATCAAAACCTAATTCACCAGGTTGGCCAGGTAAGTGAGATCAGTGGTGGGGACAAGCCATTAACTCGTCAGAGATCGAATCACTGCGGGTAGCTTCCGCTTAAAAACCACTGGTCAAAATGCCAAACTTACCTTAGACACCAACCGGTTCATTAGTTTTAATTTGTTCAACTTAGTAAATAGGGTTTCACCGCGTAGCCATGAATTAAGTCCATCTTGGTCTAGTTAAAGACATGGACCCATTCAACTACAACTATTGGAGTTGAGTCTAGAGTATCCTTGACCTAATCTAATTCAACTTTTGATTAGATTTGATCAATTACTCTAATTTAGTCCATTTCTTTAAGTTAACCTTAGGTCTAACCCAATTATGGACCTAATCCATCTAACCCATTGATCCACAAGTTTATGCAATTATCTTAGGTCTTAATTCACAATTCTAGACCTACTAGACAACACTTAATTCTTTTAATTAAGTATTTGGGCTGATGGGTCAGAGTTTGGCATTTTGAAAATAATTTTTAAATTTGAAAGGTTTTATTTTCTGTTCACCAAATATGTTGACTCATTTCACAAATAGATCAGCACATTTCATAAATAGCAATTGTTGGTGCAAAAATCTGCTTGAGCTGGAGAAGCTGGAGTCGAGGGAGTCGCGGTCGCCGCCGGGACCTGCAAAGGAAGTCTAAACTGGAGGTGGGATTGCTCCGACAAGACCCTCCGACGCTCAAGTCAGTTCTCTGCCTCAACAAGAATGGAGTGCTCGAACGGAGAATTTAGCAGAGTTTTTAGGTAAAAATAAGAGCTTATAGAATAACGTATCTGGGGTTTCCCCTTTTATAGACGGAGGGGGCAACAGATTGATAGCGACGTTCATAACCGTCTGGTAGTGGGCGGCCCACGGTCAGAAAAAATTTATTGCGAGGAGTAGTGGAGTGGACCCGTGGCCCTCACTGTAGCGCGCCACGTGGAGTCTGCCGCAGGGAGTGGAGCGGCGTCCGTTGTCGCGACTCGCCGGAGGATGGGAGAATCGCGCAGTATCCATTACAGAAGGTGGAGCAGGATCGTGGGCATCATAGCGGTCTGCCAGGGAATAGTGGGGCCGTGCGGGATCCATCGCAGAAGGTGGAGCAGAGTCATGGCTGTTATAGCGGTTTGTCAAGGAATGATGGAGCTGTGCGGAATCTGCCGCAGGAAGTGGAGCAGGATCGCGGTGGTTGCTATGTCGCGCTTCGGAGTGCAGATCCGTCGGCTGAAGCTCGACGACGGTCGGAGCCGACGATGGAGCCCGGCTCCCGTAGGAGTCCGGGCGGAGTCCCCCTTGCGGTTGAAGTCGTGGGCGGAGTCCGGGCGGAGTCCTCTTGTAATTAAAGTCAGGTGCGAAGTCCGGCTCCCATAGGAGTCCGGACGGAGCTTACCGGTAGTTGATGTTGGCGATGGAGCCCGGCTCTCGTAGGAGTCCGGGCGGAGTCCTCCTTGCGGTTGAAGTCGTGGGCAGAGCCCGGCTCCCGTAGGAGTCCGGGCGGAGTCCTCCTACAATTAAAGTCAGGTGCGAAGTCCGACTCCCGTAGGAGTCCGGATGGAGCTTACCGGTAGTTGATGTTGGCGACGGAGCCCGGCTCCCGTAGGAGTCTGGACGGAGTCCTTGCGGTTGAAGACACGGGCGGAGCCTGACTCCCGTAGGAGTCCGGGCGGAGTCCTCCTGCAATTAAAGTCAGGTGCGAAGTCCGGCTCCCGTAGGAGTCCGGACGAAGCTTACCGGTAGTTGATGTTGGCGACGGAGCCCGACTCCCGTAGGAGTTCGGGCGGAGTCCTCCTTGCGGTTGAAGTCGCGGGCGGAGCCCGGCTCCCGTAGGAGTCCGGGCGGAGTCCTCCTGCAATTAAAGTCAGGTGCGAAGTCCGGCTCCCGTAGGAGTTCGGACGGAGTTTACCGGTAGTTGATGTTGGCGACGGAGCCCTGCTCCCGTAGGAGTCCGGGCGGAGTCCTCCTTGCGGTTGAAGTCGCAGGCGGAGCCCGACTCCCGAAGGAGTCCGGGCGGAGTCCTCCTGCAATTAAAGTCAGGTGCGAAGTCTGGCTCCCATAGGAGTCCGGATGGAGCTTACTGGTAGTTGATGTTGGTGATGGAGCCCGGCTCCCGTAGGAGTCTGGGCGGAGTCCTCCTTGTGGCTGAAGTCGCGGGCGGAGCCCGGCTCCCGTAGGAGTCCGGGCGGAGTCCTCCTGTAATTAAAGTCTGGTGCGAAGTCCGGCTCCCGTAGGAATCCGGACGGAGCTTACCGATAGTTGATGTTGGCGACGGAGCCCGGCTCCCGTAGGAGTCCGGGCAGAGTCCTCCTTGCGATTGAAGTCATGGGCGGAGCCCGGCTCCCGTAGGAGTCCGGGCGGAGTCCTCCTCGGAGTTGTGGACGGAGCCCGCAAGGGTTAATCCCGCCGAGAACTTCGGCCGTGGGTATTTTATACCCAACACCAGTCCCCCTACTTTCGAGTTCGAATTTCGAGCGAAGAAAGTACAGAGAGATTGGCGCAGCCGAAGTCGTCCCCTCGAATCCTGCGCACGATCGCTCCCAGATATCTTGGCATTAAATGTGCGCGTGCTGGAGTCTTTTCGAATCGGGGCGATATGAAGGGACCCTTCGAAATTCCCGCCGGTACGCTGGCCCAGGCACGGCGCCATAATGACTCTCCCAATCCGTCAGTCACTTTTAGCCGCCTGCCGGGGGAGTGGGACATGTGTCGGGCATGGGCTGGCCTGGGGGGATTCGTGATCATTATGGCATCGGATCCCAGGGTCTATTTAAACCCGTCCTTCCACCTTTAGGGGCCCTATTTCGTTCCAGAGTTCTATCAGTGTCTGCCCTCCCTTCAAGAACCCTATTTCAGTTGGTGTCTTCTCGGGCCATAGGCGCCCTTCAAGTCATCCCTGTCTTCGTCTCTCTGCATCCCTCAGAGCGGTCTAGGTTAGTTCCAGCACCTTCATCTCTCTTCCCGCCGCTTAGGGACCTTTTCTTTGCCCTTATTTTTTGTATTCCTCCGAGTTAGTTTCCTGTGACCTCTCGCCCCTCATCCTGTCCGTCTTCTTCGGGATCTTTAGAGTCCTCATTCAAAGCTATTCGAAATGTCGTCCGGCTCTTCTGCTCCCTGCAGTTCCGGGAGTTCTTCCGTCTCAAACCCCTAGGTCCCTTGCTCTGTAGACGAACCTGCGTCTGGGGTTGGGCTCCACCCGGTTTTTACGCCGGACGCCATTCCATGTTCCTTGACTCCGGAGGAACTCCTTCTGGTAAAGGTTCAGTATGGAGTTCCTCCGGAGTACGACCTGGAGCTGCCTGGCCCTTCTGACCGGGCTAGCACTCCCCCACCCGGTCGTTTTTGCTTGTATCAAGAGGCGTTCCGTGCCGGACTCTGGCTTCCGCTTCCATCCTTTGTTGTCACCCTCTTCCGCTTCTTAGACATCTCCTTGGCTTCTGTGGCCCTGAATTCTTTTAGGTTTTTGATAGGATTTCTCTCCCTTTGCCACGTAGTCGAGGTCCAGCTGTCCCTCTCCCTGTTTAGGCACTTCTATACTTTCAAGCGCCATCCTTCGACGAAGGACTGGTGGTACTTCTCCCCCCAGTTCGGCAAGAAGGGGTTGCGGAAAGGTGCCCCTTCTTCAATCCACAATTAGAAGGGAAAAAATCTCTTCGTCCACTGCCCGACCCTGAGGCTGGGCCTGCCCCCTTGGGGCTCTCTGAGGGATTCTGTCCGCCGGGCCCCCAACCTGGGGGAGGATGACCTCCAGGCTGCCCGAAAACTTCTTGCCTATTCCGCTCCTTCCCTTCCCAATCTTCTGAGGGAGCAATTTCTGTTCAACATTGGCCTGAGCCCCCAGGATCCTGCGAGTACTTCATCTTTTCCCTTATCTTCTTTTCTTCTGCCCTTCTCCTTTTTCTTTCTCTTTTTTCACTCTTCTTCCTTCTCTCTCTTTTTCTCCTCTCTTTCTTCTTTTCTTCTCTTTCTCTCTTCTTTTCTTTTTTTTCTTTTTTTTTTTTTGACTCTTGATTGATTGGTCTGCTTCTTTTCCTTTCTCTCTCTCTTTTTTTTTTTTTTTAAGGAATGGACGTCGGAGCAGCGCGGATGCTTGCCAGGGGCCTCAGGGCCCACAAAAGGAAGGGCGTCGTGACCTCCGGATCGACGAAGAGAGCCAGGGCGGAGGAGTCGAGCTTGGCCGCACCCGCCCAAGCGGCTCCAGCGATTGACATTCCCTCGGATGCCGAGGCAACGGCTCCCCGAACCTCCTCGAGGAGTCCGCCGACTGGGGCCCCTGTTTCGGGGGTCCGCTCCACGGAGGCATCCGTAGCCGAGAGGGGGAAGAGAAGGAAGTCGATGGCCCGTAGGGTGAGTAGCCGTCGAACTGCTGCCGACGAGTCCCTCTGCTCCGAAGAGGGGTCAGAGAATCCCTTCAATGACAGGGACTTGATCAGGCGGTTGATCGATGGCTACATTCTGCCCGATGTCGTCGAGAGGATCGACCGCGCCGATCCTGAGCAGCGGGCCTGGGACTCTTTGGGGTCCTTCCTTGAGGTAAGCAAATCTTCATTTACCTGGCTATTCGGCCCTCGTTCTGATCCCCTAGCTGCCCTTGCAGATTGGGCACCAGCTCCTCACCAATATCAAGGCGACGAGCCGTGCGAGGAGGGACATCGTCCAGGTGGAGGAGCACTGCCGGACCGAGGTTGCTCGCCTCCAAGAAAAGACGGCCGAAGTAGCCACCCTCCAAGAGGCCCTGGAAAAAGAGAAACAAGCCCGGGAGGAGGAGAGGCAGACCTTGGAGGAGTCGGCGAGAAAGGCGGAGGCCGAGGTTGCCAACTTGGCTGAGCAGATTTCAGTCCTGATCTCGGAGGCCAGAGTCCTTGCGGTAGAGGAATTCAAGACCTCCGCGGAGATGAGGGACCTGAATGTCCAATTCGGCCAGGAGGCATTCATCAAGGGGTTCGAGCTCTGCCAAGAGAAGGTGGCCAGAAAATTTTCGGAGCTCGACCTTGGCTTCCTAGATGAGGAGTCTGAGGATGAGGCCGGCCCCTCGCCTGCTACCACCGCCATCACAGCCCCCCTACCGGGGACGTCGAGTTCTCCAACCCCGGCCCCTGAGGTCTGAGACCTCCAATCTTGTAGTTTTATTTTATCACAATTTTTCTTTTCTTTTTGACCTCAAGAATCATCCAATCAATAAAGTTGAATTTCTTATCGTGGGTGGCTTCTCCTTCCTCCCCTTCTTCTCTCTGCTTGATATTGATGAGTCGTGTTTTGGCGCTTTTGCCTTCCGATGGCAGTGTCCTGCAGAAGCACTTCCCCTGCCCCTGGGGGTCTCGCTGAAGTCGACGATCCAGCGGCTGAAGAAGGAAGTCCTTCACTTGACAAAGAAGTCAAAGAAGATGGAAGGCGAGCTTCACAGATTGAGAGAAGGTCATTCTGAAGCCACTGCGGAGGCCACCCACTTTCGGAATCTCCACATGAAGGGGATCATGGAGTATAGCCGGAGGAAGGCGGATTTCGCGAAGGAGCTCGCGGAATGCAAGAAGAGCGCCAGCGACCGAATTTGGGTTCAAGCCGCCAAGATTAGCGCCCTCAAGGTGGAACTGTCAGCTGCGAAGGAGAAGATCGGCCAGCTGGAAGGGAGTTCATCCCGGCTCTTGGCCCGAGCCGATGGTGATCGGGAGTGGTCGAAGAGGGTCTCCGCCCTTCAGCAGCAGCTTCAAGACGCCGAGATGAGCTATGATGTGCACCGGGCCGGTTGGCACAGGCAGGTGGATGAATATAAAGGGAGACTCAGGGTGGCGACCGATGAAGTCGCCCGTCTTCAGAGGCAGCTGGCTGACAGGGCTCAGCTTACTTCTGCTCGGGATTCTGATGAGCTCCAGTCCCTAAGAGGAACCATTGAAGGAATTTCTGTCACCCTCGGGGAAAAGACGGCTGAGCTGCAGCAACTGAAGATCCAGCTGGCATACGAGCAGCGGGCCGTCACGGATGCGGAGGCGGAATCTGAGGTCTTGAGAAAGAGGCATCGAGAGGCGGAGACCGAGAGCCAGCGACTTCGTCGGGCGCTCCAGGACGTGCTGCAGAGAAGGAGAGAGCTAGAAGAAGAAATTGAGAATCTCGGGCAGTCCTGGATGAGGGTTGGAGCAGATAATTCTAGGTCGGAGGGAGCAGAGCTTCCCTAGGGCTCTTTTCGTCCTTCTATCCTTTCATGTATATATTTTTTCTTTCATTGTTTCGTCTCGCTTTTATCGTTTTGCTTTTCTTTCCTTGGCCTTTCGGGCTTTGTAGTGTGTATTTCGAAAATGGATTAAAAGGGTGTTTTGTGTTACCTCGTCCATGCATCGTATTAAATTATCATCCGCCGAACTTTTCTTGTCGTTCGACTGGTCTGATGTTGACGTCGTTGGGAGGCGTCCAGTCGTCGATGCGTTAGCTTGCCTTCCCCGTCGTGCATGGCCGCAAGCCTGAGCTTGGCGGTCCGGACTCCGCATTACTTCGGGGACGTCGCTGTCTTCTTGACCTGTGTCGGGAGTCTTTTTAGAGGCCGGGGGTGTTTGGTAGGGACTCCCCGTCTTTGTTGGGATGGGATTCTCTAGGTCTTTGGTGCGGTTCGTCCTTCATCTATTTTTGTCGTAGCTCATCGTCCTTCCTTTTTAATTTTCCTCCTCTTCTCAGAGTGAGGGCCCTCCCCTCGCTTTTTGCGGGGCTGCATAGGAGCGTGGGGGTGCCGCTGAGGGGCTTTTTCCCCTCATCTGATCTCGTTGGGCGGCCGAATTTCATCACCATCAGGACGAGGTTCTCCTCCCGTTCCTGCGGGGGCACGTAAGGGCCATCGCCAGGGGGCGGAGTCTTCCTTGCTGCAGAAGTCGTGGGTGGAGCTCGGCTCTCATAGGAGTCCAGGCCTTCGACTTTGCTCCAGTCGGGGCGAGGTTCTCCTCCTGTTCCCGACATGGCCGTGGGGGCACGTTAGGGCACTGTAAGGCCTCTCCCCCCATCCGGTCTAAAAGAATCGGACCTTGGACTTTGCTCATGTCAGGACGAGGTCCTCCTCCTGTTCCTAACATGGCTATGGGGGTGCATTAGGGCGCGGTAAGGCCTCTCCCCCCATTCGGTCTAAAAGAACCGGGCCTTTGACTTTGCTCATGTCAGGACGAGGTCCTCCTCCTGTTCTTGACATGGCTGTGGGGGCACATTAGGGTGCTGCAAGGCCTCTCCCCTCATCCGGTCTAAAAGAACCGGGCCTTTGACTTTGCTCATGTCGGGACGAGGTCCTCCTCCTGTTCCTGACATGGCTGTGGGGGCACATTAGGATGCTGCAAGGCCTCTCCCCCCATCCGGTCTAAAAGAACCGGGCCTTTGACTTTGCTCATGTCAGGACGAGGTCCTCCTCCTGTTCTTGACATGGCTGTGGAGGCACATTAGGACGCTGTAAGGCCTCTCCCCCATCTGGTCTCGAGATAATCGGACTTTCATTTTAGGTATGTTAGGATGAGGTTCTCCCCCCGTTCCTAACATAACTTTATTTTAGGCGTTTGAAGGGGTTATACCCAGTCATGGCAAATCCATGCCAAATGGGAAGAGCACGTCAAGTAGAAAGGAATTTAGATTCAAGGTGAAATCATAAGTGATACATTTACAGGTTTTCCGAGTTCCACAGTTGTGGGAGGTCTGCTCCTCCTTGAGGCCCTCCGGTGATGGAGTCGATGGTCCCGATGGGAGGTCGATCCCTGGGTTGCTCCTCCCTTCTTGGTGGTTCAGGTTGCGGAAGGGCCCTTGGCCGATCTCCTCTACCCTCAGGCTTGCGTCGGATGAACCTGTCGAGTCGACCTCGTCGGATGAGCTCCTCGATCTCGTCTCGGAGCTGGATGCATTCCTCCGTGTCGTGGCCGTGGTCGCGGTGGTAGAGACAGAACTTGTTGGGGTTGCACTTCCCGGGGTGTGTGCGCATCCTCTCCGGCCTAGGGAGCTGCTCTCTGACCTCCATCAGTATCTGAGCCTTCGAGGCGTTGAGGGGGGCGTAGTTGCGGAATCTCCCCAGTGGAGAACCCCACCAAATCCCGCGATCCAGACTTCTCTGCCTGCGCACCTGGGGTGGAGTGTGGGCAGGCTTGTGCCCAGGAGGGGATCGAGAATGCGGCCGGGCTTCTCTTGGCCTTTTTTCGATTGCGGGCTTACTCGAGTCTCCCGCCTACCGCTCCCTCACTGTCTCTTCATCCTTCATTTTGAAGGCTTCTTCCGCTTGGGCGTATCCTTCAGCCCGAGCCAACAAATCAGCAAAATTCTTGGGGTACTTCTTCTCCAGGGAGAACAAAAGGTCATTCTTCTGAAGGCCACCCTTCAGAGCGGCCATTGCGACTGATTGGTCCAAGTTTCGGACCTCCAGCGTCACGACGTTGAAACGATTGATGTAGGCCCGAATGGACTCCCCTTCCCTCTGCTTGATATTGATGAGGGACTCCGAACCCTTCCGGGGCCGCCGGCTGCTGACAAAATGGGCCACAAATTGGTGGCTCATTTGATCGAAGGAAAAGATGGTACCCGATTTTAAAGCCGAGTACCAGTTTCTCGCCGCTCCCTTCAAGGTGGATGGGAAGGCCCGGCACAGGATGACGTCGGGAGCGTCGTGAAGCAGCATCATCGTCCGGAAGGCTTCCAGATGATCCACTGGGTCCGAAGTCCCGTCATAGCTTTCGAACTGGGGGAGCTTGAAGTTTGGCGGGATCGGTTCCTGCATGATCATTTGAGAGAAGAGAGGATCAGTACAAATATCCTCACCATAAGCGGGGGGAGCATGGCGGAGTTCTTCGATCCGTCGGTTCATCTCTTGGAGTCTCCGGTCCAGAAAATCCTCCCGACTTCGAGTCTCGAGGGTCCTCTGGCAGAATGGAGGCAGGGATCTTCCAGGGGTGGAGTCGTGGTCCGATTGAGGGCTCTCCACCCTCGGGTTCGCTTTCCCAGGGAGGATGGGGTGGCTGGCCCAAGTGGCCCGCCCTGCCGCCGGGTTCTGGTGTTCCGGAGACACCCTTTCCAGGCGTACCGATACCTGCGGCTGCTGCTGCTGCATAGCCTGCACAGCTTCTGTGAGGCCTCTGACCTGCTGTGCCAGCAGGTCAAACTGCTCTGCGCCGACCGCCGTCGTCGTCGGAGGAGGTTGAGAAACAGGAGGGGAGGCCGGAGCCTGAGACCTGGCCGCTGAGGCCGTGGATCGTCGCGTGGATGCCCTGCGGGGAGGCATCGAGCAAGGATCAAGTGGAGAAAGGAAGGGGGAGGGGACGTCAGAAGAGATGCCCAGGGGCGGTCCCATTGAGCGCTCCTTTAAGAACAAGGGTACTGCGAAGACACAGCCCCTTCCTCTAGCGCCAATCCTGTTGGTGCAAAAATCCGCTTGAGCCGGAGAAGCTGGAGTCGAGGGAGTCACGGTCGCCGTCGGTACCTGCAAAGGAAGTCTAAATCGGAGGTGGGGTTGCTCCGACAAGACCCTCTGATGCTCAAGTCAGTTCTCTGCCTCAACAAGAATGGAGTGCTCGAACGGAGAATTTAGCAGAGTTTTTAGGTAAAAACAAGAGCTTATAGAATAACGTATCTGGGGTTTCCCCTTTTATAGATGGAGGGGGCAACAGATTGATAGCGACGTTCATAACCGTCTGGTAGTGGGCGGCCCACGGTCAGGAGGAATTTATTGCGAAGAGTAGTGGAGTGGACCCGTGGCCCTCACTGTAGCGCGCCACGTGGAGTCTGCCGCAGGGAGTGGAGCGGCGTCCATAGTCGCGACTCGTCGGAGGATGGGAGAATCGTGCAGTATTCATTACAGAAGGTGGAGCAGGATCGTGGGCATCATAGCGGTCTTCCAGGGAATAGTGGGGTCGCACGGGATCCGTCGCAGAAGGTGGAGCAGAGTCGTGGCTGTTATAGCGGTTTGTCAGGGAATGATGGAGCTGCACGGAATCCGCCGCAGGAAGTGGAGCAGGATCGCGGTGGTTGCTGTGTCGCGCCTGGGAGTGCAGATTCGTCGGCTGAAGCTCGGCGGCGGTCGGAGCCGGCGACGGAGCCCGGCTCCCGTAGGAGTCCGGGCAGAGTCCCCCTTGCGGTTGAAGTCGTGGGCGGAGCCCGGCTCCCGTAGGAGTCCGGGTGAAGTCCTCCTGTAATTAAAGTCAGGTGCGAAGTCTGGCTCCCGTAGGAGTCCGGACGGAGCTTACCGGTAGTTGATGTTGGCGATGGAGCCCGGCTCCCGTAGGAGTCCGGGCGGAGTCCTCCTTACGGTTGAAGTCGTGGGCGGAGCCCGGCTCCCATAGGAGTCCGGGCGGAGTCCTCCTGCAATTAAAGTCAGGTGCGAAGTCCGGCTCCCGTAGGAGTCCGGACGGAGCTTACCGGTAGTTGATGTTGGCGATGGAGCCCGGCTCCCATAGGAGTCCGGGCGGAGTCCTCCTTGCGGTTGAAGTTGTGGGCGGAGCCCGGCTCCCGTAGGAGTCCGGGGGAGTCCTCCTGCAATTAAAGTCAGGTGCGAAGTCCGGCTCCCGTAGGAGTCTGGACGGAGCTTACCGGTAGTTGATGTTGGAGACGGAGCCCGGCTCCTGTAGAGTCCGGGCGGAGTCCTCCTTGCGGTTGAAGTCGCGGGCGGAGCCCGACTCCCGTAGGAGTCCGGTCAGAGTCCTCCTGCAATTAAAGTCAAGTGCGAAGTCCGGCTCCCGTAGGAGTTCGGACGGAGCTTACCGGTAGTTGATGTTGGAAACGGAGCCCAGCTCCCGTAGGAGTCCGGGCGGAGTCCTCCTTGCGGTTGAAGTCGCGGGCGGAGCCCGGCTCCCGTAGGAGTTCGGGCGGAGTCCTCCTGCAATTAAAGTCAGGTGCGAAGTCCGGCTCCCATAGGAGTCCGGACAGAGCCTACCGGTAGTTGATGTTGGCGACGGAGCTCGGCTCCCGTAGGAGTCCGGGCGGAGTCCTCCTTGCAGCTGAAGTCGCGGGCGGAGCCCGGCTCCCGTAGGAGTCCGGGCGGAGTCCTCCTGCAATTAAAGTCAGGTGCGAAGTCCAGCTCCCGTAGGAGTCCAGACGGAGCTTACCGGTAGTTGATGTTGGCGACGGAGCTCGACTCCCGTAGGAGTCCGGACGGAGTCCTCCTTGCGGTTGAAGTCGTGGGCGGAGCCCGACTCCCGTAGGAGTCCGGGTGGAGTCCTCCTCGGAGTTGTGGACAGAGCCCGCAAGGGTTAATCCCGCCGAGAACTTCGGCTGTGAGTATTTTATACCCAACAGCAATCCTATTGCTAATTACATAACAGAAAATAACTCAATCAAAATAAATCATGAATATTCTTTTAGATTTAATCTAACACATTCATGATAAATTTTATAATTGAACCTTTACAATTAATTCCTTTCGCTGCTTCATCTGCATGGGATATAATTGCAGCGGCACCCCTACCGCCATAGGAGACCCCATCGAATGGGAGGAGAGAGCCTTTAAACCCTACTTTTCTCCTATGACCGGACGGCCATGGCAACCAACCCAATTCGATTACTTGCTACTTGGGTCAAGTATATCTAAATGTACCAATTTTAAAATTTAAATTTCAAATTTCAAATTTCAAATTTTAAATTTTAAATTTTGAATTTCAAATTTCAAACAAAATTTAAATTTCAAATTTCAAATTTTTGAATTTCAAATTTTGAATTTTAAATTTTAAATTTTAAATTTCAAATTTCAAATTTGAAATTTCAACCAAATTTCAAATTTTAAATTTTGAATTTCAAATTTTTTAATTTTGAATTTCAAATTTCAAATTTTGAATTTTAAATTTTTAAATTTTGAATTTCGAACGACTTTCAAAATTTAAAATTTAAATTTTGAATTTTAAATTTTAAATTTAAATTTTGAATTTTAAATTTTAAATTTAAACTTTTAGATTATAACTTAATCTACGTATGCAAATATATATATCATATCTAAGAACCCGCTCTGATACCATTTGAAGCGAAATTTAGTGCTGGGGTAAAATGATAATTTTAAAATTTTTTCAAAATCATTATTTTACAGTAAAAATTATTAATTAATCTAATTAATTAATAAAAAATTATCTTACACTAAGATCTAAATATGATATATAGCATGCATTCATTTAAATTTAAAATTCAAATTCAAACAGTAAACACTTTACTGTAATGTGTTCAGAACACAATACCTTTGTGCGGGTAGTAGATTGCTGCAATCTGATCACCGTCGGGAGAATCTGATCATCACGATGTAGCCACACAGTGTGTTTGGCCTCTGTGGATCATCCACACGAAGCTTCCAGTCTGATCGACTCCTCACGAGTGCTAGCTCGTTGTAGAGCCCTTTTGACGGCCGATGCTGATCGAACTCCTTCGATCGATGTCTGTCGATTCTTCAGATACTTCAGATCGTCAACAGACATGCTTGAGAGGATGTTGAAGATCTCTCAGAGATTTTGTGGGCTCACAACACTCGTAGCTCACTTTCTCACTTCCCGAACCCCAGGTTAAAACTCTAGGGAACTCACCAGAAATCTTGCACCCACTTTTCTTTCTTTTTTTTTTTTTCTCTTGGAAGGATATGGACTTCCTTCTCACACACAAGACTTCCTCATGCCCCAAAATTTTTCTCCAAAAATCTTCTTACAATGCTCCACTCTTCTCCTCCTTTTATAACAACGTCAAATGTCTTATCCAAATGAAAGGATAAAGATGAGTAATTACACATTTGAATTCAAATCAAATTTTGAATTCAAATGGACACCAGCTCATCCCTTATCCACTATAGGCATGAGGCATGGCTTAAATTGTGCAGGAGTAATTTCATGAGAAATATTTTCTCATGTAATAAATGAGGCGTTAAAAAAAGGGATAAGGTGCAAAGATTGATTGCCCATTCAAATTCAAACTTTATTTTGAATTTGAATGGCCAACCAATCATCCTTATCCATTCATTTGGCACATTAAAGTGGGGCTTGGAGAGGGCTTGGCATGAGAAAAAAATTCATGAGAAGTTCCTTCTCATGAATTCAAATGGGTGCAATGGAAGTGAGGTAGCGCATGGAGATTGGGTCAAGGTGGTTTAATTATTTAAACCAACCTAATTGAACCAAATAAGTTAGATCCAATTAGACTAATTTAAACCTAACTTAATTAGGCATAATTAGGCTCAATAAAATCTTAATCAAATCAGGAATTGACTAAGCCCAACCCCTGATCAAATCAGGGATCAAACCATCTCGACGATTAGGTCAACTCTTAACCTAATCGGGTCAAACCCAACTGAATCCAATTCAATTGGACTTGATCCAAAAATAATTACTCAATCAAATTGAGTTAATTAATGATCAAATTACTAATTAAATCTCTCATAAATACTGAGTTCAAATCCGATGGGCAATCGGGCATCAGAATTCATCGATATGTAACCCTGATCGAAAAGTCCCAACCAGTGGGACTCTTGACCCCGATACCCATAATGTGTGGAACTCGTGATCAGAGAATCTTGATTCTCGATCACTGAGTTCCAAACATGTAGGATTCTACACCAACCATCAGATCAGATAGGAACTTCTAATGTATGTGACCCCGCAAGTTCGAACCTAAGTCGGTAGCACAGGAACCAATTCCTGTACTAATCGAAGTGACCATCTAGCAATGGTACCCGACATTCGGATAGATCGAATAGTCGCAATCTCAACACTCAAAACCTACATGAATATGGTTACTGTATAATTCATCCTTTTGACCCCTGTGTTTAGGATGACTCAGGGTTAAACTGTCAACTCTGATCAGATCATCCGAATCATGCTCTACTCAAACAGTCCTGTGACTTCTCACAAGGACTATCCTGGTCAAGGTTTTGCTAAATTAAAATACGATTGTATACAACTCCTAAACTGGAGTGATCAATCTCATCTTGACACATGCACCGATAAGTCAAGTACTTGACTACACCCAACAGCCTTCCATCACTGAATTAGAAATTCAGGTAGTCCAATGCCTAAGTGCAGTGAGTTGCTTGCAAGTCACCGTGGCGGTCTCAGGTCGAAGAAACATTTATACCCATATTCCATCGGAGCAAATTTTGATAACAGAAATAGCTCCAGAATCGGTCACGTTCAGTGCAGATGTACCCTTACATCTCACCTGTATGCCATACCAGTGTCCCCACACTCATTGGTTAAGAGGACAACCAACCTATATGGCACACAATGACCTATGCTTGATAAACGTTGTCGTCCTTGATAACAACGTATCATTTGGTTGTGAACAGATTTAAGGACTAAACGATAAATCCTCCGTTGTCGAGTCTAAATAGTCCTAAGAACTTCACCACAACATAGGAGTTCATTAGAAGATGAAATATTTTGTGATAAAAAATACCAAAATAATTTTTATTAATTCATAATTCATGTACATATACAAAAATGAGCACAACCGTCAACAGGCTAACGATTGACTTTGGGACACTATTCCCAACAATGTGGTTGTCATATGTGATGATAATTCTATCTCATGTAGGAGTTCTTCTTTCATAAGTATTGGACTAATTCAAATAATATTTGAGTTAGGAGTCCTATACTTATTGAATCATGGGATTCATCTATAAATAGAGAGAGTCTCTACCTATGGATGTATAGCAAACAAATCAGATTGAGAGAAGAGAGAAAGAGAGAGAGAGGCGTGAGAAGAGAGAAGCCCTTCTTCTCCTCCTTGGCATCTTCCCTTTGGTGCCGCTCCTCTTCCCTTGTCGTGGGCCCTTTTGTGGGCATCCCCCTTGCTGGTGTGAGGTGTCACTCTAGTACCTCTCCTCCCTCATTTGTGTTGGGTTTCAGTAGGGGTGGCAATTGGGTTGGATCGGGTCATAAACGGGTCGGATCAAAAAATCATCAATCCATACCTGACCTATTTATTAAACGGATCAAAAATTTAAACCTGAATCTGACCTATTTGTTAAACAGGTAACCCAACCTGATCCATTTAACCCATTTATTCAATAAGTCAAATTAGGTTAAACAGGTTAAATAGGTTAAACAAGTTAAACAGATCGAGTTAAATGAATCAGAAACAGGTTAAATAGGTTTTAAACAGATTAAACGGGTCTTAAATGGGTTAAACAGGTTAAATAGGTCGGGTTAAATAGGTCAGAAATTGATTAAACAAGTTAAATAGATTAAATGAGTTATCTGACTCAACTTGATCTAAATATTAAATGAATTAAATGGGTTAGATATCTAAAACCTATATCCGATCCACTTATTAAACGGATTAAACGGGTCGACCCGTTTATGACCCGAACCTGTTTAGCCTAAATCTAAATCTGTTTATGACAGATCGAACACGGATCAGATTGATGGATTGGATCATATTTTGTCAGTCCTAGGTTCTGGTCATATAGCAGAAAATAATTTTTAAAAATTTTAAAATAAATAAATCAATAGCTTTATCAAATAAAACTATCGAGCCAGAATCCAAATCCTAGAATCACCTTGCCGATATCGATCAAAGCAAAATCAAGCATGCAAAGAGATAGAATTTTATACTTTCACCAAAATAAAAAAAAATGACACATTAGTGTTCTCTATGAGACTCCAAAGTAAAAATCCTCCAATGGTGATCCACACAGAAGTTGGCCAAGGTCCTTCCCAACTGGTGCACTATCGCAGCCTTGACTTCTTAAGAACACTGCTGGCTTCGAACTGGTGGTACGATCGCATTAAAATCTAGTTACTTTCGAATTTATCACTAAAATGACACCAAGAAGACACTCTTCAAATATCTCACAATCTAGGATTTGATTTTTAGCTTCAATATATGGAAAAATCAAACCTTAGGGCACACTAGCAACACTTACTAAAAATCTCACCATCCTTCTTGCAACTTTTGTCACTCAATTTTTTCTTGCCTTTTTCTTAGATTTTTTCTAAATTTTTTTTTATGATTTCCACATCTCGCCTCTCTAGTTTTAATTTAAAATCATAGTAAGAAACCATGTGGGGAATCCCATATAAATAGGGGACCAAGGGACATCATATGGGATAAAGGGGCGCCAACCTTTGGCACTCCAACTTCTCACATGGTGAATAAATTCACTGTATAAATTTTTGGTACATCAGATATTTGTAGTAGAAGGAGTCTCCCTCTTCTATGTGCCATAAAAAATATAATTAATTTTGGCAACAAATCATAGGAGTTCTGGTTGGGAAATAAAGGCAATGCATATTAGTAAGTTCCTTTTTTAAGAAGGACTCTCCACTTCACACGCAAATTTGAGATGGGGTGGCATTTATTTTTTGTGTGACTTCTGTTGGGTGGAGAGGAGTCCTTCTCCACTTGAAATTGGTTCAAGTTGGATAAGTATCCACTCTAAATTGATCGAATCTCATTAGGTCAAAGGCAACTGGTCTAGGTTAGCTCAAACACTTTGATCTAAACCAATTTAGGAACTTGGGTTAATACAATATGCTAGCATATCAAATTAACCCATAGAATTTATATTAAATTCTAATTAGATCAGACCAAGGCTAAATTCTAAAGTGTGTGACCTATTGGGTTCCAAATCTAGCCAGTAATGGATCCAGACTTTCGATGTAACCTTAATCCGATGAGATAAGGTCATCCGAAGAGTCCCAATCAACTTGGACTCTTCCAAATTGATTCTAGAATCAAATTTTTTTAATTCTGATGAGTCTAAAAATTAAGATTGATGTCTAGTACTATATCATAATTATCCAAAAGATTTAAAATTTTGATAAAAATTATCAAAATATCCTTCAGTGGTAAGTTGCCATGTAATTCAATCCTTCAATCAAACAACATCCTAGATGAGCTGTGGTCATGAAAATATGTCAAATCCAATCACTTATCTTTATGTATCTCAATCTGAAGATAATAATTTAATTGATGATATATTAAATTTTTTTTTCTAATTATCATCCTGTTTTGGTCAAAACTTCCAGAATCACCATCCTCTGAGATCACATAGGATATTCGCTCCCCTTATTAGGAGTGTCTGATCCTTTATTGATCACTCACAACCTTCATGCATACTTCACCATATCCAGAATACCCCACATAAGGATCAGAGAATCAAGTTAGGTAGTAAACTAAAATATGGATCTATGTACACAAGGTACCATGGTGATCTCAGGTCAAAGGATCACTTACACAACTCTCACTAGAGAATCATCAGTTGACATGTAAATAAGACTCCATCTGATATTCTCTCATAGGTCAATTCAGTAAATTTATTCTTTAATGAGTACCCATATCCTTGTATTAGTGTCACCACATAAGTGGTTGTGAGATCAACCACCCTCATTTCTGAGCATACATAGAACATGCCAATCTTATCGGTATCATTGATCTCCGACTCAATGTACTAATGATTAAAAATATTTTAGGTTAGTACTATCAAAGATTTAGGTCTCACTGGCGTGATCTCATCACGGTCCTAAAATCATTGTCCAGACCGATGGGATTCATTATAATCTTAAGAATAATAAGATGCAGCACATAATGAATCAAAAATATTTATTTTATTAATAATATAAATATCATTTATATGAGTTTAGAAGATAAATTATAATAAATATTTTATCGCATCCCATATGTGATTGGCTTGTAGGATATTATTCTTTCAATCTCCACTTGCACTAAAGCCAATCTCCCCTATACTTGATACCCGTGCTATCAAGGTGGCAGTCAAACTGCTATATTGATAAGGCCTTAGTGAATGGGTCTGCTATATTATTCTTGGTGTTAACTCGCTCCACAATCACATCGCATCTTTCGACTATCTCCCGAAGAGGTGGAACCATCTTAGGATGTACTTGGATTTATGATGAGACCTTGGTTCTTTGGCTTGAGCAACAGCCTCAGTATTGTCACAATAAAGGGGCACTAGTTGTTCAATCCTTGGAACCACATCCAACTCTTTGATGAATTTTTTTTATCCAGATGGCCTCCTTAGCAGCCTCACTTGCAGCAATATACTCAGCCTCAGTGATCGAGTCAGCAACAGTTTGCTGTTTGAAACTTTTTTAACTTACTGCACCACCATATAAGGTGAACACATACCCAGATATGGATTTGCTATCATCTGGATTAGACTAAAAATTAGAATCGATATAACCTTCCAGTTTTAAATCAGATCCATCATATATCAGAAAAATATCTCTAGTCCTTCTTAAGTACTTGAGTATATTTTTCACAATTTTCCAATGATCCTTATCGGGATCAGCCTAAAATCTGCTTACAATGCCCAAAGCATAAGCTACATCAGGTCTGGTACATAACATAGCATATATAATTGATTCTACAACTGAAGTATAAGGAATAGAACTCATTCTATTTCTCTCTTCAGCTGTCTTAGGAGACATCTTCTTAGAGAGTTGTATGCCAAGACCTATGTGCAAGTAACCTCTTTTATTTTTCTACATGTTGAACCTCTTCAATACAAGATCAATGTACATAGACTGGGACAAGCCTAGCATCCTATTTGATCTATCCCTATAGATCTTTATACCAAGTATATAAGATACCTCACCCAAGTCTTTCATAAAAAATTTTTATGATAGCCAAGTCTTGACCAATTGCAACATCGGGATATCATTCCCAATGAGCAGTATGTCATCCACATACAAAATTAGAAAGACAATAGTACTCTCACTAGTCTTCTTGTACACACAAGGTTCATCCATATTTTTGATAAAGCCAAACAATTTGACTATCTTATCAAAATGGATGTTCCAGCTCTTCGATGCTTGCTTTAATCCATATATGGATCTATTCAGCTTGCATGACTGATTTATTCTCCCACTTGAGATAAATCCCTCTAGCAGAGTTATATAGACTTCTTCCTCAAGGTTTTCATTGAGAAAAGTAGTCTTGACATCCATCTACCAGATCTAATAGTCATAGTATGATGCAATAGCAAACATTATCCGAATAGACTTGAGCATGGCTACTGGTGAAAAAGTTTTTTCATAATCAACATCTTATTTTTATTTGAAATCTTTTGCCACAAGCATGGCCTTATAGGTCTCTACCTGGCCATCTACTGTAATCTTCTTTTTGAAGACTCATTTGTAGCCTATTGGGGTCACACCTTCAGGCGCATCAACCAAAGTCCATACTTGGCTGGCATACATGGAGTCTATTTTGGATTTCATGGCATTGAGCTACTTGTCAGAGTCACTACTCATGACAGCTTCCAAATAGGTCGTAGGATCATCATTCTTAATGATGTGGGCTATATTGTTATTCTCAATGACAAACCCATATCTGAGTGGTACACTACACACTCTACTTGATTTTTGGAGAGGAGGTGTGTGTAGTGGCTGTACCTCAACCATGGGTACATCTGGTTGAGAACTATTTGGTGAATCCTGGATGGGTTGTAGATTTTGAACTTCCTCAAGTTCAACAGACCTCCTATTGCCTCTTTGGATAAACTCTTTCTTCAATAAAATGGCATGCCTACCAACAAACATCTTTTATTGAGTAGGGTTATAGAAGTAGTATCCTATACTCTCCCTAGGATAACTTATAAACCTGTATTTTTCTGATCTAGCATCCAACTTATGTCCATTAACATTTTTCACATAAGTCAGGCAATCCCAAATCTTAAGATGTTTAAGATTGGATCTTTTTCCTTTTCATATTTCATATGGAGTGCTAGAAATAGATTTTGAAGGCACTTGACTTAAGATATATGCTGCAGCCTCGAGGATGTATCCCTAAAAGGATATTGAAAGATCTGTGAAACACATCATGGACCGCACCATATCTAATAAGGTGCGATTCTTTCTCTCCGTAATTTTATTTAATTGTGAAGTATAAGAAGGTGTCCATTGAGAGAGTATTTTATTTTATTTTAAATAATCAAGAAACTTACTAGACAAGTATTCTTCTCTTTGATCAGATCGAAGAGCTTTAATATTTTTATCGATTTATTTTTTGATCATTTTTTGATACTTTTTAAATTGTCAAAGTCTTTAAATTTGTATTTCATCAAATACACATATCCAAACCTTGACCTATCATCAGTAAATGTGATAAAGTATGAGTATCCACCTCTGGCTTGAGTCAATATTGGACCACAAATATCAGTATTTACAAGGTCCAAAATATCACTCATCCTTTCTCCATGTCCAATAAATGGAGTCTTGATCATTATTTTCATGAGGCAAGATTTATAAGTTCCATATGATTTATAATCATAAGGATTAAAAAAATTATTTTTGTATAACTTGTTAATCCTTGACTCATTTATATGGCTAAGTCGGTAGTGCCAGAAATATGTGACATTCACATCTTCTCTCTTTTTTTTCTTCATATTTTTAATATGAAGCACATTATCATTAAGTGAAAGAAACAAAAGACCATTATCAATAAAAGTACTTCCATAATATTCGTTAGAAAAATATGTAGAACAATCATTGTTCTTTGCAATTATTTTAAAATCTGATTTTAATAATAATGATACAGAAATAATATTTCTAACAATATTAGAAATATAATAACAGATCTTCAGTTTCAAAATTTTATCCAAAAGTAACTTCAAAATTCTAATTCCTATGGCTTCGGTCTGAATGGACTCTCTACTAGCACCGAATATCTCGAAGTCACCTTTATTTAGATTTCTTATTTCTTATAGATCCTGCAATGATTTGCAAAGGTGTGAACCACAGATGGTATTCAATACCCAAGAATCTAATATTGAAATACTTAATGATAAATTAGTTTGTATCATATATAAACTTTTAGCAATATTTGCCAATTTCATGGTTGCAAGGTACTCCTTGCAATTCCTCTTCCAATGGCCCTCCTTGCCACAGTGATAGCAAATACTTTTGGCGGAGACCTTCTTCGCCTTCTTCTTAGAGATGCTAGCCTTAGGGTTCAGCTTTTTCTTAGAATCTTTCTTTGCCTTCTTCTTGTTGATCTTATCAATATGAAGGACCTAAGCCTTTTCACCCTTAAAATGGCTCTCTGCTATTTTCAACATATTCAATAGCTCAGGCAGGCTAGTGTTCAGTTTGTTCATATGATAATTTATAACAAACTGAGAAAAGAAGTCAGGGAGAGATTGCAGGATCAAAGTTCTTTCCTAAGAGAATCTGGAGTAGATATATCCAAAATGTAGGAGATTTCTCCTAAGTGAAAATAATTCTCAAGTTCTTTAACCAGTCGATATAGTTGGGTCAGGTCAACTTGTTTGCATATAGGATATCTCTAAGTGACAGTGAGGATGTCATATGTGTAGTTAATCTACAATAACAAGAACATAATATAAGCGGACAACTCATGATGATATATACAACTAGACTAAGATTTTATCTAATTGTGTCTCTCACTATTTTATCGAACTTCATACCCCTTAAATATGAAAATCGAGAAGTATATTAATGTCCCTTAATGGGGTTGAGATCCCTATTCCTCACAAACACCTTGTAGATAGCATAACAAGTATTCATGAGTTCAAGAATAGGTAACTCTTTATCAATTATACTTTTACAATTATCAACATCTTTCACTCTAGCCTCTAGATCACATATAGTCTTGTAGATAGCACAACAAACTATAGTGTTCTAGTTAAGTTGACCCTTCAATCTGATATAGTCATACTTAAACAATGCTGTCTTTGTAGATAGCACAACAAAGCAACACTATTCAAATATACCATAAACATCAATATGCACTTGATCAATATTATGTCAATTTCTATAGTAAACCTTGTGGATAGCACAATAAGTTTATTAAGATCTTAACATACTCTATCGACCAAGTTTGAAGGAAGGTCCTTATAGTATCCACATCACTAATCAATCTAAGTCCGAAATTCAACAAGATCAAATTGGCCAGGTAAGTAGATGGGAGGCTCCCGTAGCTTTTCTTAGACACCAACAGAGTTGGCCAGGCCAGCATACGGACCTAATTAGAAAATTATCTTTCACACTTTTCTAGACACCAATTGATCAAATAAATTTGACTTTTGATTTAAAAGTGAATCTCAATATTACAACTTAATATAATTTTTAAGAGAGTGTTTGAACTGATCTCGGCACATCCTAACTATGACTATATAAAATATACTTTACATATTATGCAATGCTTCTAAAATTTATAATTACAATTATATAATCATACCAAAATCATATAAGGGTGCAATTGAGATCAAAATATATGACAAGCATATCAAAGAAATATAACAAACTCTAATCACATTAGGCATGCATAATACCTTTAACCATACATCGATATAAGCATCATGCTACCATGATAATATAAATTTCAAAATTATCATAAATTCATAATTTAATAACTAAAATTTAACATCATGGTATATATAAAGTCAAAAATAATTTTTGAGTTTAAAGGATTGATGCTAAAAATCAATGCAAAATTTTTGGCAAGATATGCACAAGAACGATTCTATGCAATAATTTTGTACTTGTTTGATCGAATCAGACAAGAGTGACTCTGATACTACTATTGAATTTCGACCATACAATGAAAAATAATTTTTAAAAATTTTAAAATAAATAAATCGATAACTTTATCAAATAAAACTATCAAGCTCGAATCCAAACTCGAGAATCACCTTGCCAATATCGATCAAAGCAAAATCAAGCATGCAAAGAGATAGAATTTTATACTTTCACCAAAATAAAAAAGTGGCACATTGGTGTTCTCCACGAGGCTCCAAAGTTGAAGTCCTCCAACAATAATCCATATAGAAGTTGGCCAAGGTCCTTCCCAATTGGTGCGCTGTCGCAGCCTTGTCTTCTTAAAAATACTACTGGCTTCGAACTCATGGTATGATCGTATGAAAGTCTAGTTGCTTCTAAATTTACCACCAGAATGACATCAAGAAGATACTCTTCAAGTATCTTACAACCTAGGATTTAATTTTTGGCTCCAACATATGAAAAAATCAAACCCTAGGGCATACTAGCAACACCTACTAAAAATCTCACCAACCTTCTCGCAACTTTTGCCACTCAGTTTTCCCTTGCCTCTTTCTTAGATTTTTTCCAAATTTTTTTTCTATAATTTCCACATCTCTCCTATCTAGTTTCAACCTAAAATCACAGCAAAAAATTATGTGGAGCATCCTATATAAATAGAGGACCAAGGGACTTCACATGGGATAAAGGAGTGCCAACCTTTGGTGCTCCAACTTCTCACATAGTGAATAAATTCACCATGTGAATTTTTGGTGCATCAAATATTTATAGTAGAAGGACTCTCTCTCTTATATGTGTCATTAAAAACTTAATTAATTTTGGCAACAAATCATAGGAGTTCTAGTTGGGAAATAAAGGCAACATGTATTAGTAAGTTCCTTCTTTAAGAAGGACTCTCCAATTCACACACAAATTTGAGATGGGGCAGCATTTATTTTTTATGTGACTTCTAATGGATGCAGAGGAGTCCTTCTCTACTTAAAACTAGTTCAAGTTGGATAAAGATCTAGTCTAAATTGACCCAATCCCATTAGGTCAAAAGCAACTGGTCTAGGTTAGCTCAAACACTTTGATCAAAATCAATTTAGGAACTTGGGTTAATACAATATGCTAGCATATCAAATTAACTCATAAAATTTATATTAAACTCTAATTAGATTAGATCAAGGCTAAATCTTAAAGTGTGTGATCCATTGGGTTCCAAATCTAGCCAGTAGTGGACCCAGACTTTCGACTTAACTCTAATCCGATGAGATTAGGCCACCCGAAGAGTCTCAATCAACTTGGACTCTTCCAAATTGATTCCAGAATCAAATTCTTTCAATTTTGATGAGTCCATAAATTAAGATTGATATCTAAAAATATATCATGACTATCCAAAAGATTTAAAATTTTGATAAAAAATTATCAAAATATCCTTTAGTGGTAAGTTACTATGTAATTCAATCCTTCAGTCAAACAACATCTCAGATGAGTAGTGGATATGAAAATATGTCAAACCTAACCACTTATCTTTATATATCTTGATCTGAAGGTGATGATTCAGTTGATAATATATTAAAAACTCTTTTATAATTATTATCCTGCTTTGATCAAAGACTTTCAGAATTACCAGCCTATGAGATCACATAAGATATTTGCTTCCCTTATTAGGTGTGACTAATCCCTTATTGATTACTCATAACGTCCATGCATACTTCATCATATCCAGAACATCCCACACAAGGATTAGAGAATCAAGTTAGGTAGTGAATTAAAATATGGATCCATGTACACAAGGCACCATGGTGACCTCAGGTCAAAGGATCACTTACACAACTCTCACTAGAGAATCATCAGTTGATATGTAAATAAAACTTCATCTAATATTCTCTTGTAGGTTAATTTAGTAAACTCATTCTCTATTGAGCACTCATATTTTAGTATTAGTGTCACCACACAAGTGGTTGTGAGATCAACCATCCTCATTTCTGAGCATACATTGAACATACCAGTCTTACCAGTATCATTGATCTCCGACTCAATGTACCAACGACTAAAAATATTTTAGATCAAGGCTATCAAAGATTTAGATCTCACTGGTGTGATCCCATCATGGTCCTAAAATCATTGCCCCAGACCAATGGGGTTCATTATAATCTTAAGAATAATAAGATGTAGCATATAATGAATCAAAAATTCCTATTTTATTAATAATATAAATGTCATGTGCATGAGTTTGAAAGATAAATTACAATAAACACCCTATCGCATCCCATATACGATGGGCTTGTAGGATATTATTCTTTCAGTTTGATTGTATTGTGAAGGTGATTTGATCGAAGTTTATCCTGCTTTCTTTCATGCAAAGTAGAGGGTCTACACTTCCAAGCCTCCACGAAGGTCTGTTCCAAATTTTTGAAGATTTGGTCTCTGATTCTACTACTATTTGGGTAAGGATTTGATCCTTATTCATATAGATTAATAAAAAAATTTTTAGATACAATCTGGGCCATCTAAAGAGAAATAGTTTTCCTTCCCTTCATCTACTTCACTTGCACACCAAGCAATGTAGGAGAGAGGGATGAAGACTTCTTCAGAAGGGAGGGAGAAGAGGGCTTTGAGATCTGATCTTGATGCTTAGAAGGAGTCCACATGCCACTACACCAAGGAAAAGGGAACGCCCAAGGGAGAACACACCCAAGGAAAGAGATGCCCAAGGGGCGACGAAACACGCCTTGATGATTGCTTGCTTGGTTTCTTTTTTCTCCACATCCCTCCTTAAATAAACAAGAAGTCCTAGATCAAATCAAATACCTTCATGTGTTAGAAATAAGACTTTTTAAGTTTGAATCAAATCCAAACTATTTAATCCATGAGGATTCCTAAAGGAAGTAGAAAAAGTGCTAATTTATGCCTCTCTCCTTATGCTGCACACCCAAATGGAGGGGCACAATTTCTAGTGCCCCCTCTTCCATCTTGATTGGCCAAATAGACAAGAGAATATCAAGAAAACATAACTTAGTGCATCAAATCTAATTTGATTTAGATTTGGATTCAATTCGTATCCGATTTGAACTAAATTTAAAAAGACTGCTAATCCTAATTTAATTAGGATTTAGGTCTAAGTCTAATTTAAATAATTAATCTAATTTAATCTTAATAAAATTAAACTTGATTAAATTAGATCTGATCTAAAATAATTAGGACTTAAATTCAATCTCTCATAATTTCTTAAATCATAGATTTGATCAAATTCATCTTCGAAATTAAACCTACGCCCTATGTGCAGTGCTAACTGGATATAGTCAGTGTTTAATTTCATATAACATACAACTTAATTCTTAATTAAGCAAATCTATATGTTCAATTAAGATTCATACTTTCAAATTAAATGCATAGATATAAGATCAATTCTTTTCTACATTATTTGACTTTATGTATGACTCCATAGATTCGAACACTAAGTCGGTAGTATAGAAACTATTTCTATACTAATTAAAGTGACCATCTAGCAATGATACTCAATATTCAAATAGGTTGAATAATTATAAAGCAACATTTAAGAACCTAGGCATATGGTTACCGCATAATTCATCCATTTGACCCTAATGCTCAGGATGACCTAGAATTAAACTATCAATCCTGGATGAATCATCCACATTATATTTTAATCTTTTTTAAATCTTGTTATATATCACAAAGATTATCCTCATCAAGATTTTACTAGATTGAAATACAGTGATGCATTAACTCCTATAATCCAGAAGGATCAATCCTATCTTGACTCACACACTGGCTTTACAAACACTTGACTATATCCAATAGCCTTCCGTCACTGTATTGAAAATATAGATAGGCTGGCACCAAAGTACAGTAAGTTGCTTGCAAGTCACCATGGTGATCTTAGATCGAAGAAATATTTATGTCCATATCCATCGTGAGCTGTCTTTGACAGCAGAGTGCTCCATAGATGAGTCACTGTTCGGTGATGATGTACTCCTATATCTCATCTGTATGCCATACCAATGTCTTCACACTCTTTGGTTAAGAGGACCACCATGACCTATGCTCGATAAATGTTATTGTTCTTATTAATAATGTATCATTTGGTTGCGAACAAATTTGAGAACTATTCGATAAATTCTCTTTTATCGATTACATTATAGTTCTAAAGACTTCATCATAATACAAGAGTTCAAAAAAATATATACATTTATAATGAACTTATCAAAAATAACTTTTATTCATTAATAATTTATATATAAATTATAAAGAGTACAATGTCTATAGATAGATAATTAGCTTTAAGACATGTTGCTGCTTATTTCGACTAGGTCAGAAGGCAGACGCCTAGTCCTTGCAGAGGGAGTATTGGAGTGACCTACAAAAGAAGTTCAAACAAAAAATTTTCACTCATGCGAAAATCCTTCGATGCTCAAGTCAGATTCAGAGAACAAAGAGAATAGCAACGAGTTCTCTGAGAGGGATTGCTTTCTTTGGTCCTCGAAGCTTTGGTTGTTTATATAGAATGTCATCAACCAGCTATGAGATTATGCGATCTTGAGATTATAAGACCATTAAACATGCCATTATGGATGAGATATTTTAGCTCTTAACCGTTTCCACAAAATTAGAGGAGATGGTTATCTCTAAGCCTATCCACTCGAGGTTGACAGTTGTTGCACATGTTAGAAAATAAGTCGATCGAGGTAATGAAGGCAGCTCACATGTCAGGCAGTAAGTTAGTAGCTTAGTTTTGCATATCTCAACTTTGTTCTTATATCGGTACCCACTGTGATAGTTCGACAGCCTAAGTTATCCCACGATAATATACTGATTTAAGATACTCATGGTACCATCATAACACTATCCTCCTACTCCTGAGTCTGAGAATCAGATGAAAAGAGTACTTCAAAAATTATACCTCGGATCAGGATATGCATGTGCTCATGCTTTCGTATGTGCCCCCAGCATTGAAAGTTGATGTCGTCAGTCTGACAGGTGGGAGCATGCAGCGAATGATCGTGACTGATGGGACTATATAATCGATGACTTTTTTTGAGAAATTAATTTCTCCAAGCGGTGGCTTTTTGTCTTCACCTTTGTCCTCTTTTTAAATTTGCCTCTCAAGCGTACAGAGAAGACAATAGCAAGGCTTTTCTACTCTAAATTTTTACTACAACTCTTGATGACTCTTGAATACAAGATGGATCCAAAGCACTTGAGGAAGCTTGAGTTGGTACTGGCCAAAAGGAGGCAGACTAAAGTTCTATCTATCGATCCTTCGATCCCATCGGGTGGTGATGTGAGGGTTCCAACTGTTGAATCAACTGCTGCAGCCATGAGAGATGAAAATCCTCCCTCAATTATTGAGTCGACGATTGCCCCATCAGAAGTCGTGGTGAAAGCTCCATCGAAATGACGGAAGGGATTCCAATAGGAGAGAGGGCAGTGGAGAAGGCACAAGTGATGGACTCGACCGACCACCCTGAGGAGGTCTCGATGGTGGCCATCCAGGTAGAGAACATGGGTGATCGTGCTAAGGAGGCTTTGGTGATGGCAATGAAGATTAGGAAGCCTTCGGAGTAGGCGCTCTCACTCCAACACCTTCCCACAGTCATAATTTAAATGAGGACTTTGTAGCTGGCACCTTCTGTTCCATCCATGGTAGAGAATCTCAAATCTACGATAAAATTTTTGAGAAGCTTTCTCTCTCCTTTCAAGAAGCAGTACATGGATGAGCAAGGGGACCAACAATGGATGATAGGTGCTCTGAGATCTCTTACTTTGGTAAAGTGTCTTCAGATCTCTTCTTTTAATCTTCGATAACTTGTAGCACCTAACGATTACATATAAATTTATACAAGTTGGATATTATTTAGCCAGTTTCATAGGCTCTACCCCCAAAGCCTTAATGTTAGGCTTGCTATAGTGGGAGAGGAGATAGACTCGCTAAAATATTGCTTAAAGCAGGCAGAGTCAACCAACTCTAAGTTGGTCAAAGAAACCAACTCTTCTGAAGAGGCTCTCCGAAAAGATCGAGAAATGATTGACCATCAGGATGACAAGTTGAGGAGAGCCAAGAAGAGGATTGAAGATCTTGAATGGCAGAGATCTAAAGCTCAAAGAAAGATCGAAGACCTCGATAGGTAGACGTCTAAGGCTGAAAGGGACTGCTGACGAACTCGTAATGATGTAGAGCACCTGAGGAGGATACTCAGGAGAAAAAGGAGTCGAGATTATACTCCCTTTGAGATTCATTCTCGAAGGAGTCCCAGTGGAGGCTCAGCTAAGAGGGCCAAAACCTCGGAAAGAGCGAGGCACGGGGAAAGAACACCTCTAAGGAGTGAGTGCTCTACTTTCAAAGGGGTCTAGGCATCCCCAGAGCTGCCTATCGAATTTCAGGAGGCTTAGTCAGAAATGGAGCGCTTGAAGAAAAAGCTGAAGAAGAAAAGAAAGAGCCAAAATATCCTCTTGCACCAATTCATAGATCAAGAGCTCCTAACCAAAAATGCTAAAAGAAGGGAAAGTTGACCGGCAAAAAAGGAAGCTAAAATCATTAATTAGGCCTACAAGATGGTATTATCTATGGACTTTGAGAGATATAAAATAATGGCCCAAGCGTATCTCCCTGCTGACAGTATCAAGCTTTTTCAAGCTGACCTTTTAGATGAAAGCTTGCTAGCCATAGTCACAAATAGCATAGAGAAATTTGTGAGGGTATCTCGCTACTCCACTGAAGCAAATAAAATTGATGTGGCCCTCTAGACTGAAGAAACTTCTGATGCCGAAGAGGACAATTCTGGAGCAAGTCATCCTGGTGGTGTTCCAAAGCAATGACTTGTACCTCTTTTTTTTTTTCTACAATCCGAACTTTGTAATCATTTTGATGTAAATGAATAAAATTTATTTTTGTTACTAGTATTCATAGTGTTTGAATGGATTAGTGCAAATTACATTCTAAGCTGAATTGGCCAAATTTCAATTTGTATTAACTAAGGACTTAGTTGTAATTAAAATCATAAAATATGATTCGAGCTATAACTTAGCAAATGCACAACCTGAGCCATATTCCAAGCAAAGTATGGCTCGACCCATAATCTAGGCTGAAATTCGAATCGTACACAACTCATACCTATTGTGTAGGCATTAAAAGGATTGGAATTCAAATTGCCTCCATGTGGCAGGTATCGTCACATATTCTCGCATGCCTCTTCAAAAGTGGCACAGGGTATGATTCACTTGTTGCTGGCATTAACTACCATATTAGCGGTAAGAGTTGCATCCCATCAAGGGTTGCCACACATTGAGGATCCGCTATCGCTCTGTCGATTCACGCTTATAATAATCAATGCTCTAAAAAGAAGCAACGTTTGGAGATGATTTGAACTCTGGGGCTATTTAAAACCTCAGATAAGACTGGGCGTAGGCTTTTAGGGTTTGTCCTTATCTCTTTTCTTCGCAAGTCTCGCTCTTCTTCTGACCTTTGCTTTTAGAATTTTTTCTACAGGAGAGATGGCCTCTCGAGACTCTGATTTCATCCTACTGGGATTTCAGTCTGAGCTGATGGAATGGAATATGGTACTACTTCATGAGCAGTTTTAAATCCCTCCAGAGTTCCAATTGAAAATCTCAAGGCCGAATGATCAAGTTTGCCATCCTCCCTCAGGCCGGATAAGCCTCTATAAGGATTATTTTCGGACTGGACTGAGGCTTCCTCTCCACCCCTTCTTTACAACTCTCCTCCAGTATCTTGAGATGTTGCCATGTTCGATAGTTTCAAACTCATGGTGACATATCTATGGCTTTACAATAGTATGTGTGCTGGCTGGGATTGGTCCTAGTATCATGCTCTTCTTTTCTTTTTTTAGCCTCAAGAGGCATTCGGATTTGCACGAGTGGTGGTATATGATGACACAAAGGAAGAAGAATCCACTGATACAAGACACTCCTACCACAATCCATGGCTGTAAGAAGTGATTCCTCTTCATCTCCCAAATGTCCGATGAGGACTGGGGGTTTGTCGCCTAGGATAAACCCCAAGAGGCCATGCTAAAAGAGCCTCTATTGGATCAGCGCCTGAGGCAGAAAATGAAGATCTTGCATAACTTCAAGTTTTTGATGCTAAAAGAACTTCTATCAGTACAAATGCTGTTCAACGCTGACATCGACCAAATGGCTCCTCAAGGCATATACAGGTTTTCTATCTCAAAGTCATGCATTCCTTGATTTACTTTGCTTTCACACTAACCATTTGATTTTTGCCTTGCAGAGATAGTTGCTGAGACAGGCCTAAATTTGACGAAAAAATTGGAGAAGCAGGCCCATTTCTTCAGCTTCGATGGAGATCAAAGAAGCCAAAGGAGCCGAGCTTCTGAAGAGGTAATCTTAAATCTGTCGGCCCCTGAAGAGACAATTTTGAGCTTGCTGGCTCCTCTTATTGTCACATTCTTCCCAAAAGATGAGCTAGGTAGAGAGGCTAGGATTTTCAGAGCCATGCTGGCTACACTAAGGTTCAAGGCTTGTTACTCCAAGAATTGATTTTGATGATTACAAGATATTTGAGGGGGTTACTAATGATTTTGGCTTAAAAAAAGATTTATTATATTTCAGAGACAAAATCATAATTTTATCAAGTTTTAATTCGAAAGCCTCAAGAGCAAGAATAGAAGATTTATGATCTATTGGAGGTAATTTCATATTTTTTGGATGTATATTTTGAGAGAAAATCAAGTTTAAAGAAAAGGGTAGACCCTATGAGTCGACCCCTGTCAAAAGGGACTGAATGGCACGTTATTTTTAGCTGGCACACCCAAAGGGGATGATCCTAGGGGTCGACCTCTGTTGACTGTGCAAGCCAAAGATACAGAATAGTCACTTTCTATTCTGCGCCACAGAGGTCGACCCTATGAGTCTACCCTTGCGACAGAAAATCTTCGTAACGACTAGTTTTTCAGCTCACTTTAGCCGTATTTAATGTTTATGTAATGCACTCCAATGGCTCTAATCCTGTCCAGATCACTCTCTAGCATCCATTGAAGATATAAAGGCACTTGAAGGAGGAAAAAAGATAAGATTTTTCAAGCATTCATTTCTACCTTAAGTAAAAAACCCTCTTTAAGCAAAAGAAGCTTTCATTTCAAGTTTACCAATCCCTCAAGAGATCATTCAAGTCTTCAACAACCTTGAGAAAAATTAAAAAAACTTCTTTCTTATTATGTAAAGTGTATTTAAGATTTTATTTGCTCATTAAAGGAGCTAAACTTGTATTTCTTGTCATTAACTCTCATGCTCTGCTTTTGTCTTGATTTTTAGTTTTGGAAGGATTCCAAAACTTGGATAGGTTAATCCGAACCTTGAATCAGATTATATTGAGTTGGCTTGTATTCAAAAAATAAGTGTTCTAGCTTGAGATAGCTAGAGTCGGAGGTACCAATGTTGTATTCTTATTGAATACGTTTTAGTAGATTTAAATTCTCAAGTAGGAGCTTGGAGAGTGGATGTAGATGCAAGGTTGGCATCGAACCACTATCTTGATTGTTTGTGGTGTGCTTACTTGCTCTCTATCTAAATCTCCTTATGTTCTTACATTCTTGCATCTCATTTCTACACCTAGCTTAAATCACTTACTACACATAACTTGCTTACTATTACTTAATCTTTGTGGTTCTAAATTAACTTTAAAATTTTAAAAACCTAATTCACCCTCTCCTCTTGGGTTGCATAGCTGGGCAACAAGTGGTATCAAAGCTCGGTGCTTTAGTCTTACTTTGATTTAACCATCAAAGAGCTAAAGATCTATAGCAACTCAAGTTGGTGCTTCACTAGCTGTGGAGCAGTCCACAAACCGACCTTCACTTTTCAATGGGTCAAATTATACCTATTGAAAAGCTCGGATGAAAATTTTTATCCAAGCCCTTGACTATGATATGTGGAGTATCATAGTTAATGGATCACACACACCCACTAAGATAATTGATGGTGTAGAATCAACCAAATCTGAAAGAGAATGGGATGAGGTTGACAAGAAAATGGCTCAACTCAATGCTAAAGCCATGAATATTTTATATTATGCTTTAGATGCTAATGAGTTTAATCATATTTCAACATGCATGTCGGTTAAGAAAATATGGGATAGATTAGAAGTAACACATGAAGGCACTAATCAAGTTAAGGAATCAAAAATTAACATACTTGTGCACAAATATGAAGTCTTTAAAATGGAGCATGATGAATTAATAACTAAAATATTTACTCATTTTATGGATATTATTAATGGTCTAAAAAGTCTTGATAAATCTTATTCTAACAGCAATCTTATGAGAAAGATTCTTAGGTCTTTACGAATGACTTGAGAGGCCAAAGTGACCGCAATCTAAGAAGCCAAAGATCTGAATATTTTACCCTTGGAGGAGCTTCTAGGATCGCTAATGACATACGAGCTAAATATGAAACAACATCAAGAAGAAGATGTCAAGAAGAAGAGGACAATCATCCTCAAATCCACTGCTCAACTCGATGAAGAATCCGATGAAATAAAAAATGAAGAGCAAGATGAAGAAATAGCCCTCATCACTAGAAAGTTTAAAAGATTTATGAAGAAAAGAAAATAAGGGATGAGGAAGAGGCCACCTACAAAAGAAAAGTATAGCAAGGAGAAGGATAAGGAGCATCTCCTTATTTGTTATGAATGTAAGAAGTCGAGACACTTTAGGTCTGAATGTTCATAACTCAAGAAGGGCCCCAAGAAGTACAAGAAAAAGGCTATGATAGCTACATAGAGTGACAGTGATGAGTCAAGCTCCGAAGAAGAAGATTCACATGAACAAGCTAACTTGTGCCTTATGACATATGAAAATGAGGTAAACGCTGAAACTCCTAGTGACTTTACCTTTGAAGAACTTCAAAAAGTATTTTATAATCTAGTTGATGATCTAAAGAAGTTAGGGGTAAAGAACAAAGAATTAAAATCAAAGAATCAATCTTTACTAAAAGAAAATGAGATTATTTCAAATGAAAAATTGATCTTGACACAAGAAAATCTAAACTTGAAAAATGAAATTGCTAAGTTAAAACCTATGATAGAAAAGTTCACTCTAAGTTCAAATAAACTTCAAATGATACTTGATAATCAAAAGGTCGTTTATGATAAAGCTGGTCTTGAATACAACCCTTTAAAGAAATAAAAATTTTTAAAAAATATCTTTGTGAACTCATCAAGCAACAAGTTTTCAAATATTACTTACTTTAAATATGATAAAGTAGGACACAAATCCTATACATGTTTCTCTAGCAAATCAAAAAATTCTAATGTGAAGAAAATATTGGTTCTAAAGGGAACCATTGTGACTAACTAAAAATGATCCAAAAAAACTTAGGTACCTAAAGTGAAAACTTGATTTTTGTATGTAGGTGTGTCTTATATCTCAAGGATCAAATCGAAAATGGTATCTTGATAGCGGGTGCTCAAGACACATGACCGGTGATGAATTTCAATTCATCATACTTGATGCAAAAGATGAAGGGATGGTCACCTTTGGAGATAATAGCAAAGGAAAGATCATCGATATAGGTAACATTAATATCATTCTCTCCAAGTATATTGAAAAGATTTTATTAGTAGATGGTTTGAAACATAATCTATTAAGTATTAGTCAATTCTGTGACAAAGTGTACAAAATTATTTTTGAATCTTCATTATGCATAGTAACTAGTCCCAATGATGAAGGCATTAAATTTGTTGGATATAGACATGGTAATATTTATATGGTAGATTTGAATAATCTTTCTAAGATAAACATATAATGCCTAGTAGCCTTGAATGCCAAAATAAATTAGACTAGTTGGCTTTGGCACCGTAGGCTTGCACATATTAGCATGCATTCACTTTCAAAACTTATTAAAAAGAAATTAATTACCAATTTACCTAAATTAAATTTTAAAAAGGATAGAATTTGTGATGCATGTCAACTAGGTAAACAAATAAAAATCTCATTCAAATCTAAAAATATTGTTTCAACTTCTAGGCCATTAGAATTATTGCACATAGATTTATTTGGACCCACTAGAACTACTAGTTTAGGTAGAAAATGATATGGCTTTGTAATTATTGATGATTTCTCTCATTTTATATGGGTTTTCTTTTTGGCACATAAAGATAAAATCTTTCATGTGTTCTCAAAATTTTATCGAAAAGTTACTAATAAAAAATATTTTTTAATTCAAAATATTCGAAGTGATCATGGAATCGAATTTGAAAATCAAGATTTTAAAAAATTTTATGATGAAAAAGGCATTGACCATAACTTTTCAGCACCTAGGATATCCCAACAAAATGGGATAGTAGAAAGAAAAAATAGAATCCTTAAAGAAATAGCCCGTACCATGCTATGTGAAAGCAACCTCCCAAGATATTTTTGGATGGAAGTAATTAACATGGTATGTTATATTTTAAACCATGCTTTAATTAGACCAATTCTAAATAAAACACCCTATGAGCTTTAGAAAGGAAAAAAATCAAACATTATATTTTTTTATATTTTTGGTTGCCGATGTTTTATCTTGAACAATGGTAAAGAGAGATTAAAAAATTTTGATGTAAAATCCAATGAAGCTATTTTTCTTGATTATCCCTCTTCTAGCAAAGCTTTTAGAGTTTTCAACAAAAGAACTTTAGTAGTAAAAGAGTCAATACATGTTGTTTTTTATGAGACTAATGATCTTCCTTCAAGAAAGAGTGAAGATATTGATGATGCAGATCTTCTTATAGAAGGGATGAAGGAGCTCACCCTAAAAGACTCAACAATTCAAAATGAAGAAGAACATGAAAACAAATAAGAAGATGAAGGTGAAGAACAACAAGAACAACCTCAAGGTACAAATGATCTACCCAAAGAATGGAGGTATGATCACAATCATCCCAAAGAATTAATCATTGGTGATCCTACACATGGAGTAAGAACTCGTTCTTCACTTAGAGATGCATACAATCATTTTGCATTTGTTTCTCATTTTGAACCTAAAACCATAGATGAAGCTGAAAAGATTATAATTGGATAAATGCAATGTAAGAAAAACTTAATCAATTCGAAAGAAATAATGTATGGACTTTAATATCAAGATCTAAAAATTATCCAGTAATTGACACAAAATGGGTATAAAGAAATAAATTGGATGAATATGAAAATGTAATTAGGAATAAAGCAAGATTGGTTGCAAAGGGGTATAATCAAGAAGAAAAAATTGATTTTGATGAAATCTTTGCACCTGTTGCTAGATTAGAAGCAATTAGGCTTTTACTTGCATATGCATGCTTTATGAATTTTAAGTTATTCCAAATGGATGTCAAAAGTGCTTTTCTAAATGGTTATATTGCTGAAGAAGTATATATAGAATAACCTCCTGATTTTGAAAATCATGATTTTTCTAATCATATTTTCAAATTAAACAAAGCATTATATAGTTTAAAACAAGCACCTGGGGCTTGGTATGAAAGGTTAAGTAAATTCTTATTTAATAATGGTTTTTCAAGAGAAAATATAGATACAACCCTTTTCATTAAAAAAAATCATGATGATATCTTAGTTATACAAATATACATTGATGACATTATTTTTGGCTCTACTAATGAAACTCTTTGTCAAAATTTTACTAAGCTCATACAGAGGGAGTTCGAGATGAGCATGGTGGGAGAACTTACATTCTTCTTCGGACTCCAAATCAAACAAATAAAAGAAGGAATCTCCATCATCCAAAGTAAGTACACAAGAGAACTACTCAAAAGATTTGGAATGGAGAGCTCCAAAGCAATTGGTACCCCCATGAGCCCATCATGTAAGCTTGACAAGGATGAAGGAGATAAAAATATAAACTCAAAATTTTATAGAGATATGATTGATTCCTTATTGTATTTAACTACTAGTAGATCAGATATTATGTTTAGTGTTTGTCTATATGCTCGCTTTCAATCAAATCCAAAAGAATCACATTTAAATGCAGTTAAAAGAATTCTTAAATATTTAAAAGGTATACAAACTCTAAGATTATGGTATTCTAAGGATACATCAATTGACTTAAGAGGATATTCAGATGCTGATTTTGCTGGATGTAGATTAGATAGAAAAAGTACTAGTGAAACTTGATAATTTTTAGGAGTTAACTTAATCTCTTGATTTAGCAAGAAGCAAAATTTGATGGCACTATCTATGGCCGAGGCCGCATACATTGCAGCCGAAAGTTGCTGTGCTCAAATCTTGTAGATTAAGCAATTACTTGAGGATTTTGGTATCAAACTCAATGAAACTCCCATAAGATGTGATAACACTAGTGCTATTAATCTAACTAAAAATTTAATTCAGCACTCTAGATCAAAGCATAATGAAATTAGACATCATTTCATATGAGAACATATCCAAAATCATGATATAATTCTTGATTATGTTTGTACTGAAAAACAATTGACTGACATCTTTACTAAGGCCTTAAGTAAAAATAGATTTTATGAAATTAGGAGAGAACTAAGAATCATTGATCCATCAGCTTAAGTATCTTTTTGATTTCAAGTTCTTTTTGTCAAAAATTTATTGAACCAAATTTTGAGCTTAATTCTCATCTCTCCTTTCTTGAAAGCTCAAAACTAACTTTCATATGATCAATCTCTTAAATAAACACCCTTCTCTCAAGTTTTAAATTTTTTTGAAATTTTTTCATCATTTTTTTTGAATTTTTCTAGCCATGAGTCGACCCATAGGGTCGACCTTAGGGTAAACTTGTAATTTTTATTAAATCCATCGGGTGCTCTATTTTATTGGAAAATCTCCGCTTGTAAAGGAGCCGACCTTTTGCCTTTCATCTTCCTTATCCCACCGAACAAAAACCTCCTCCCTCTCCGCTCTCTCAACTACAAAAATCTCTTAAAATCCCTCTTCCCATCATGTTTTTTCCTTCAAATTGCCCTTTTTGGAACTTAATCCCTCTTCCTTTTCTTCTTCGTTTGGGTGGATCAAACATACCCTAGCTTCAAACCCTCTTCTCCAAACTGACGGTCCATCTTCCCAAAATCTTTGTTTTTCTTCTAAAATCCTTTCCACTCTACCTCTCATTAGGTCTTCTAAACTGCTTGCAAGTCTCACTTATCCAAAATGACTCCCAAATTGAAGCTACCGCAGAGAAGAAAGTCTGTTCGCGGGTTAGAAGAGGATGTGCGTAGAAAAAGAATGATAGTCGAGCCCTTTCCTGCTCCAACCTCAGATTTAGGTCCTGCTCCAGCCTCTTCATAGTCCCCACTCAGTCCAAGCAAGGTACCTCTCTCCAATCAAAAAGTAGAATCCAGGAAGAACATAGATTTTAAGTTTTTTAAAAAAGAAGGATTCTCAATTGGATCAAAATCAAAAGTCAAGGATGGGAGTTTTACTGTCTATTGAAGGAAAATACTTATGTTGATATGGTCAGAAAATTCTATCTGAATTTAAATTACTACAATAGAACAGTAAAGTCTTCAGTGAAATGTGTTAACATTGTTCTTGATCCATTGCATTTAGGACAAATCTTGCATTTGCCTTGTGAAGGTTATACTCATATGGAGCTCCCAATCAAAGAAGAGGGACTAAGTGTTATTTTAGGGAGAATATTTACTGAAAATTTAAATAAATTAGAAGCAAAGATACTTTCTGTAGAGATAAGACTTTTGCATCACATGGTGACTAAACTTTTTATCCCTAGGAGTGGCAGGCATGACCTCTTATCTGGTAGGGATATATGCATCATGTACCATGTGATCATCGAGACCCCCTTGAACCTTCCTACTCTAATGATTGAGGCCATGAGGGAGACCCTAAATAGGTCTACGACTCACTTACCTTATGGTATGGCACTCACCCTGGTCTTTAGAAGGTTCAGAGTCTATTTTGAGGGAGAAGCTGTCACCAGATTATCACATTCTGACACCATCAACCGCCACACACTGCATCGCATGGGTTTTTCAAAGACTGATGGCGGTTGGTCGAAGGGTGTTGAGGAGAGAGCAGAGGAGGAGGGACCATCTTTACCTCTTCGTGATCATAGAGCATCTCTTGATATTCAATTCGTGTCTGATCATGAGGCTGGTCCCTCAGAGTCAATGAGGAGGGATACTTCTGTACCACAGTCAGGGAGCAGAGTAGATCCTTCAGAGATCAGACTTGCAGACGATCAGATTGAGTTGATATCCCAGTGTGTTGCTTTCATTTTATCCCAGCAGTTTGCTACCTCAGATTTTACTCAAAGAACGACATCTCAGGCTGTTTCAGACCAGATCTTGATCCCTCATATCTCTATTATCTTTCAGATGCTTACAGCTCAGTCCACACGTATTGAGGAGCTTGAAAGATATATTCTGAGACTGACAGACAGAGTTTTAGATTTGCAGAGATAGGTATTAGCCTTAGCCCATCTCCAACCGTAAGAGAACATCATGGAGGTCTCCGACCTGTCTATAGAGGCGGCTAGGCTTCGAGGCATTTTGCAGAGTGGCTTTGATTTTTTGAGGAGAGAGATCAGGGGCTCCAGTGAGATTGTCTCTACTCAGATTAGTGCCTTGATGCAGTCCTTATCGAGAGCTTTGGAATAATTGGACACCATCAGACTTTCTCTCCTAGCACAGTCCATAACTTCTCAGGCTTCAGGACCTTCTTGCTCTTCTGCTCATGCCGGTACTTCTATCCTTGGCTGAGGCAGACGTGGTCGAGGATGTGCCTGTGGCTTTGATCCTGAGACTCCTCATCATATTTCTGATTCTGATGCCTCCAGCCATGATATTTTATTAGATCTAGCATAGTTAGTCTTTTATGTCTAGGATCTAGCTTATGGCCTTTGTATTTGTTGACTGATTGACTCATGGAAAGTTGTATTTTTTGTTACCCATGACTTTTGTATGGCCTATATATTTTGACTTGACTCTTATGTATTGTGACACTTAAGTATTCAGTCATATTTTGGATACATATATATATATATATACATGCTTTTAACTTCTATGAATATCATTTGGATTGATTTTTATGAATGGCATCAATTGAAATATCTTAATTATGTGATATGAAAAATATCTCATATATGTGCTATGAAATATTATGAATGGCAATATCTTCTATATGAGCAAATTGAAATATCCTTTATGATTACTATAGTGAGGGGGAGTCTTTTTCATTTTTTTTTAAAAACTCCTTAAGATCTTAATTGATGTTGTCAAAAAGGGGGAGTAGAGAAATAAAATCAGACAATAAGCAAAATTGTCAAAAAAAATTTGTCAAAGAAAATTATCTTATAAGCAATTTTCAAACTAATCTTCAAACTACTCATGATGTATTTTATTCAAATAATTGACTATAATATTTAAGTAATGCATCTTCATAAATTTAAAATTCTTAATCAATACTTTATATATGTTATATTTTACTTTTGCTCAAGTATTTTGTCATCATCAAAAAGGAGGAGATTGTTGCTCCAAGAATTAATTTTGATGATTACAAAATATTTGAGGAGGTTACTAATAATTTTGGCTTGAAAAAAGATTTATTGTATTTCAGGAGCAAAATTATAATTTTATTAAGTTCTGATTTGAAATCCTCAAGAGCAAGAACAGAAGATTTATGATCTATTGAAGGTAATTTCATATTTTTTGGATGTATATTTTGAGAGAAAATCAAGTTTAAGAAAAGGATAGATCCTATGAGTCGATCCCTGTCAAAAGGGGCTGAATGGCACGCTAGTTTTGGCTGGCACACCCAAAGGGGACGATCCTAGGGGTCAACCTCTGTTGACTGTACAAATCAAAGATACAGAATAGCCACTTTCTATTTTGCGCCACAAAGGTCGACCCTATGAGTCGACCCCTACGATGAAAAATCTCTGTAATGGTTAGTTTTTCAGCTCATTTTGGCCATATTTAATGCTCATTTAATATACTCCAACGGCTCTAATCCTGTCCAGATCACTCTCTAGCATCCATTGAAGATATAAAAATACTTGAAGGAGGGAAAAAGATAAGATTTTTTAAGCATTCATTTCAGCCTTAAGCAAAAAGCCCTCTTTAAGCAAAAGAAGCTTTCATTTCAAGTTCACCAACCCCTCAAGAGTTTATTCAAGTCTTCAACAACCTTGAAAAAAATCAGAAAAGCTTCTTCCTTATTGTGTAAACTGTATTTAAGGTTTTACTTGCTCATTAAAGGAACTAAACTTGTATTTCTTGTCATTAACTCTCATACTCTGCTTTTGTCTAGATTTTTAGTTTTGGAAGGATTTCAAAACTTGGATAGGTTAATTCGAACTTTGAATCGGATTGTATTGGATTGGCTTGTATCCGAAAAATAAGTGTTCTAGCTTGAGATAGCTAGAGTCAGAGGTACCGACGTTGTATTCTTATTGAATACGTTTTAGTGAATTTAAATTCTCAAGTAGAAGCTTGGAGAGTGGATGTAGGTGCAAGATTGGCATCAAACCACTATAAATCTTGATTGTTTTTCGTGTGCTTACTTGCTCTCTATCTAAATCTCCTTTTTTTTTGCATTCTTATATCTCATTTCTACACCTAGCTTAAATCACTTACTACACATAACTTGCTTACTATTACTTAATCCTTGTGGTTCTAAATTAACTTTAAAATTTCAAAAATTTAATTTATCCCCCCTCTTGGGTTCATAGCTAGGCAACAAGGCTTCAGCCTTAGAAGACTATCAACTGGTGCACGAGCTATTCACCGGTATGCTCCACCCAATCGATGCAACCAAGCTGCTAGCTGAGCCACATTGGGAGGTGAGGAGAAAATTCGTGGAGAGCTTTATCTAGGTCAGTCGAGGTTTCTGTGACTGTTTATTTTAACCATACATTTATCGTGTTCACTGATAGGAGGTTTCTCTTGATAGCTCGTCCATTATCTGAATGGGTACATGGATAGTTGCCTTGAGCTCTCAGTTGAGGCAAGAAAGCACCGAGCCGATGCCGAGATGTTCAAGGGTACGAAAGACAAGGCTGAGAAGAAGGTCGGAGAGATCTCCATGAGGATCGACACTACCAAAAGAAGAGCTGAAGATGCTGAAGCAACGCTAAGAAGAACTGTGAAAGAGAGCTCTCGATTGCAAGAAAAAATAAAAGAGCTTGAAGCTCAGCTGGAGGCAACAGAGAAGAAGATAGTAGAGGCCACCTCCAGGGCCGTTGCAGACTTTCAGACATCAGTAGAATATGAGAATGAGAAAATCGAGTTTTCTGTTGATGTCCATGCCAGTGGGAAGCAGTTGGTCTGAGATAGAGTTGCTACCAAATATCCAGAACTAAATTTGAATTTTTTGGATGAGCTCTGGGAACCCACTGCAGCCAACATACCTACGACAGACATCCCAGCTCCAGGCACTGCCTCTTAAACTTTTACCTTTCTTCTGTTTTGCTTTATACCTAGACCTTCTAAGATCATTGTAAATATTTTGCAGAGAATGAATGAATAGAATTTGTTCCTCTTCTTACTTCCTATCTTTCACTTATGATTACACTCTCTTATTCAGCATGTAGGCTGATTTAGGACATTAGGCTTTGTAATGAGCTCCGATCGTAGGAAGTAGGAGTGTTTCAAGCAAAGGAATATCAATGGTAGCTAAGTCGATTTTGAATTAGGGTTGATCAAAGATCGTTGAGACTTAGGTCAACCAAAGGCAATTGCTCACTCATGCCAATTAAGGGCCATTGTCCATATTTATCGATCTGAGGCAATTGTTTGTGCTTGCCAATCTGAGGTAATTGTTGGGGTGATATCTTCATGTTGGAAATTGTATCCCAAAGCCAATCGTCAACCTGTTGATGATTGAGCTTATTATTGTAATTGTATATGAATTATTGAATTAATAAATATTATTTGATTTTTTCATTACTGTGTATATTTTATTTTGAAGTCCTGTTATGTGATGAAGTCCTTAGGACTATTTGATTCGATATAGGAGGATATATTATTTAGTCCTTAAACCTTAAGTTCACGATCAAATAATATATTAGAACGATAGCTATATCAAGTATAGGTCATTGTGTACCATATACATTAGTTGTCCTCTTAACCAAGGAGTGTGGAGATACTGACATAACATATTAGTGAGATGTAGGAGTACATCTCACTAAATGTGATCAACTGTTAAGCATTCTGCTGTCAAGAGTAGCTCATGAAGGATATGGGTATAAGTGTCCCTCCAACCTGAGATCACCAAGGTGACTTACAAGCAACTCACTATGCTTTGGTGCTGGACTATCTAAATTTCTAACTCAGTGATGAAAGATTTCTAAGTATAGTTAAGTACTTGAAAAGTCGATGTGTGAGTCAAGATAGAATTGATCCTTCCGAATAAGTATGAGTTAATATATTAGTGTGTTTCAATTCAATAAAATCTCAGTCGAGGTAATCTATGTGATGAATTTTGAAAGTTAAAATATAATGTGGATGATCATATCAAGATTGACAGTTAAATCTTAGATCACCTTGAGCATTTGGGTCAAAGGAATGAATTAGATGGTAACCATATGCCAATAGATTCTTGAATAATGTTTTGCAATCTTTCGACCTATCCAGACATCGGGTATCATTGCTAGATGGTCACTTTGATTGATATAGAAAGATTGTTCTTATACTATTGACTTAGGTTCGAATCTATAAGGTCATATTCAAAAAAAATTTCTGACTGATCATATGGCTAATCGATGATTAAGAATCGTTCTAGGATAAAATTGTCAATTCGATTGATGATTAATCCTGTGCAAAAATTATAATAAATCAATTCACTAATTATTGATGAATTATATGAGGATTAATTAGTAATTAATTTATTAATTAACTTAATTTAATTGAGCACTAAGATTTGGATCAAATCTAATTGAATTAGATTCAATTTGGTTTGACCCGATTAGGTTATGAGATGACCTAATCGCTAAGGATATTCGATTCCTGATTTGATCAGAACTTGAGCTTGATTAATTTTTAATTTGACTAAAATTTAATTGAAACTATTTATTATCTAATTATATTAGATTTAATAGTTCAATTGGGTCTAATCTAATTCAGATGGGTTAAGAATTTAATTGGTTGAAAAAATAATTTGAATTCAAACCCCTTACGCCTCTTTTCTCTGTGCCCTCTTATTCTTCCCATGAAAAATATTTTTACATGATTTTTTCTCATATCCAGAAGCCTTTTTCATGTCCTCATCTGATTCATTTTGAATTATAAATTGGTTGGTCTATATTTGAGTTCAAACAGGTTTGAATTTGAATGAAAATCTAGAGTCCAAATTGAGTTGGACTCATCTCTTCACACCACCACATTTCTCCATGCATAAAGTATTTTTGTATGAGATTTTTTTTGTTATTCTGATGTTGGTCGACCACTTTCTGAGTTTCTAAGATAAAGATAAAATTTGACTCAAAATTTAATTCAAATTTATTTTGAATTGGTGATAAAGATTAACCAATGTTTGAAATTGAACTGAAACTACCTCTTCCTTATCCTTATCTTCCATCGGACGCCACCCTTAAGAAGAGATCAGTTTTGTGTGAGATTAGAAGTGAGTTTTGGCATGAGAAATTTCAGAGTTAGGCCATGAAAAGTTGAGAGTAGGTTGGGCTTCCGTGCATGAGAAACAGAGAAAGTGTTCTTCCTCTCGGACGTGAGGTGCAAGGTCTAGGATTTCAACTTTAGATTTTATGAGAAGAAAAATATAAGAGTGAGTCTTGTTCAATCTTTCACACCACTATCTTCTTATAAAGATTTATCTTTTGATCCAGAGGAGTCCAGGAGATCTGAGGAAAGAAGCTTGGATCAGCCATCCAGAGCTTTCGATGCGAGCTAGCACTCCCGTGAAGGAAGATCCATTCAGGGCTTTGAGTGGATGATCTGTAGAGGCCAGACGACCTATGCAGCTGCTCGACATCAACAAGATCTTCATACCATACCTATGAATAGTAGAGATCATCGATTCATGAAAAGGTGATGAGTTCTGAACTCAACCAATATGATCTAAAAATTAGATCAGATTCAGGACATCGATGTGATCGATGTAGTTTTTTATTTTATATCAAATTTTATATATAAATTTTTTGTATCATAGATTCTTAATGATAGTTTAGATCTGATCTAAGATATATTTAAAAGATTAAAGTATCTAATTTTTTATTTTTTTATCATAAAATTTTAAAAATATATGCTTTGAACTATCAATTTTTTCTTCAGATGGTATCAAAGCAAAGTTTCTTATGATATAAACTTTTTGCATATAATCTGATATTACATATATTTAGATCTATAATTTAATTTAGATTAAATCTGATATATGATATTTGGATCTAAAATTGATTATAGATCTAATCGCACAAACTGATATAAAGTTGTCCTGCTGTAAGATTTACCCCTTACAGTGCAAAGGCTATCCTAGCTTGTGCTAATCTTTATAAAATCTAATTTTAATTATTTAGATTAGATATAAATAATTAATTTAAAATCTAGGTAGTATAGTAATCTGATTGGATAGATCCTCATAGTCATCTAGTCATAGGTAAAATCAAGATTTCATAATCCTATTTATCCATTCAATAAGATCTCCTATGGCATGTAGGGATGCTACGCGATCTTTTTCATAATAACGAATAATAAAAAATAAAATAAAATTTTATTTTAGATCTAAAATAATATATATTAGATCTGAAATTAAAATTTTAATCATTAGATGATTGATTATAAAAATATTTTATAAAATTAAAAATTATTTTCAAACATCGAATCTGAACCCATGTCAGTCTAAAACTTAATTAAGAATTAAGCGATCTAGATTTGAGAATCAAAGATGTAAGGCATTAATTTTATAATTCATGGGTTAATGGGTTAGCTTGAGGCAAATCCATTTAACTGGGTTAGACCTAGGGTTAGAAATCATTGATAATGGATCATGTTAGTAATTGATCAAATCTAATTAAAGGTTAATTCTAATTGGATCAATTTTTTTTTTTGATCAATTTTAATAGTTGTAATTGATCAAGTTCATGTCTTTGATTAGACCAATATGGACTTTGATCATAGCTCTGTGATTGAATCTAAGTCTATAAGTTGATCAAATTGAAAATGACTAACCAGTTAGTATCTAAGGTAAGTATGGCAGCTTTGATCAGTGGTCATTAATTGGGAGCTACTCGTATAGATTGAGTCTATATCGAGTTAATGACATATTCCTCCCATCGATCTCACTTACTTAGTCAATATGGTAAATCATATTTTGATTAGATCACTTAATGATTGGAGTTGACCCATGCTAACTAGGAAATCAATATGACTTTTAGGTGCCCTTAGTTCAACTTGTCTTGAGTCCTCTTCATGATTTGATGAAGTCAATGAGAAGATTTATGACTGGTTGGCTGGACCAGCTTATACCCAATCTTCTTTAATCTGACTTGGTAAAGTCAGTGGGAGGATTAAGATAACTGGTAAAGTCTTTTCTCATCTCTCAATTAAACTAATTAAATTCTCTAAAATTATTAGATCTCTAAAAATGAAATAGTTATGGTGATAACTAGGTCATAGCCTCCCATTAAATTGAGTGATAATGAGTTCAACAGTTTAGATGATCATTGGAGGTGCCACATGCCTGGTGCTCATCTGGTTGTCAGAATTATTATTCATAATATGTTGATTTAATTATATCCTTCTGATGATGGTCAGGTTGGTCGAACTACACTCCAGTCTGGTCACTCGTTTGTTAGATACACAAAATTCTGATATGTTAATGGTTGGACCTAACCAAAACTTTCAGTGGAGGCACCACACACCTGCTGAAGAGGTGTCTGAGGCAAAATTGAATACTAAAAATTATTTGATGAAATAATTAATTAAAAACCTATCCATGGATTTATAAAGGTTGGCCGAGCCACACTCAGGCCCATGTGCATTCCATGTGGATTCTAGTACCCACTAAGAAATTAATATAATTCTTCAAATTGGAGGTAGAGGTCATCAATTTGAATAAAATAGTGGGAGAACCTTTAGACTAAAATTCTGGAGAATCTTTAGACTAAAATTCATATCTTTAGGCTTAATCAATTCATATACTACTTAGGTTTTGATTTTCTTTTTGTAGTTATGGCCACCACCTTGTCGCTCCGATCACTATTAGATAGTGATAAACTGATGGGATCAAATTTTAATAACTGGTATCGAAAGTACAAAATAGTCCTAGAGCACAAATGAATTTTGTATGTGTTGACTGATCCAGCACCCGAGGAGCCAGCTTCAAACGCATGTAGTTCGGTTTGAGACACTTATCAGAAGTGACTCAACGATCGAACTATAGTTTGTTGTATTACACTGGCAGTAATGAATGATGAGTTTAGCCATCGTTTCGAGAATGCTCAACCACAGGATATATTACAAATATTGAACGAGTCTTTTGGCACACTCGATGATGTTGAGAGGCATAAAACTAGTTATGCCATCTTCAATACTCGAATGAGGGAAGGAACGTCAGTCACTGATTATATACTGTACATAATCGAGATGATTGAGCACCTAAGCAAGCTTAGCTTTCTCCTACATGAGCAGTTGGGAAAAGATGCAATTCTAAACTCTTTGCCCAAGTCTAACCTTCCTTTCCTGACTTATTTTCGAATGACAAAGCCAGCAGTCAACTACCACGATTTGCTGGCATTACTGTAGAACTTTGAGAAGGATCACCAGCTCCATAAGAAACCTGTGAATGTTGTGGGAGGATCTTCTTCTGGACGTCGATCCTTTAAGAAAGAACAAGAAGAACAAAAAAAAGATGCAAAGTACTAGGGCACCCAAGCCTAGTCAGACCAAAAAATTCAAATCCGATCAGAGTCAGACGAATGCTTCTATTGTAAGAAATAGGAGCTCTGAAAGAGAAATTATCTTCAGTACATTGCTTCCCTAGATCCGAATAGACCGAGAAAGAAGCAAATTGTTACTGGATAAGGTAATTATATGATAACACCTTGTAATTTTTCAATTTATGATTCTACTATCTGGATATTGGATACTAGAAGTCTTTTTAATATTTGTAATTTATTGTAGGATCTGCAGGTCAGTAGGAGATTTGAAGAAGGTGAAAGATTCCTTAATGTTGAAGATGGAAGACTAGTTTCAGTTCTAGCATTAGGGATTATTAAGCTTGTATTGAAGTCAAATATAATTATTCTTAGTGAATGTCATTTTTATTCTTTTTTTATTGAATATTATTTTTGTAGGTCTTTGGCCATGTACGGTTATAAAATTTTAATAAAAAAAATAATTTTAATATCATTATCAATGGTGTTAATATGATAAATGGACAGCTGAATAATGGTATTTACATATTATTATAATCTGTTAGTGTAATATGTATGTCCAGCAAATGTCCAAGAATTAGTGATGTCTCCGATATCTAACTTTGGCATCATAGGTTAGGTCATGTTACTAAGAACAAAATAAACAGGTTGACACAAGAAGAAATCATCAAAATTAGTGATTGTGAATCATTTTCAACTTGTGAGTCCTATCTTCTTGAAAAAATAATCAAGTCACCTTTTACTGAAAAAAGTGAGCAAGCCAGTGAAGTTCTAGGTCTGATACATATCGATATATGTGGATCAATGAATACTAGTGCCAGAGGTAGATATTATTATTTCATAATATTTACAGATGACCTATTGAGGTATGGGCATGTCTACTTAATGACACATAAGTCAAAATCGTTTGAAATATTCAAACGATTCCATAATGAAGTAGAGAAACAAACTAGAAAGAGTATTAAAACTCTTCGTCTAATCGAGGAGGAGAATACCTCTCTAGTGAGTTTCTGACATACTTAGAAGAGAATGGGATTCTCTCACAGTGGATCCTTTCTGAAACACCATCGCATAATGGTGTATCAAAAAGGAAGAATTGAATCCTGTTAGACATGATTCAGTCCATGATAGACTTTGCAAGTCTGTCGATCTTCTTTTGGAGATATGCACTTAAGTCAGCTCGTTATATTTTAAATAAAATTTCAAATAAGTCTGTAAGTAAAACATCATATGAGATATGGACAAGGTGTAAACCAGCACTCTCTCACTTTACGATTTGGGGATGTCTGGCTTATGTCAAATATTTAAAAACTGAAAAGCTTAGACCTAGATCTGACAAGTGTCTATTTGTAGGATACCCAAAAGAGACCAAGAGATATTACTTCTACCTCGCTGATGAACAGAAAACTTTCATCAACAATAGGATAGTCTTTATAGAAAAGGAGTTTCTTGGGAAAGGAACTAATGCCTCAAAGATTGAACTTGATGAAGTTCGATCGGTAGAAGAACCGACATAATCTAGTAAACCCATAGAGTTAGACTTGATTAGATCAAATCTGGAACTTATTATAAAAATATTTTTAAGGAGATCTGGTAGAGTACTGCATCAACCGAATAGATACTATGATTTTTTGATCCATGATGGAGATCCAATTGAACTTGATGAGAACAATGAGGATTCGATCACCCATATGGATGCGATGCAAAGGTCTGACTCTGATAAGTAGCTGGAAGCCATAAAATTTAAAATGGAGTCAATGAAAGTCAATAATGTATGGACATTGGTTGATCCACTTGAAGGGATAAAACTCATAGGGTGTAAGTGGATCTTCAAAAGGAAGAGGGGTGCAGATGGGAAAGTGAAGACCTATAAAGTTCATCTGGTTATCAAGAGTTACCATCAGTGTTATGGTATTGACTATAACGAGATATTTTCTTCTGTGGCAATGCTCAAATCTATTCAGATCATGCTTACGATAGCAACACATCTGGACTATGAAATCTGATAAATAGATATGAAAATAGCCTTCCTAAATGGAGAGCTAGAAAAGAGGTGTATATGATACAACTTGAAGGTTTCATATCTACAGATGAGTCTAAAGTGTGCAAGCTTCAAAGATTTATTTATGAACTTAAGCATGCATCTCAGAGTTGGAACATGCGTTTTAATAAAATAATCAGAATGTATGACTTCATTAAGAATAGAGAGGAACCCTACATATACAAGTGGATTAATAACTCTGTGATAGTATTTTTTATTTTGTATGTGGATGACATTCTCTTAATCAAGAATGACATATTTGCATTACAGGGAATAAAAGTTTGGTTGTCATCACAGTTCTTCATGAAGGACTTGGAAGAAGTATCCTTCATCTTTGGGATGAAGATCTATAGAGTAGATCTAAAAGATTGCTTGGATTATCTCAGTGGACGTACATTGATACTATGCTAAAAAAATTCGACATGAAAAATTTCAAAAAAGGTTATCTTCTGATAGGCCAAAAAATTTCTCTCTTAAAGAGTGATCGTCCGACAACTCCTCGAGAGAGAGAGCGTATGAGTAGAATTTTACATGCTTCAACAATAGGATCTATTATGTATGTCATGACATGTATGCAACCGGACGTGGCATGCTCACTAGGAGTAGTGAGCAGATACCAGTCCGATCTAGATGCAAATCACTAGAAGGTCGTAAAAACTATCCTTAAGTATTTAAAAAATACTAAGGATCAGTGGCTTATCTATAGAAAATCTGACTTAAAACTTATGAGATTTATAGACTCTAATTTTCAATCGAATCATGACAACAGTAAGAGCATATCAAGATATATTTATACTCTGAACAGTGGAGCAATCTTCTAGCTATGGCTGACTCTACTTACAAGATGGAATATATCATGGCATCCGATGCTGCGAAGGAAGCTGTGTGGTTATGAAAGTTCATCAACGAGCTTAGAGTGGCACCCTCCCTTGATGGCCTCGTATTGCTAAACTGTGATAGTACTGGTGCCACTGCTCAAACAAAGGAACCGAAGTCACATTAGCAAACTAAGCATATTTTTCATTGCTACTATCTGGTCCGGGAGATTGTGGATCGAGGTGACATTGAGCTTTGTTGGGTATAAAATAACCCCAGCTGAAGTTCGTAAAAGGCCGACCCTCCCAGGGCTCTTCCGGCTTCCGACCTTGTGTGGCATCTTTCTGAACTTCCCTGATTGTCTAAGCTTCCATAATACCATCCGAACTTCTTCGATAATGAGCTCCTCCATTCATCTACCAGACTACTCCAAACACTCTCCGAGCTTCACTATCAACTGATTTTCTATAGTGATCGACTATTCTCCGAATCTCTTTCAGACTTCTACCGGCCACGAATGACTTTAGTCCGAAATTCTATTGCAAGTGGACTTCATCTGAGCTCCTACAAGAGCCGGACGTCATCCAATCATCTACAGTGGATGGATCACAGACGAACTTCTACAACGGACAGGATCCACCAGCAGGATCTCTACTCCGAACTTCTTCCAGACTTCATCAATGATCGAGCTTCTCCAGCAGTAGGACTCCTACAATAAGAAGTCTCCATCCGAGCTTCCACGATGACTGGCCTTCGTCCGAGCTTCTACAATAAGCGGCCTCCTTTCAGACTCCTACAAGAGTCGGACTCCGTCCGAACTTCTACAACAGAATTGAATCTCGGACTCCTCCAACATTCGACCTTCCACAATATCCTCAAGACTCCTCCAGCGGACGAACCTCCACGGCGCCATCCGAACTCCACTGTCGATCGACCCTCTGCCGGATTCCTCATGAAATCGGACCTCTCTGGCGGACAGTCCTCGGATGAGCTTCTACATCAGGCAAATTTCAGATGGACTCCTCTAGCAATTGGACTCTTACCGAACTTCTCCAACAGAAAGTCTCCGTCCGAGCTTCTACAGCAGATGACTTCTGCCTGCAGCATCAGCACCTAAGGCTCCCGACAATAGTGGATTCATCAGCAACCTCGAAAACATCTGAGCTTCTCTTAGATTGTAGAGACAGAGAGCCATTCTACTGCATCAGACGTCCTAGCCGAGTTTCAACCGTCAGACCTGAACTCTTTGGCAAGTCACGACAATGGCCACTACCCCACTCCACTCTCTGTAACAGATTCCACATGGCCCCACCACTCTTTGGCAAGTCGCGACAACGGACAGCACTCCACTCTCCATAACAAACTCCATGTGGCCCTGAACGGCCCCCTGATGCCACTACTCTCCGTAACAAACTCTGTGTGGCCCCGAACGGCCCACTATCAGGCAGTTAAAGACATCGCTGTCAATCAGTTACGCTCTCCGTCTATAAAAAGGGATCTCCAGATACGTTCTTCTCTAAGCTCAAAACTTTATCTTGAAACTCTGCTAAAATCTTATTCGAGTGCTCCATTTCTGTTGAGGCAGAGTACTGACCTGAGCGTCGGAGGGTCTTGCCGGAGCACCCCCAACTCTGATTTAGACTTTCCTTGCAGGTCCCGACGGCGGACGTGATCCCCTCGACTCCAGCTTCTCCGGCATTGGCAGAATTCTGCACCAACAGAATTGGCACTAGAGGAAGGGCCTTATGTCTTCGTAGGATCCTTATTTTTAAAGGAGTACTCAACGGGACTGTCTCCGATCATTTTCTTCAACATTTTCTTCTCCTTCTCCTGCCAGATCTCCACCTGATGCCTCCTCGAAAGGCATCCACCAGGCGATCCACGACCTCCGCGGCCAGATCTCAGCGAGATCTGCAAGCTCCGGTCTTGTCTCCAATTTTTTAGGCTCCTCCTCCGGCAATGGCAGTCGGCATGGAGTAGTTCAACTTGCTGGTTCAGCAGGTCAGGGGCCTCACCGAAGCAGTGCAGGCCATGCAGCAGCAGCCGCAAGCATCAGTGCAGCTGGAAAGAGCATCGTCGGAGTTCCAGAATCCGACGATCGGACGGGCCACTTGGGCTAGTCATCCTGTCTTCCCCAGAAAGGAGAAGCAGAAGGCGGAGAGCCCTCCATCTGATCACGATTCCATCCCCGGAGGGTCCCTACCTCCATTCTATCAGAAGACCCTCAGACTCACAGTCGAGAGGACCTCCTGGATCAAAGATTTCAAGAGATGAACCGATGGATCGAAGAGCTCCGTCATGCTCTCACTGTTTACGGTGAGGACATCTGTACTGACCCTCCTTTCTCTCAAATGATTATGCAGGAACCAATCCCGCTAAACTTCAAGCTCCCCCAATTTGAGAGCTACGATGGGACCTCGGATCTGGTTGACCACCTGGAGGCCTTCCGGACAATGATGCTACTCCATGGCACGCCAGATGCCATCTTGTGCCGAGCTTTCCCATCTATCTTGAAGGGAGCAGCAAGAAATTGGTACTCGGCACTGAAGTCGGGTACTATCTTCTCCTTTGATCAGATAAGCCATCAGTTTGTTGCTTATTTCGTCAGCAGCTGGCATCCTCGGAGAGGTTCGGAGTCCCTCATCAACATCAAGCAGAAGGAGAGAGAATCCATCCGAACTTACATCAACCATTTTAACGCCGCCACATTGGAGGTCTGGAACTTGGACCAGTCAGTTGCAATGGTCGCCCTGAAGGGCAGTCTTCAAAAGAACGATCTTCTGTTTTTCCTGAAAAAGAAGTATCCCAGGAACTTCGCTGATCTACTGGCTCGGACCGAAGGCTATGCCCGAGCAGAGGAAGCCTTCAAGCCGAACTCCCCCCAGACACAAACGTGTCCAGACCCCTCTCCGGGCTCATAGGTAGAGAAGCTCGGACCGCAGAGTTCGGCGGAGCTCTCCCCCAAGAAGGTTCCATAGCTATGACCCTTTCAATGCTCCAAAAGCCCAAGTGCTGATGGAGGTCAGGGAGCAGCAGCCAAGGATGGAAAGGATGTACACACACCCCGGGAATCGCAACCCTAACAAGTTCTGCCTCTATCATCGTGACCACGGCCATGATAGAGAGGAGTGCATTCAGCTCCGAGACAAGATCGAGGAGCTCATCAGACAAGGTCAGCTCGACAGATTCATCCGACATCGACCTGAGGGTAGGGAAGATCGGCTGAGGGCCCTACCACAGCCAGAGCCACCAAGGAGGGAAGAACAGTCTGAAGATCGACCTTCAATCGGGATCATCAACACCATCTCTGGAGGACCCCGACGGGGAGCAGACCTTTCATGACCATGGGACTCAAAAAATCTACAAGTGTATTACCAATAACTTTGCCTTGAATAAAAGTTTCATATTTGCATATCTTTTCTTTTGGCATGAACTTGTAATGATAGGGAATAGCTCCTTCAGACAATCGAAACTAAGCGTATTAGGAACAGGAGGAGAATCTCATCCTAACATTAGCAAAGTCGAAGGCCCGATTATTTAGAGATCGGATGGGGGGAGAGTGTTAGATGTGTGCCCAAGATGCCAGATCGACTGACACACTCCTGTACAGAACTAAGGATAAATTTATAATTTTGACTATAAATGAATAAAAGGGTTATTCTTCTATCACATTGTGTACATTGTGTCTGTAATACATCCTTTGAGTTAGTGAGAATGTAAATTCATATTTTCAAGAGTTAAAAATTTAAGACATGAATTTACATAACTAACTCATAAACTGCTCCTGACCATAGGATCATCATGAGGATGGTGATCGATCTGGAAGGTTGGTGTACGATCACTTCCTTAGGGTAGATGAGTCTTGAGTCTACGGTGTGGAGACACCAGAGCGACAGTACAGATATTCATTGAGAACGAGAGTACTGAGCATGACCACCTCGAGCAGTCATAAGGAAGTCTACCTTCTCGTCGATGACTAGCTCGATGCTGCAGTTGTGTGTCTAGTTCTTTGACCTGAGGTGCATTGACGGTTCACATTGAGTGTGTTATAATTTGACTACACCATAACTCGATCTTCTAGCTATTCAGAACCCTGAGGTGTATGTTGGCTGTAGCATATCCATTGTAGGAACCAGATCGCATCAAGATGGGATCTATCAACCTCGATAGATGAGAGGAGTAGTCCTATGATGATCGAAACATTGAGTCCTTAAGCCCATGGCCATGACAGAGTGAAATAATGAAAAAAAAATTTCCATTGGATTTCACATCGGACTCGGATCGATCGATTGATTCATATGACTGATGTTGGGTTTGACGAGTTCACCTTAACCCTAATTCAGTCGGGACTCATGATAGAGAAACTCAATCACACAGGTAGCTGCACCAAGAGGTTCGCCTTCAGTTCTGATGGGTTGTCATCATATACTGCTAGATATCACTGGTGGATTTTGGAAGCAATTAGAAAGATTTTGATGATCGATCACTCTAATTATCTGAATCAAAAGAGTTCTGATCCATCGAAAGGAGTTTCGATAATGTCAATGATGAGATCACGACATGTCTCATTACCATACAGAATTGAACCTAACTGGATCACACAAATAAGAGTTAGGATTTGGATGTCATCAATTGGGCTACCCCAATTGATTTGGATAAGATCCAATTAGGTTTAAGGAAATCGTGCTAGCACTCGATTGAGCCTAACTTTCTCCTTATATAATCTTTTCTGTCTTTACTGAGCCAAATATGATCTGGCTCATCCAGAGAACCTTGGAAAGGTTTCTCTCAGTCTAATTGAAGCTTGTCCAGCTTAAAAAAAGCTTGTCTTAATTCATGAGATGAATTTAAGACAACACCTGCTAATTTCTAGCACCTGCCAATTTCATTTTAGGATATTTGTCAAAAGTTGACATATGGGTCTTAAACTGAAGAGGATTCATTGGAGGATTTTTGTGGAGTGTCCACATGTCCAAACCACTTCAAATTGGATGCCATAATCAGATTATGGCATGAGCTCAATTGGATTTAAGTGGGTGCCCCAAATGGATAAGAACCAAAGAGTCCTGATAAACTTGGACTCTTTGGTGCCACCTTATTTGTACTTATCCATTATTGGCACCAACATAGGAGAGAGCATGGGAATTCTTATCTGATGTGATCAGATGACATCACTCCACCAATCAAAATTTTTTCAAAATTTATTGAAATTTTCTGATTGATCGAATGATGTGGCACTGCGCAGTATACAGGATCTATATAAATCCTACTGCACCTAGGGTTTCGAGATAGAACTTATTTTATGCAAAAAAACCTATTAGCTGCTGCCCCATCCCCTCTTCTCTATATCCTCCCTACTCTCCTTTCTCTCCTCTTCACATCCAAGAAGTTGGACATTCATCTGGCAAAGGTATAAGGCGTGGTGACGCCTGGAACAGAAGGCTGCAGGACATCTTCGACAGGCTGCTGCTCCAACTTCAGAAGGAGTTCTAAAGTACTTTCAAATCAGATATTGATCTGATTTTTGGAGCATAGAATTATGAGGAGAAGATGTTCTAGATCCTACCTGAGTGGATACTGGTAGAGGCCAGACGCTTGCGTGGCTACATCAGAACCTCAAGCAGTGCTGCGATCTTCTACAGGGTAATTAGATTACCCTTGAGGTATGTCTATATTTCTCATACTTTTAGATTTAATTTTAAATTTTAAATATCAGATAATAAAATTAGATCTAATAGACATTAGATCTAAAATAGCATAGAATAAAAATTTTTAATTTATTCCACCCCAGATTTGATGAAATCTAGAAGATCCTACACAGGAAAAAGGCTGTTTTTCCTTCAAGTGGTATCAGAGCCAGGTTGTTGGCTCCATTTCAGATCTGTTTTAGATCTAATTTTAATTTTAATTTATTTGATATTAAATAATTTTAAATATCACATCAAATATGATAGGATTTAAAATTAAAATATTTAAAATTAAATCTAAGAAGATCTAACATGCATGAGATGCATAACTAGACTAAGATTAATTGAATCCATGAATAGTCTTAAGTTTTATATTTTAATAAGATTAAAATATGAATTAAATATAATTTATTTTTTATTTTTTCTGATGTTATAATTGTTATAATCATATCAGAAAATAGAAAATAAAATTTAAATTATTTCATAAAATTGATCTGTTGCATGCTTAGACTAGTTGTAGAATTGTTCTAGTAACTTGTCTAGAATAGTTTTTATTTTGAATAGTTCAATTTAAATTTTATTTTTTAGATATTACATGTGATGTATCAGATCTGAAAGTATATTAATTAGATTGATTTTTGATACATGAGATGTATGCAAAGCATGTATTAGTTAGATCTTAAATTGTATATATGATATGTTAATTTAGATCTAACTAGTTTTGTAGTTAAATTTATATTTCTGATTAAGGTATTCCTCATGACCATCCGGTCATAAGAATAAAGTAGGATTTTAAGACCATCTCTTCTCATTCAATGAGATGTTCATATGACATGTAGGGGTGCCGCGCGTTCATCCTTAATCAGAAATCAAAACTTACTTTTCTGTAAAATCCTAGATCCTGAAATCCTAGGATTTATTTTACATGCTTTGTTTATGAACCCAAACTTAATTAATATATTGAGCTTATAAAATTAAGTTAGGTCTAAAATTGAGAATTTTAGATCTAAGATATTTTCATAAGATTGGGTTCGGGCTTGGGTAGCTCAATTAGGTCTAGCGATTGATCAAACCGAATCAAGAGTTGGTTAGGTGAGATCATGAAAGCTAATAATTGACCAGCCTAATAGGATTAAGTCTGGATCAAGGTCGAATCATATTTAGATCTGACTCGATCAAGTTAAGACCTAATTTGGCTCAGTGGTTAGAGCCTGGATTGTAGACTAACTCAATTAGTTCTGGTTCAATAATTTAGTGTCTAAGGTAAGTTCGGCAGATGCGACCGACTAGTTTTTAATTGGAAGCTATTCGACTCGAATGCGTTCTTATCGAGTTAATGGCATATCCCTTCCATCGATCTCACTTACCTGGCCATATGTGTCGACCCAGTTCTAATTTGAGGTGGCTAACAATTCGAGCTGACCCATGCCACTAGGTTAGTCATAATTGTTATGACTATGTCAAGTCAAGTTTAAAGAGACCTAAATCAAATCTCTCTAAGAAAATATTAAGTCTAGGTCTTCCACCATTGTGGATGTGTGGGCCCTTTCCGGGGTTGATTGTTCTCAGCTGGTTACAGTGGTTCAGTTGCACCGGAAAGATGCAACCATGTCCATTAGGCATTGGATGCTATGGATTAGAGGATGGGTTGAGCTCAATATTTCGGATATGGTGAGGGACCCAATCAGGAATCTAGTTCATGCAAATGGTGGGTTTGGCTTAACTAAGGATTGGAGCAATATCTCGGATATGGTGAGCTTCATGAATTAGAGATCAAGTTTTGGGTGCACCATGATTAGAGAATCATTGGACAAGAGTTGTCCACTCATCGGTTGACCCATCACCAATAACTGTTAGGTGAGGTGATGAGCCAGTCAGTGAGACTGCACCACCCACTAGAAATCACTAATCACGGAGATTTTCATATCTCTACCAAGGGAGTGTAGGGATTTGAGAAAATAGTGGGAGCCTAATTTGTTTAAAAATAAAAATCCTAAATAAATTGGTTGAGTCTGATTACAAAATCTAACTAAAAATTTTTGACTCTCTATAGGAAACATGTCTGCCTCAAACCCCCTAACCAAAATTCTAGACACTCATAGACTGACTGGACCAAATTTTAAGGACTGATTGAGAAACTACAGAATTATTCTGGGTTTCAAAAAATTGACTCATGTCTTGGATCAGGACCCACCTGTTATGCCAGCACGTTCGACTGCTGAACAGAGAGCATCTTTGAAAAAGTGGATGGATGATGATAACAAAGCCAGGTACTACATGTTGGGTGCAATGTCTGATGATTTGCAGCACCAACATGAAAATATTTTGACTACCCACCAAATGTTGACTCACCTACAAGAGTTATTTGGTGAACAGAGTCGCGCGGCCAAGTATCAAGTCTGTCAAAGACTTTTTAAGGTCAAGATGTGTGATGGGCAGTCAGTCCAAGATCATTGTTTGACAATGATCAAGGATCTTGAAGAGCTTGAGAAGCTTGGTATCATCTTAGACAAGGATTTTCAGATTGATGTGATCCTTCAGTCCTTGTCCGACGCATATGGTCAGTTCATCATGAACTTTCATATGCATAAGATGCAATGTACCTTGGCCGAGTTAATGAATATGCTGGTTACGACTGAGCTTTCAATGAAAGATTCAAAAGGCTCAGTTCTTACTATGAAACAGACTTCCTCTAAGAGAAAGTCTTTTGGAAAGAAAAAGAAGTCCGTGAAGAAGCAGAAGGTGGATGGCAAGAACAAGAAGACAGGACCGAAAAAGAAGGCTTCTGAAAAGGAAAAGTCTTTCCACTATCAATCAGAAGGCCATTGGAAGCGGAACTGTCCTCAGTATCTGGCCACCCTGAAGAATAAGAATGATGGTCCTTCTGGAGGTATGCTCATTATCGAATCTAATCTTACGATTTCTTCTGCATCCAGTTGGGTGCTTGACTCTGGTTCTAGTGCTCATTTGTGCACTTCTATGCAGGGTCTTGAGGAGAGCAGAAGGCTGAGGGATGGGGAGATGATCCTACGTGTCGGGAATGGAGCAAGAGTTACTGCTGTGGCCGTAAGAATCTATCCTCTGCGATTATCATTAGGATTAGATTTAGTTTCAAGAGACTGTTATTATGTGCCTGCAGTAAGCAGGAATTTGATTTTTGTTTCATGTTTAGCACAAGAAGACTATGTGATTAGCTTTCATAAGGATCATTGTAACATATTTTATGAAAATAATAAAGTTGCAAATGATTTTATTATTAATGATCTCTATCAGTTACATGTTGATGTATCTATTTTTAATATTGAGTAAAATGTGAATGCCATAAGAATTAAAAGGCCTAGAGATAGTCTAAATGATAAGTATCTGTGGCACCTAAGGCTAGGTCATATAGCGGAAGACAGGGTTAACAAATTGGAGAAATTCGGGCTACTGAGTCCGTTGACTTCTGAGTCATATCCAGTTTGTGAATCATGCTTTCAAGGCAAAATGACCAAGCTTCTTTTTGTGGGACATGGGGAAAGGGCCACAGACCTACTTTCCCTAGTACATACGGATGTGTGCAGCCCATTTGATGTGCCGGCTAGAGGCAACTTTGTCTACTTCATTACCTTTATCGATGATATGTCTAGGTACGAATTTGTGTTTCTAATGAAACACAAGTTTGAAGCCTTTGAAAGGTTCAAAGAATTTAGACATGAGGTAGAAAAATAAATAGAAAAGCCCATTAAGGTTCTTCGATCAGATCGAGGAGGTGAATACCTTAGTCGAAAATGCTAAGACTATCTTAAAGATAATGGTATAGTCTCTCAATGGACTCCACCTGAAATGTCTCAACTCAACGGAGTTTCAGAACAGAGAAATCAGATCCTATTAGATATGGTCCGTTCCATGATGAGCTTCACAGACCTCTCAAAATTTTTTTGGAGATATTGTCTCATGACAGCAATTTATGTATTGAATAGGGTTCCCTCTAAAATCGTTCCTACCACACCGTATGATATATGGCATGGTAAGAAGCCAAGTCTGAATCATCTCAGAATTTGGGATTGTCCGGCTCATGTCAAGAGACAACAGACGGACAAGTTAGAGTTCAGGTCTTTTAGAGCTCGGTTCATAGGATATCCTAAAGAGTCATTAGGATATTATTTTTATATTTTGAAAGACCACAATGTGATTGTGAGTCGAAATACTATTTTTCTTGAAAAATAGTTTATTCAAGATGGTGGCATCGGAAGAATAATTAAGCTCAAGGAGAATATCTTCCAAGAGCAACGAGCTAAAGAACCTGAGGAACCTAATCAATCAGAACCAGTCCTAACACAACCTCTTCCACCTCGTAGATCGACTAGAATTTTCTATCCTCCTGAAAGGTACTTAGATACCATACAAGAGGATGTAGAGGAAATGTTCCTCACAAAAAATAGGGTTCATGGTGATGATCCCAAGACCTATGACAAGGTGATATCAGATATCGACTCCGAGAAATGGTTAGAGGCAATGAGATCAGAAATTGACTCGATGCACTCAAACCAAGTCTGGACCTTGGTAGATCCACCTGAAGGTATTGTACCTATTGGGTGTAAATGGATCTTCAAGAGAAAGATAGGTGCAGATGGAAATGTGAAGATATTCAAGGCTAGGCTCGTAGCGAAAGGTTATAGTCAGTGCGAAGGCATTGACTATCAGGATACCTTCTCGCCCGTAGCCATGCTAAAATCCATCCGTACATTGCTTGCTATTGCAGCCTATTTTGATTATGAAATATGGCAGATGGACGTGAAAATGGCATTCTTAAATGGATATCTTGAGAAAGATATCTATATGGAACAGCCGCTTGGTTTCACATCCAGTGATGATGATCACAAGGTCTGCAAACTACAAAGGTCCATTTATGGACTTAAGCAAGCATCTCGGAGTTGGAATACTCGTTTCAATGATGTGATCAAAATATTTGGTTTTATCAAGAATGAGGAGGAACCATGTGTGTTCAAAAAAGTCAGTGGGAGCGTAGTTATCTTCCTCGTATTGTGTGTGGATGACATCCTCCTAATTGAAAATGACATTCCCATGTTGACCTCAGTCAAAGTATGGTTGTCTAAGGAGTTCTCTATGAAGGATCTAGGAGAGGCATCCTTTATACTGGGTATTAAGGTCTATAGAGATAGACCAAATAGGATGCTGGGACTTTCACAGAAGATGTACATAGAGGAGGTGCTAAAAAGGTTTAGCATGGATAACTCCAAAAGAGGTTTATTGTCTTTTAGACATGGCATTCATCTCTCCAAGAAGATGTGCCCTAGCACACCTGAGGAGATTGAACGCATGAGCAAGATCCCTTATGCTTTGGCAATAGGGAGCCTCATGTATGCCATGCTATGTACACGACCTGATATAGCCCATGCTGTGAGTGTCACAAGCAGATATCAGTCGAATCCAAACGAAGAGCACTGGACTTCTGTGAAATGTATCCTTAAGTACTTGAGAAGGACTAAGGATATGTTTCTAGTCTTTGAAAATGGAGAACTCCAGATTCAGGAATTTACAGACTCAGACTTTATGTCTGATATAGATGATCGAAAGTCGACATCTGGGAGTCTATTCATTTGTAATGGTGGTGCAGTTAGCTGGAAGAGTTTCAAGCAAACGGTGATTGCAGATTCCACCAAGGAGGCAGAGTATATTGCTGCATCGGAAGCTGTAAAGGAGGCATTCTGGTACAAGAAGCTTGCCGCAGAGCTTGGAGTGATGTCATCAGATGCCATCCCTCTTTACTGCGACAATATTGGCGCCATAGCCCTAGCTAAGGAGCTAAGGTCTCACCAGAAGTCCAAGCACATCGAGCGGTGATTCCATCAGATCCATGATTACCTCGAAAAAGGTTATGTCGAGGTCAAGAGAGTCGACTCCACAGACAATGTGGCAGACCCACTGACTAAACATTGGACCAACAGATGATCGAAACCCACCTTAAGAAAATGGGACTTAGATATGTAGCCAATTGGCATTAGGTCAAGTGGGAGTTTGTTAGATATGTGCCCTAGATGCCAGATCGGCTGACACACTCCTGTACAGAACGAAGGACAAATTTATAATTTTGACTATAAATGAATAAAAAGGTTATTCTTTTATTATATTGTATACATTGTGTCTGTGATACATCCTTTGAGTTAGTGGAAATGTAAATTCATATTTTCAAGAGTTGAAAATTTAAGGCATGAATTTACATAACTAACTCATAAACTGCTCCTGACCATAGGATCATCATGAGGATGGTGATCGATCTGGAAGGTTGGTGTACGATCGCTTCCTTAGGGTAGATGAGTCTTGAGTCTATGATGTGGAGACACCAGAGTGACAGTACAGATATTCATTGAGAACGAGAGTATTGAGCGTGACCACCTCGAGCAGTCATAAGGAAGTCTACTTTCTCGTCGATGACTAGCTCGATACTGCAGTTGTGTATCTAGTTCTTTGACCTGAGGTGCATCAATGATTCACTTTGAGTGTGTTATAGTTTGACTATACCATAACTCGATCTTCTAGCCTTTCAGAATCCTAAGGTGTATGTTGGCTGTAGCATATCCATTGTAGGAACCAGATCGCACCAAGATGGGATCTATCAACCTCGGTAGATGAGAGGAGTAGTCCTATGATGATCAAAAGATCAAGTCCTTAAGCCCATGACCATGGCAGAGTGAAATAATGAAAAAGAGTTTTCTATTGGGTTTCACATCAGACTCGGATCGATCGATTGATTCATATGACTGATGTTGGATTTGATGAGTTCACCTTAACCCTAATTCAGTCGGGACTCATGATAGAGGAACTCAATCACCCAGGTAGCTGCACCAAGAGGTTCATCTTCAGTTCTAATGGGTTGCCACCATATACTGCTAGGTGTCACTGGTGGATTTTGGGAGCAATTAGAAGATTTTGATGATCGATCATTCTAATTGTCTGAATCAGAAGAGTTCTGGTCCATCGAAAGGAGTTTCGATGATGTCGATGATGAGATCACGACATGTCTCATTACTATACAAAATTGAATCTAACTGGGTCACACAAACAAGGGTTAGGGTCTGGATGTCATCAATTGGGCTACCCCAATTGATTTGGATAAGATCCAATTAGGTTCAAGAAAATCATGCTAGCACTCGATTGAGCCTAACTTTCTCCTCATGTAATCTTTTCTGTCTCTACTGAGCCAAATATGATCTGGCTCATCTAGAGAACCTTGAGAAGATTTCTCTCAGTCTAATTGAAGCTTTTCCAGCTCAAAAAAGGTTTGTCTTAATTCATGAGATGAATTTAAGACAACACCTGCTAATTTCTAGTACCTGCCAATTTCATTTTAGGACATCTGTCAAAAGTTGACATATGGGTCTTAAACTGAAGAGAATTCATTGGAAAATTTTTATGGTGTGTCCACATGTCCAAACCACTTCAAATTAGATGCCATAATCAGATTATGGCATGAGCTCAATTGGATTTAAGTGGGCGCCCCAAATGGATAAGAACCAAAGAGTCCTGATAAACTTGGACTCTTTGGTGCCACCTTATTTGTGCTTATCCATTGTTGGTGCCAACATAGGAGAGAGCATGGGGATTCTTATCTGATATGATCAGATGACATCACTCCACCAATCAAAATTTTTTCAAAATTTATTAAAATTTTTTGATTGGTCGAATGATGTGGCACTGCGTAGCATACAGGATCTATATAAATCCTGCTGCACCTAGGGTTTCGAGATAGAAATTATTTTATGCAAAAAACCCATTACCTGCTGCCCCCTCCCCTCTTCTCCATGTCCTCCCTACTCTCCTTTCTCTCCCCTTCACATCCAAGAAGTTGGACATTCATCTGGCAAAGGTATAAGGCGTGGTGACGCCTGGAACAGAAGGCTGCAGGACATCTTCGACAGGCTGCTGCTCCAACTTCAGAAGGAGTTCTGAAGTACTTCCAAATCAGATATTGATCTGATTTTTAGAGTGTAGAATCATGAGGAGAAGATTTTCTAGATCCTATCTAAGTGGATACTGGTAGAGGCCAGACGCTTGCATGGCTACATCAGAACCTCAGGCAGTGCTGCGATCATCTACAGGGTAATTAGATTACCCTTGAGGTATGTCTATATTTCTCATACTTTTAGATTTAATTTTAGATTTTAAATATCAGATAATAAAATTAGATCTAATAGATATTAGATCTGAAATAGTGTAGGATAAAAATTTTTAATTTATTCCACCCCAGATTTGATGAAATGTGAAGGATCCTACACAGGAAAAAGACGATTTTTCCTTCAGAGAGGCCCTTGCAACGGCCCTTATGTGCCCCTATAGTTATGTTAGGAACAGGAGGAGAACCTCATCCTAACATGAGCAAAATCGAAGGCCTGATTATTTAGAGACCAGATGTGGGGAGAGGCCCTTGCAATGGCCCTTATGCGCCCCCACAGCCATGTTAGGAACAGGAGGAGAACCTCGTCCTAACATGAGCAAAATCGAAGGCCCGATTATTTAGAGATCGGATGGGGGGAGAGGCCCTTGCAACGGTGCTTATACGCCCCCATAGCTATGTTAGGAACAGGAGGAGAACCTCGTCCTAACATGAGCAAAGTCGAAGGCCCGGTTATTTAGAGATCGGATGGAGGGAGAGACCCTTGCAACAGTCCTTATGCACCTCCACAGCCATATTAAGAACAGGAGGAGAACCTCGTACTAACATAAGCAAAGTCGAAGGCCTGATTATTTAGAGATCGGATGGGGGGAGAGACCCTTACAACGGTTCTTATGCGCCCCCACAGCCATGTTAGGAATAGGAGGAGAACCTCATCTTAACATGAGCAAGGTCGAAGGTCCGGTTATTTAGAGATCGGATGGGGGGAGAGGCCCTTGCAACAGCCCTTACGTGCCTCCACAGCCCTGTTAGGAACAGGAGAAAAATCTCATCCTAACATGAGCTAAAATTGACTGTGTCAGGAACAGGAGGAGAACCTCATTCTAATACAAATGAAGACCTGATTGTTCAAGATCGGACGAAGAGGAAAGCCTCCTCAACGGCTCCTCTACATCCCTACAACCCCATTAAGAGCAGAGGAAAAGCCCTCACTCGAACACAAAAAAAAGGAGGGGAGAGAAAAAGAGAGAGCGACGAGCTACGCCAGTGATAAGAAAAAAATAAACTACATCAAAGACACAAGGAACCTCATCTCAATAAGGAAGAAAACCCTTGTCGAAAATCTCCAGTCCCTAAGGGCGAATTAATACAACGATGACTAGAAATCTTCAAACAATGTCGACATCAAATAAGATAAAAGACAAAAGAAGTTCAGTAAACGACAACTTAATGCAAGAATGGACAAGGTAATGGAAAATTTTCTTTTCATTTCATTAGTAAAGTGTGCATTACAAAGCCTTTGAAGGCCAAAAAAGAAAAATGACAAGAAAAGAAAAGAATACATAGAAGAACAAAAGGTAAAAGAAGCTCTAAGGAAGCTCGACTTCTTCCGACTTCAAACTCTTGGTTCCAGCCATCATCGAGGATTGCTTTAAGTACTTCTTCTTCTAGTCCCCCTTCTGCTTCCCCCTTCCGTGGGATCGAAAAGTACTCACGGTCGAAGATGTACCACAAGTATGGGCTCTGGACGATCAAGGCGAAGCATGGTCAGATCTGTCTATTCTACCCTCACCTTCTTCGCCTACCTAGAAGTTGCAGCATCTTTTTTCTTGTGGGCCTTGAGACTCTTGGCTAGTGTTGGTGCAAAAATCCGCCGACATCGGAGAAGCTGGAGTCGAGGGAGTCGCAGTCCCCGCCGGGACCTGCAAAGGAAGTCTAAACCAGAGTTGGGGGTACTCCGGTAAGATCCTCCGATGCTCAAGTCAGTTCTCTGCCTCAACAAGAATGGAGTGCTCGAACAAAATTTTAGCAGAGTTTTGAGATAGAAATTAGAGCTTAGAGAATAACGTATCTGGGGTCTCCTTTTTATAGGTAGAGGGTGCAACAGACTGATAGCGACATTTGTAACCGCCTGGCAGTGGACCGTTCGGGGTCAGGAGAAGTTTATTATGAAGAGTAGTGGAGTGGAATCGTGGCCATCACCGTGGCCTGCCACGTGGAGCCTATTGTGGGGAGTGGAGCAGTGTCCATTGTCATGACTTGCCAGAGAGTGGAGGAGCCGCACGAAATCCATCGCAGGAAGTGGAGCAGAGTCGTGGCCATTACTGTGGCCTGCCAGGAAGTGGTGGAGCCATGCGGAATCCATCGCAGGAAGCATAGCAGAGTCGTGGCCATTACTGTGGCCTGCCAGGGAGTCCAGGCCTGTCAGCCGAAGCTCAGTTGAGGTGCCTGGTGGAGAGAGGTAGCTATCCATCTAAGAGGAGCTCGAATGTTGCTGGCGAACCTTCTACCGTTGGGTGCCTTGGGCGTTAATACTGCAGGCGAGGGCCACTTACCGTAGGAGCTCGGTCAGAGGCTTTCCATAGACGAAGTTCAGTTTCACGCAGAATTCGACAGAGGGTCGACCGGCAGTGGATGTCAGATGGCACTGGAGAGGTTCATTCACTGGAGGGGTCCAGCTGCTGGATTCCGTGTGTCGTAGGAGTTCGCCCAGAATCTGTCCGCTACAGAAGTTCGATCAAAGTTCAATCTCTGTAGAAGCCCGGATGGGGATCATTTATCGAGGAATCTCGATCGAAGCCTGCTTGCAATAGAAATCCGAATGGAATTCATCCATAATGGAAGCTTGGGTGAAGGCTTACAATGACAATCCGGTGCGGACCGCTCGTAGTAGAAATTTAAAATAGATCGTTTGTAGCAGAAGCTCGGAGTGGATCGCTTGCAGTAGAAGCTCGAAGTCCAGCCCTTGTAGGAGTTCGGATGAGGTCTACCTGCAACAGGAGTTCAGGGCGGAAGTCGGGCTCCCGTAGGAGCTCGGACGAAGTGTACCTATTCGGGGAAGAAGACTGGCTCCCGTAGGAGCCCGGATGAAGTATATCTGCAGTCGGAGTTCAGGGAAGGAGTTCGACTCCCGTAGGAGCCCAGACGAAGGCTACCTGCAGCCAGAGTTCGGGGAAGAAGTCCGACTCCCGTAGGAGCCCAGACGGAGTCTACCTGCAGTTGGCATTTGAGGAAGAGGTCCGACTCCCGTGGGAGCTCGGACGGAGGCTAGAAGGTGGTCGAAGTTCGGGGAAGAAGTCCGACTCCCGTAGGAGCCCGGACGAAGTCTACCTGCAGTCGGAGTTCGGAGAAGAGGTCTGACTCCCGTAGGAGCCCGGATGAAGGCTACCTGCAGTCGGAGTTTGGGAAAGAGGTCCGGCTCCGGGAAGAGGTCCGACTCCCGTAGGAGCCCGGATGAAGGCTACCTGCAGCTGGAGTTTGGGGAAGAGGTCCAGCTCCCATAGGAGATCGGACGGAGTCTACCTGCAGTTGAAGTTCGGGGAAGAAGTCTGGCTCCCGTAGAAGCCCAGACGAAGTCTACCTGAAGCCAGAGTTCGGGGAAGAGGTCCGACTTCCGTAGGAGCCCGGATGAAGTCTAGAAGGTGGTCGACTACCGTAGACACTTGGATGGAGTCCGTCTGTCATGGAGAATCTGGTCGACACTGGTGGGGGTTTATCCATCGACAGAACTCGAGAACGTTGCGGAGGCTCAGCTATCGAAGAGGTTCGGAAAGATGTCATCGAAGGTCAGACGTCGGTAGAATCTCTGGAGGGTCACTCCTGACACGAACTTCGGCTGGAGAATATTTTATACCCAACACCAGTCCCCCTACTTTCGACTTCGAGTTTCGAATGAAAAAAGTACAAAAAAATTTTCACAGTCAAAGTTGCTCCCTTGAATCCCGCGCACGACCGTCCTCGAAAATCCTGGCATTTAATGCGCGCGTGCTAGAGTCTTTTCAAATTGGGATGATCCGAAGAGACCTTTCAGAATTCTCACTGGAGCGTTGTCCCAGGTACGGCACAGTAATGGCTTTGTCAGCTGTCAGCCACTTTTAACCGCCTGCTGTGGCGAGTGGGACACGTGACGAGCATGGGTCGGCCTGGGGAGATCCGCGATCATTATAGCACCGGATCCCAGGATCTATTTAAATCCACCTTTCCACCTTCAGGAGTTTCATTCTGCCTGAAAGTCCTATTGGCGCCCACCTTCTCTCCAAGAGCTCTGACCTTCCTTGGTGTCCGCTTTGACCCTAGGTGTTGTTCGAGTCATCCCTATCCCTGCGCCTTTGCATCCTTCGAAGCGACTTAGGTTAGTCTCGGAACTTTCGTTCCTTCTCTTGCCATCTAGGTGCCCCTTCTCCACCATTTTTCCTTCTGTCGCATTCCTCTTGTTAGGTCCCCCATGAGCCTTTCGGCTCTTATTTCGCCTGATCTCTTCGAGATTTTTAGGTTTCTTGCTTGAAATATCTTCTGGCACCTCCGCCTCTAGCGATTTCAGGAGCTCGTCTACCTCAGTCCCCCAGAACCCTCATATTGTAGACGAACCCACATCTAGGGCTGGGCCTCGTCCGATTTTTACGCCGGACATCATTCCCTGTTCTCTGACTCCGGATGAACTTTTACTGATAAAAGTTTAGTATGGAGTTTCTCCAAAGTATGATCTGGAGCTTCCCGATCCCGCCGATCGGGCCAGCACCCCCCCACCTGGTCGTTTCTGTCTGTACCAGGAGGCCTTCCGTGTTGGGCTCCGACTTCCACTTCCGCCCTTCGTCGTCGCTCTTTTTCATTTTCTAGATATTTCTTTATATTCAGTCGCACCGAATTCCTTTAGGTTTTTGATAGGATTCCTCTCCCTTTGCCACGTAGTCGAAGTTCAGCCATCTCTTTCTTTGTTTAGGTATTTTTACACCTTCAAGCGTCACCCCTCGGCAAAGAATTGGTGGTACTTTTCCCTCCAGTTCGACAAGAAGGGGTTGCTGAAAGGTGCTCCTCTTCTATCCATAATTGGAAGGGGAAGTACCTCTACGTCCAATGTCCGATCTTAAAGCTGGGATTGCCCCCTTGGGGCTCCCTGAGGGACTCTGTCCGCCGAGCTCCTAACCTCGGGGAGGACGACCTTCAGGCCACCCAGAAGCTTCTTAGTTATCCAACTCCTTCCCTTTCCAACCTTCTGAAGGAGTAGTTTCTGTTCAACATCGACTTGAGTCCCCTGGATCCTGTGAGTATTCCATCTTTCTTTTCTTCTTCTTTTCTTCTTCTCTTCTCCCTTTTCTCTCTTTTTTTTTTTGATGGTGCGTCATCTCTTCCTTTTTCACCCCATTGCTAATCTCTTTCTCTCTCTTTCTTTTTTTTTTTTGAAGGAATGGACGCCGAAGCAGCACGGATGCTTACCAGGGGCCTCAAGGCTCACAAAAGAAAAGGCACTGCAGCCTCCGGGTCGGCAAAGAAGGCCAGAACGGAGGAAACGAGCTCGGCCACGCCTGCCTAGGCGGCTCTCACGGTCGACGTTCCTTCAGACGTCGAACCTCCAGCTCCCCGGGCCTCTTCAAGGAGTTCTCCCGTTGAGGTTCCCGCTTCGGGGGCCCACTTCGAGGAGGTGCCAGGGGTTGAGAGGGGGAGGAGAAGGAAGATGGTGGCCCGCAGGGTGAGTGGCCACCGAGCCGCCATCGAAGAGTCCCACGATTCCGAAGAAGAGCCGGTGGAGAATCTCTTTAATGATAGGGACCTAATAAAGCGACTGGTCGATGGCTGCATCCTGCCCGAAGTCGTCCAGAGGATTGTTCGTGCCGACCCCGAGCAGCGGATTTGAGACTCTCTAGGGTCCTTTCTCGAGGTAAACAGATTCACTTTCCTCCTTCCCCTCGCACCTTCATTTAATTAACTTCTCAACTTTCGTTCTGACCTCCTGGCCGCCCTTGCAGATCGGGCACCAGCTCCTTGCCAACATCGAGGTGACGAATCGAGCGAGGAGGGATGCCATCCAGGTGGAGGAGGGTCGTCAGGCCGAAGCCGCCTGCCTCAAAGAAAAGGCTGCCGAGGTAGCCAACATCCAAGAGGCCCTTGAGAAAGAAAAGCAGGCCTCAGAGGAGATGGTGAGGAAGGCAGAGGCCGAGGGCGCAAATTTGATGGAGTAGATTCCGGTTCTGATCTCGGAGGTCAGGGTCCAAGCGGTGGAGGAGTTCAAAGCCTCTGCGGAGATGAGGGATCTGAACGTCAAGTTCGGCCAAGATGCATTCATCAAAGGGTTCGAGCTCTGCCAAGAGAAGATAGTCAAGAAATTTCTCGAGCTCGACCTCAGCTTCTTGGATGAGGCATCTGAAGACGAAGCCGGGCCCTCTCCTACTGCCGCTGCCACCGCAGCCCCCCTTCCAAGAACACCGAGCTCCCCAACTCATACTTCGGAGGTCTGAGACCTCTGACTTTGTATTTTTCTTTTACTGTGATTTTTCTTTTCTCTTTTGTCTTTAAGAAACATTCAATCAATAAAATTGGATTTCTCCTTATGGGGGGCTTCTCTACTCTTTTCTTTTTTCTTTCTGCAATGAGTCACGCCTTGACGCTTTTGTCTCCCGATGGCAGCATCCTGTCGAAGCACTTTTCCTGCCACAGGGAGTTCCACTGAAGTCCACGATCCAACATTTGAGGAAGAGAGTTCGTCATTTAACAAAAAAGTCGAAGGAGATGGAGAACGAACTTTGCGAGTTGAGGGAGAACCACTCTGAGGCCACTGCGGAGGCCACCTACTTTCGGAACCTCTACGTGAAGAAGATCATGGAGTACAGCCAGAGGAAGACAAACTTAGAGAAGGAGCTCGAGGAACACAAGAAGCGCGCTAGTGACTGATCTTGGGCTCAAGCTTCCAAGATCAGCTCTCTCAGAGCGGAGCTGTCGGCTGTGCAGGAGAAGATCAGCCAGTTGGTAGGAAGCTCGTCCTGGCTTTCGACTCGGGCTGACTGCGACCAAGAATGGTCGAAGAAGTTCTTCGACCTTCAGCAACAGCTCCAGGATGCCGAGGTGAACTATAATGCGTATTGGGCCGGCTGGTGCAAGCAGGTGGACGACTACAGGGGGAAGCTCAGGATGGCGACCGACGAGGTTGTCCACCTTCAAAGGCAGTTAGCTGAAGGAGCTCAGTTTGCTCCTGTTCGAGATCCTGACGAACTCCAATCCCTGAGAGGAACCATAGAAGAGCTATCTGTCACCCTTGGGGAGGGGAAGGCCGAGCTGCAGCAGTTGAAGATCCAGCTGGTATACGAGCAGCAGGCAGTCAAGGACGCGGAGGCGGAATCTGAGGTCCTGAGAAAGAGGCTCCGAGAGATGGAGAATGAAAGCCAACAGTCTCATCAGAGGTATATGGAGATGCTAATGAGGGAGAAAGAATTGAAAGAAGAAGTTGAGAGCTTAAGGCACTCCCTGATGAGAGTCGAAGCCGAAAGTTCGAAGTCGGAAGAAGCTGGGCCCCCTTAGGGCTCTTTTTGCCTTTCGTCCTTCTGTATGTCTTCTTTTGTCGTTTGTTTGTTTTTGTTTTTGTTTTTTTTTTTTTGGCCTTCTAGGCTCTGTAATGCATGTTTTGCTAACGAAATGAAAAGAAGATCTTTGTTACCTTGCCCGTGTGTCGTGTTGAATTGTCGTCCATCAGACTTCTTTCATTTTTTATCCCGTTCGATGTCGATGTTGGCCGAAGGTTCCTTGTTCATCTTTGTATTAGGTCATCATTACTGAATTTCTTGTGTTTTTTGGTTTGTTTGATGTCAACATCGTTCGAAGGTTCCTAGCCGTTGCCACGTTGGTTTGCCTTTTCGTTCGTGATTGTAGATCTCTCTTTCTCTTTCTCCTTCTTTGTGGAGATGAGGTCCTTTGTGTCTTTGGTATAGTTTGGCCTCTATTTTTCGCTGGTGTAGTCCGTCGCTTTTCCTTCACATCTCCCTCCTTCTTTTAAGCAGGGGTTCTCCCTAGCCTTTTATGGGGTTGCGGTAGCATAGAAGGGCCGTCGAGAAGGTTCTCTTCTTTCTTATCAGGTCTCGAATGGTCGGACCTTAGTTGGTGTCAGGATGAGGTTCTTCTCCTATTTCTGATGTAGTTGATTTCAGCTCAGGTTAGGATGAGGTTCTTCTCCTATTCCTAACAGGGCTGTGGGGGCACATATGGGCATCGCAGGGCCTCTCCCTCCATCCGATCTAAGAGTAACCGGGCCTTCGACTTTGCTCATGTTAGGGCGAGGTTCTCCTCCTGTCCCTAACAGGGCTATGGGGGCACATAAGGGCATTGTAGGGCCTCTCCCCCCATCCGATCTAAGAGTAACCGGGCCTTCGACTTTGCTCATGTTAGGGCGAGGTTCTCCTCCTGTCCCTAACAGGGCTGTGGGGGCACATAAGGGCGTTGTAGGGCCTCTCCCCCCATCCGGTATAAAAATAATCGAGCCTTCGGCCTTGCTCATGTTAGGACGAGGTTCTACCTAACATGGCTGTGGGGGCACATAAGGACGCTGTAGGGCCTCTCCCCCCATCCGATCTAAAAATAACCAGGCCTTCGGCCTTGCTCATGTTAGGGCGAGGTTCTCCTCCTGTCCCTAACATGGCTGTGGGGGCACATAGAGGCGTGGTAGGGCCTCTCCCCCCGTCCGATCTTAAAATAACCGGACTTTCGACTTTGCCCATACTAAGTATTGTTTTTGTTGTCTGAAGGGGTTATCCCCTGACATTACAAGTCCATGCCAAAAGGGGAAGATGTGCAAATTTGAAAGGAATCTTGATTTAAAGCGAAGTCGTTCGTAATACATTTACAGATTTTTCAAATCTCAGGGCTGTAGAAGGTTTGCTCCCCGTCAAGGTCCTCCAGAGATGGAGTTGATGATCCCAATTGGAGGCCAATCTCCAGGCTGCTCTTCCCTCCTCGACAGCTCAGGTTGCGGCAGGGCCCTTGTTCGATCCTCTCTACCCTCAGGCCGACGTCGAATGAACCTGTCGAGCCGACCTCGTCTGATGAGCTCCTCGATCTCGTCTCAGAGTTGAATGCATTCCTCTGTGTCATGGCCGTGGTCACGATGGTAGAGACAGACTTGTTAGGATTGCGCTTCCCGGGGTGTGTGCGCATCCTTTCTGGCCTTGGGAGCTGCTCTCTGACTTCTATCAGCACCTAGAATTTCGATGCGTTGAGGGGGGCGTAGCTGCGAAATCTTCCTGGGGGAGAGCCCCGTCGAACCCTGCACTCCGGGCTTCTCTGCCTGCGTGCTCAGGGAGGAGTCTGGGCACGCTTGCGCCCGGGAGGAGTTCGAGAATGTGGCCGAGCTTCTCTCGGCCCTTTTTCGACTGCGGGCTTACTCGAGTCTCCTGCCTGTCGCTCTCTCATGGTCTCCTCATCCTTCATCTTGAAGGCTTCTTCTGCTCGGACGTACCCTTCAGCCTGAGCCAGCAAATCAGCAAAATCCCTGGGATATTTCTTTTTCAAGGAGAATAGAAGGTCGTTCTTTTGAAGACCGCCTTTCAGAGCGACCATGGCAATCGATTGGTCCAAGTTCCGGACCTCCAACGCGGCGACATTGAAACAGTTGACGTGAGCCCGAATGGACTCCCCCTCCCTCTGCTTGATGTTGATGAGGGACTCCGAACCCCTCCGGGGATGCCGGTAGCTAACAAAATGAGCCACAAACTGGTGGCTCATCTGATCAAAGGAAAAGATGGTACCCGACTTCAGCGCCGAGTACCAGTTTCTCGCTGCTCCCTTCTAGGTAGTCAACTGGGTCCGAAGTCCCGTCGTAGCTTTCAAATTGAGGGAGCTTGAAGTTTGGCGGGATCGGTTCCTGCATGATCATTTGAGAGAAGGGAGGGTCAGTACAAATGTCCTCACCATAAGCGGGGGGAGCGTGGCAGAGTTCTTCGATCCGACGGTTCATCTCCTGGAGCCTTCGATCTAGAAAATCCTCTCGACTACGGGTCTCGAGGGTTTTCTGGCAGAATGGAGGTAGAGATCTTCCAAGAGTAGAATCATGATCTGACTGAGGGCTCTCCACTCTCGGATTCATCTTTCCAGGAAAGATGGGGTGACTAGCCCAAGTGGCCCGTCCTACCGTCGGATTTTGGAGTTCCGACAACGTTCTCTCCAGTCGCACTGACGCCTGCAGCTGTTGCTGCTGCTGCATGGCCTGTACCACTTCAGTGAGGTCTCTGACCTACTAAACCAGTAGGTCAAATTGCTCCGCACCAATCGCCATTGCCGGAGGAGGAGGAGGTGCCTGGGAAACTGGAGGTGAGGCCGGAGCCTGAGATCTGACCGCGAAGGCCGTGGATCGTCGAGTGGATGCTTTGCGGGGAGGCATCGGGCGAAGATCTAGTAGAGGAAGGAGAAGAGGATGTCAGAGAAGATGACCGGAGGTGGTCCCGTTGAGCGCTCCTTTAAGAACAAGGGTATTGCGAAGACACAGGACCCTTCCTCTAGCGCCAATCCTGTTGGTGCAAAAATCCACCAGCGTCGGAGAAGCTGGAGTCGAGGGAGTCGCGGTCGCCGTCGGGACCTGCAAAGGAAGTCTAAACCGGAGTTGGGGGTGCTCCGGCAAGACCCTCCGATGCTCAAGTCAGTTCTCTGCCTCAACAAGAATGGAGTGCTCGAACAGAAATTTTAGCAGAGTTTTGAGATAGAAATTAGAGCTTAGAGAATAACGTATCTGGGATCCCCTATTTATAGGCGGAGGGTGCAACAGACTGATAGCGATGTTTGTAACCGCCTGGCAGTGGACTGTTCGGGGCCAGGAAAAGTTTGTTTTGAAGAGTAGTGGAGTGGAATCGTGGCCATCACCGTGGCCTGCCATGTGGAGCCTGTTGCGGGGAGTGGAGCAGTGTCCGTTGTCGCGACTTGCCAGAGAGTGGAGGAGCCGCACGGAATCCATCGCAGGAAGTGGAGCAGAGTCGTGGCCATTACTGTGGCCTATCAGGGAGTGGTGGAGCCACGCAGAATTCATCACAGAAAGCGGAGCAGAGTCGTGGCCATTACTGTGGCCTGCCAGGGAGTCCAGGCCTATCGGCCGAAGCTCGGTTGAGGTGCCTGGCGGAGAGAGGTAGCTATCCATCTAAGAGGAGCTCGGATGTTGCTGGCGAACCTTCTATCGTTGGGTGCCTTGGGCGTTAATACTGCAGGCGAGGGCTACTTGCCGTACGAGCTCGGTCAGAGGCTTTCCGTAGATGAAGTTCGGTTTCACGCAGAATTCGACAGAGGGTCTACCGGCAGTGGATGTCGGATGGCGCTGGAGAGGTTCATCCACTGGAGGGGTCCAGCTGCTGGATTCCATGTGTCGTAGGAGTTCGCCCAAAATCTATCCGCTACAGAAGTTCGGTCGGAGTCCGATCTCCATAGAAGCCCGGATGGGGATCATTTGTCGAGGAATCTCGGTCGAAGTCTGCTTGCAATAGAAATCCGAAAAAAATTCATCCACAATGGAAGCTCGGGTGAAGGCTTACAGTGGAAATCCGACGCGGACCGCTCGTAGTAGAAATTTAAAGTAGATCATTTGTAGCAGAAGCTCGGAGTGGATCGCTTGCAGTAGAAGCTCAAAGTCCGGCCCTTGTAGGAGTTCGGATGAGGTCTACCTGCAACAGGAGTTCAGGATGGAAGTCCGGCTCCCGTAGGAGCTCAGACGAAGTCTACCTATTCGGGGAAGAAGACCAACTCCCGTAGGAGCCTGGATGAAGTATATCTGCAGTCGGAGTTTGGAGAAGGAGTTTGACTCCCGTAGGAGCCCGGACGAAGGCTACCTGCAGCCGGAGTTTGGGGAAGAAGTCTGGCTCCTGTAGGAGCCCGGATGGAGTCTACCTGTAGTTGGTGTTCGGGGAAGAGGTCCGACTCCCGTGGGAGCCCGGACGGAGGCTAGAAGGTGGTCGGAGTTCGGGGAAGAAGTCTGGCTCCCGTAGGAGCCCGGACGAAGTCTACCTGCAGTCGGAGTTCGGGGAAGAGGTCCGACTCTCGTAGGAGCCCGGACGAAGTCTACCTGCAGCCGGAGTTCGGGGAAGAGGTCCGACTCCCGTAGGAGCCCGGGCGAAGGCTACCTGCAGTCGGAGTTTGGGGAAGAAGTCCGACTCCCGTAGGAGCCCGGACGGAGTCTACCTGCAGTTGGAGTTCAGGGAAGAAGTCCGGCTCCTGTAAGAGCCCGGACGAAGTCTACCTACAGCCAGAGTTCGGGGAAGAGGTCTGACTCCCGTAGGAGCCCGGACGAAGTCTAAAAGGTGGTCGACCACCGTAGACACTTGGATGGAGTCCATCCATCGTGGAGAATCCGGTCGACACTGGTGGGGGTTTATCCATCGGCAGAACTCGGGAACGTTGCGGAGGCTCGACCGTCGAAGAGGTTCGGAAAGATATCGTCGAAGATCGGACGTCTGTAGAATCCCTGGAGGGTCACTCCTGACACGAACTTCAGTTGGGGGGTATTTTATACCCAACAGCTAGCATCCGAGCCGTGTCTACATCCATATCTACAACGAAAGAAGATCGGCACAGCTTAGAAACAGAGCCACAAAAAAAGGAGTTCTGGAACTAACCTAGGCTGGTCTGAAGAATGCAGAGATGTAGAGATGGGGATGACTCAAAGAATGCCTAAGGCCGAGAAGGACGCTGGGGAAGAACGAAACTCTCAGGAAGAAGGAGGGACCGAAGAAACTCCCAGGCAAAGTGAGACCCCTGAAGGAGGGAGGCGGGTTTAAATAGGCGATGGGATCCGGTGCAATAATGACCGCAGATTTTCTCTGGCCGATCTATAACCGTCGTGTGGCCCACTCATCATGGCAGGCGGCTAAAGGCGACTGACAACTGATAGAATATTTATTATACCGTGCCTAGAGCAACGCTCCAGCAGAAATTTCAAAAAAATCTTTTCGGATCGCCTCGATTTGAAAAGGCTCCAGCACCAGTGCGCCAAACACCAAAATATCTGGAAGCAACCGAGTACGAAAATTGAGGGAGGCAACTTCGGTTGTAAAAATTTTTCTGTACTTCCTTCATTCAGAACCCAAACTCGAAAGTAGAGGGACTGGTGTTGGGTATAAAATAACTCCAGCTGAAGTTCGTAAAAAGCCGACCCTCCCAGGGCTCTTCCAACTTCCGACCTTGTGTGGCATCTTTCTGAACTTCTCCGATTGTACGAGCTTTCATAATACCATCTAGACTTCTTCGATAATGAGCTCCTCTATTCATCTACCAAACTGCTCCAAATGCTCTCTGAGCTTCACTATTAGTCGATTTTCTACAGTGATCGACTATTCTCTGAATCTCTTCCAGACTTCTACCGGCCACGAATGACTTTACTCCAAACTTCTATTGCAAGTGGACTTCATCCGAGCTCCTACAAGAGCCAGACTCCGTCCGAACTTCTACAATGGATGGATCACAGACGAACTTCTACAATGGATAGACTCCACCAGCAGGATCTCTACTCCGAACTTCTTTCGGACTTCGTCAATGACCGAGCTTCTCCAGCAGTGGGACTCCTACAGTAAAAAGTCTCTATCTGAGCTTCCACGATGACTGGCCTTCATCCGAGCTTCTATAATAAGCGGCCTCCTTTCAGACTCCTACAAGAGTCAGACTCCGTCCGAACTTCTACAATAGAATTGAATCCCGGACTCCTCCAACATTCGATCTTCCACAGTATCCTCAAGACTCCTCCAGCAGACAAACCTCCATGACGCCATCCGAACTCCACTGTCGGTCGATCCTCTATCGGATTCCTCATGAAATCGGACCTCTTTGACGGACAGTCCTCGAACGAGCTTCTACATCAGGCAAATTCCAAACGGACTCCTCTAACAATCGGACTCTTACCGGACTTCTCCAACAGAAAGTCCCCATCCGAGCTTCTACAGCAGATAACTTCCGCCTGCAGCATCAGCGCCCAAGGCTCCCGACAACAGTAGACTCGTCAGCAACCTCGAAAACATCCGAACTTCTCTTAGATTATAGAGATAGAGAGCCATTTCGCTCCATCAGACATCCCAGTCGAGCTTCAGCCGTTAGGCCCAAACTCTTTGGAAAGTCACGCAATGGCCACTACCCCACTCCACTCTCTGTAACAGATTCCACATGGCCCCACCACTCTCTGACAAGTTACGACAATGAACACCACTCCACTCTCTATAACAAACTCCACGTGGACCTGAACGGCCCCCTGACGCCACTACTCTTCGTAACAAACTCCATGTGGCCCCGAACGGCCCACTACCAGGCAGTTACAGATGTTGCTGTCAATCAGTTACGCTCTCCGTCTATAAAAAGGGACCCCCAGATACGTTCTTCTCTAAGCTCAAAACTCTATCTCGAAACTCTGCTAAAATCCCATTCGAGTGCTCCATTTTTGTTGAGACAGAGTACTGACTTGAGCGTCGAAGGGTCTTGCCGGAGCACCCCCAACTCTGGTTTAGACTTTTCTTGCAGGTCCCGATGGCGAATGCGATTTCCTCGACTCTAGCTTCTCCGACGTCGGCAGAATTTTGTACCAACAAGCTTCAAAAGATCAACGAAAAGGAGAATATGGCCAATCCATTTACTAAAACCCTTGGTGTCAAGGAGTTTGAAGACTATAAATCAAAGATGGGTATACGATACTATACCGATTGACTTTAGTCCAAGTGAGAGTTATTGAGAATTATGTCCTAAAGCCAATCATTAGTCTATTAACGGTTGAGCTTATTATTGTAATTGTATATGAATTATTAAATTAATAAATATTATTTAATTTTTTTATCACTGTGTACATCTTATTTTGAACTCCTGTTATTTGATAAAGTCCTTAGGACTATTTGATTCGATATAGAAGGATATATCATTTAGTCCTTAAATCTTAAGTTCATGACTAAATGATATACTATTATTAGGATGATAGCTATATCAAGTATAGATCGTTATGTGCCATGTATATTGGTTGTCCTCTTAACCAAGGAGTGTGGAGATACAAGCATAGCATGCTAGTGAAATGTAGGAGTACATCTCACTAAACATGACCAACTGTTGAGCACTCTGCTGTCAAGTGTAGCTCACGAAGGATATGGATATAAGTGTCCCTCTGACCTGAGATCACCACGGTGATTTACAAGCAACTCACTGTGCTTTGATACTAGACTATCTAAATTTTTAATTCAGTGATGAAAGATTTTTGGGCATAGTCAAATACTTGAAAAGTCGGTGTACGAGTCAAGATAGAATTGACCCCTCTAAAAAAGTAAGAGTTAATGCATCAATGTGTTTCAATTCAGTAAAACCTCAATCGAGGTAATCCATGTGATTGATTTTAAAAATTAAAATATAATGTGGATGATCATATCAGGGTTGACAGTTAAATCCTAGGTCATCTTGAGTATTTGGGTCAAAGAGATGAATTATACGGCATACCATATGCCAATAGGTTCTTGAATGATACTTTACAATCTTTCGACCTATCCGGACATCAGATATCATTGTTAGATGGTCACTTTGATTGTATAAGAAGACTGTTTCTATAATACTTAGGTTCAAACCTATGGAATCATACTCAAAAAAAATTTTTGACTGATCATATGGCTGATCGATGATTAAGAACCATTCTAGGGTAAAACTGTCAATTCGATTGATGATTAATCCTGTGCAAAAATTATAATAAATTAATTTATTAATTATTGATGAATTATAAAAAATTAATTAGTAATTAGATTGCTAATTAGCTCAATTTGATTGAGCATTGAGATTTGGATCAAATCTAATTGAATTGGATTCAATTTGATTTGACCTGATTAGGTTATGAGATGATCTAATTACTGAGGATATTCGATTTCTGATTTAATCAGGACTTGAACTCGATTAATTTTTAATTTAATTAAAATTTAATTAAAATTATTTATTATCTAATTAAATTAGATTTAGTGATCCAATTGGGTCTAATCTAATTCGGTTAGGTTAAGAATTTAATTGGATAAGAAAATAATTCGGATTTGAATCCCTTGCATCTCTTTTCTTTGTGCCCTCTTATTCTTCATATGAGAAATATTTTTACATGATTTTTTCTTATGCCTAGAAGCTTTTTCTAAATTCTCATCTAATTTTTTTTGAATTATAAATTAATTAATTTAAATTTGAGTTCAAATGGGTTTGAATTTAAATAAAAATCTAGAGTCCAAATTGAGTTAGACTCTTCTCTTCATGCCACCACCTTTCTCCATGCATAAAGTATTTTTGCATGAGATTTTTTATACCATTCTGATATTGGTTGATCACTTTCTGAGTTTTCAAGATAAAGATAAATTTTGGTTTAAAATTTAATTCAAATTTGATTTGAATTGGTGATAAAGATCAACCAACATTTGAAATTGAATCGAAACTACCTCTTCCTTATCCTTATCTTCTATAGGACACCACCCTTAAGAAGGGATGAGTTTTGTGCAAGATTAGAAATAATTTTTTGTGTGAGAAATCTGAGAGTTGGGGCATAAAAAGTTGAGAGTGGGTTGGGCTTCCGTGCGTGAGAAACAGAAGAAGTGTTCTTCCTCTCGGGCATAAGGTGTAAGGTCTAGGGTTTCAACTCTAGATTTTGTGAGAAGAAAAATATAAGAGTGAGTCTTATTCAATCTTCCACACCATCACTTTTTTGTAAAGCTTCATCTTTTGATCCATAAGAGTTTGAAAGATGCAAAGAAAGAAGCTTGGATCAGCCATCCAGAGTCTTTGACGTGAGCTAGCACTCCTGCGAAAGAAGATCCGTTCAGAGCTTTGAGCGGATTATCTATAGAGGCCGAATGACTTGTGCAGCTATTCGAGATCAGCGAGACCTTCGTACCATACCTACCAGCTATGAAGATCATCGACTCATGAGAAGGTGATGAGTTCTGAACTCAACCAATATGATCTAAAGGTTAGATTAGATTCAGGGCATCAATATGATCGATGTAGTTTTCTATTTTATATCAGATTTTATATATAAATTTTTATATTATATATCCTTAATGATAGTTTAAATCTGATCTAAGGCATATTTAGAAGATTAAAGTATTTAATTTTTTATTTTTCTATCATAAAATTTTAAAAATACATGCTTTGAACTATCGATTTTTCCTTCACTTTATCTTGCACTTTTAATGTGAGTAGTTATAAGGAACGATGTCTGCTGACTCTTTCGATAGGATAACACCTAGGCAAGGATGTAGGGCTTGTAAGCATATGCCATGTAGTCATGCCTTGGCCCATGAAGTATTGCTTGAATTTATTTTTGATAGTAAAAAAACACACCATTTATTGCCTGATAGATAGCTATATTCCATCAAGCTATCGATTGGCAGTTGACATGGGCACTGGCATCTATAAATTGGGGTCGAAGGCCAGTTGAACCCTACCTTTTGTCTTTCTCTCCTTGTAGAAACTTTTTCTTCCCTTCATCATGATGGCACCACCTCTATATCCACCCTTGTTAGCAATTAATGCTAGGGTAAAGAAGCGAAGGGCCTTCATGAGAGCGGCCCAGGAGAGAGCAAGAACTAGGCACGCCATACCATCTCTCTCATGGGGCATATTCCAACTCTCGATCCCTGCCGCCTTTTAAGAGTGGACGTACCCCCTAGTTTGGGTGGATTCTGCCCGGTGTCTGAACGCACTATGTCGAGGAGTTTCAAGCCTCTACGGAGTTTAAAGAGATTGTCGACATTACTGCCACCACCTTTATCCTTAGTTTTAAGGATTGTAAGGCTCGCTTGCTATAGATAATATCATATCTGGAGCTCCAATTCCTCCAGCCTAGAAATAGTGATGAAGAGAGGGGGGCCTTCTCATCAAATGAGGACTGAACCTCCTCATCTTCTCTCTTTCCTTTTTTTTGTAAGGTGACGATTCATATGCTATCTTTTTTTCATAAATATTTGAATGGAAAGAATCCTTCTTGCCATTCCCATTTTCTTTATTAATACTTGCATATTTCTTACTTAACAAGTAGAGGCTAGCCCTGACTTAAAGAACTAAGGTTGTCCCAACCAGTAAGATATACAACACAATTCGGACCTTAGGGATTTAGATGGATCCATTCTAATTTAAAGGACCGAGCTTTATCATGAAACCAGAGCCAAATCGTCTCGAGCAGAGGAGCCTCGATGACAATAGTCCTAATCAAAAGGACTTTCTAAGTCAAAATCAATCGAAGGCAATTATTCGAGTAGCACCCTTACTCTGCTCATTGATACGAGCAGCATTTTTACTCTGCTTGCTGTAACGAGCAGCATTTTTGTCCTGCTTGAAGATGCGAGTGGTATTTTTGCTCTGCTCGAAAATGCAAGCAGCATTTTTGCTCTGCTCAAAAATGTGAGCATCATTTTTGCTATGCTCGAAGATGCAAGCAGTATTTTTACTCTGCTTATTCATGCGAGCAGCATTTTTGTTCTATTCGAAAATGTGATCAAAATTTTTGCCCTGTCTAAAAATATGATCGATATTTTTACTCTATGCAAAGATGCGAGCAGCATTTTTGCTCTGTTCGAAGATGCGAGTAATATTTTTACTCTGCTCAAAGATACGAGCAGTATTTTTGCTCTACTTGAAGATGCAAGCAGCATTTTTGCTTTGCTCGCTATCTTGGATTAAGAGTCTTTTTGGTTAGTCCTTCGTAGGTCCTTTTCAGTTAGCCTTCGCTTGTTGCGTATAGTTTCGATCTGGTTGTAAACTGATGGTCCTTTTAGGTTAGCCCACTGAAGGTTCTATTTGGTTAGCCTTCATTCATCAAGTATAATTCTGCTTAAAGGAATCTTTGTAGAGCTTGTAGGATAGGAGTTTTAAGCTTCTCATGCAATTTCCACGTGCAAATACAAATTAATGAATCTAAAATTTTATGTATATAATGGCAAGATATTACAACATTATTGATAATACACACATAGATTAGCTAAATTTCATGTCCTAGAAAGTGGAGTCCCATCGAGCTGCTTTAGCCGATAGATCCTAGGACATACTACCTCATCCACTTGATAAGAGCCTTCCCAATTGAGTGATAATTTTTCATGCTCGGTGGGCTGTGAAACTTCGACTCATTGTAACACCAGGTCATGAACTCAAAACTCCTTGGTCTTGACTTGAGTGTTGTAGTATCTAGCTACCCTCTGACGATAGGCAGCCATTCTCACGGCAGCATGCTCTCTACTTTTTTCAATCAGGTCAAGATTAGCCCAGAGCCATATTGAGTTGGTGTCTTCATTATACTCCTCCATTCTAAGGGACAGAAGCCCAAATTCTATAGGTATAACCACTTCAGTCCTAAATACAAGGTTGAAAGGAGTCTCATCAGTTAGGTGCCTGCCTCTTAGTGGTCCAGTAAGCCCGTAGCACATGATGAAACTCATCTACCCATAACCCCCCAGTCTGGTCTATTCTAGCTTTCAAGCCCTGCAAAAGAGTTCTGTTGGTTATCTCTATCTCTTCATTTGCCTGTGGGTAGACCACCGAGGTGAAGCGGTGCTATATTCCATGCTCTCTGCAGAACTCATGAAGTCGAGCACCACTGAACTATCTTTCATTATCCATAATCAGTACTTTGGGAAGATCATAACGACAGATGATAGATTTTTAGATAAAATTTTTTACTTTTACCTCGGTTATATGGGCTAGAGATTCGGCTTCGACCTACTTTGTGAAGTAGTTGATGGCCATCAGGAAAAACTTGTGCTAACCGAATGCGAGAGGAAAAAGACCAAAAATACCCATCTCCCATTGAGCAAATGGCCATGGGGCACTAATAGGAGCCAAAAGTGCTATCGACTGATGCTAAATATTGGAATTTTGTTGGCACCTATCGTAATTCCGGACAAAGTTACTTGTATCTTGCTGCATTGTGGGTTAGTAGTAGCCCTACCGAAGGATTTTATAAGATAGGGATCTCCCCCCCAAGTGGCTTCCATAGATTCTTTCATGAACTTTCCACAGCACGTAATCTGCCTCAGATGGGTCCAAGCACTTCAATAGAGGTAGGAAGAAAGACCACCTATACAACTTATCATCATATAAAACATAGCGAGCGGCTTGCTTCCTTATCTTTCGAGCTTCCTTGCGATCAGGTGATAGCTCACCAGACCTAAAATACTTGAGTAGAGGATCAATCCAGTAGAGCTCTTCGCTAATTTGCTGGATGATGAGAGGCTCCTCAAGACTCAAAGCTTTCAGTACTTTGAAGTAGGTCCCCTTTTTCAAGTCAGTGGGCAACAAGGCCGCTAACTTCGATTGTATATCTACTCTGGCATTATCTGCTTTGAGGACCTATTGAATATCAAAACTCAAGAAAGTCAACGTAAATCCTTTATCTTTTGAAGGTATTTCTTCATGTTCTCCTCTCGGGTCTCGTGTTCACCCTTGATTTGCCTAACCGCTAGTTGGAAGTCACTGAAAACTTTTAGATGCTGGGCCCCCACTTCCTTCACCATTTTAAGATTAGCAAGCACAACTTCATATTCTGCCTCACTGTTGGTAGCCGAAAATTTGAAGCGTAAAGCATATCCCACCACATCTCCCTTAGGACTAGTTAAGATGAGCCCAGTTCCTGCTCCGATCACATTTGATGAGCCGTCGACATGCAATGTCCATAACTCCTCTGGGTCAGATCCTATATCTGCCTCTTCAATTTTTGAGCTATCTCTAGCTTTCAAGACTTCTGCAGCTTTCGAGCCTTTTCCATCTGGGATGGTGCATTCAAAGATAAAGTCTACCAACACCTGGACCTTGATGGAAGGTCTCAGACAGTACTGCACATCCAATTCAGAAAGTTCTAGAGCTTACCTTCTAATACGTCCTGAGATGTTCGGATGGTGGAGGATGGTCTTGATCGATTGATCCATAAGCAGCACTATGGTGTGAGCCTAGAAATAAGGCCTTAGCTTCCTCGTTGTGATGATCAGTGCAAAAATTAGCTTCTTGAGATTGGAGTATCTGATTTTCATATCATGAAGGACTTTGCTAGTATAGTATATAGGCATCTGAACCTGTCCTTACTCTCGAAAAGGATTGAACTAATCGCCACTAAAGAAATGACATATAATAGCAACTCCTCATCAAGCTGGGGCTTCGAGAGCAATGGTAGAGAGCTGAGGTACTACTTTAATTCCTCAAACACCTTCTAGCATTTGACAGTCCATTGGAAGTTTTTTGGCTATCTAAGGGTCTAAAAGAAAGAGAGGCACCTCTCGATCGATCTAGAGACAAAGTGGTTGGGTGAAGTTACTGTGCCAGTAAGATGTTGCACCTCTTCAATGGTTCTTGTTAGCCCATCTTAAAGACTGCCTTGATCTTCTTAGTATTTGCTTCGATGCCTCTTCGCGAGATCACAAACCCAAAAAATTTGCCAGTAATAACTCTGAAGGCACACTTGCTAGAATTAGCTTCATTCAAAATCGATGAAGGATGTCGAAAGTCTCTCGGAGGTCAGCAACATGATTCGAGGCAGCTCGACTCTTAACAAATATGTCATCATCCTGTAACAAAAAAGCCCATGATCAGTGATGAAGGCTATTTTTTTCTCATCTTCAGATGCCATCTGGATCTGATTATAACTGGCAAAGACATTCATGAAGTTGAGGTGCTTATATCCAGAAGTAGCATCTACCAACTAGTTGATCCAAGGCAGTGGGCAGCTATCTTTAGGATAGACTTTGTTCAGATTAATGAAGTCGATGCACATGCACCACTTTCCATGCACCTTCTTAACCAACATAACATTCACCAACTAGTCTAGATATATAACATGCCTGATGAAGTCAGCTTTGAACAGCTTGTCCACTTCCACGGCTATGGCCTTCTGATGCTCCAAGATAAAGCTTCGCTTCTTCTGCTTCATTGGATAGTGGGTTGGATCTACCTTCAAATGGTAGGATATCACCATCGAATCTATGCCAGGCATGTCCACGATCGATCAGACAAAAAGATCCGCATTCTCCAATAAAAGAGCAATTAGTCAACTCTAATTACCTCATCCAGGTGTAAGTCGATCTTCACCATCCAGTTGGGATCCTCTTTCCTTATAGAAACATTTAGGAGATCCTTAGTTGGTTGGGCATGTTTCTCGATCAAATCATCTCGAGCATCCAATCCTATTGGAAGTTCAAGCCGAACCTCTGCTTAGGCTGGCCGACCTTCTGCTTGAAGCTTGGCGATAAAGCATTGTTGAGCCATGGCCTGATTGCCTAGGATTTATCCCACTCCATCCTTGGTTGGAAACTTTACCATCAAATAGTAGCTCAATACAATGGCCTTTAAAGTCTATGAGCTCGAATAGCCAAGGATTGCATTATAGGCCGAGGAAAGTTTAACTATAGGAAGTTGACTTAGATTGTTGTTCTCTACGGTGGAGTATCCACAATAACAAGGAGCTTAATCATCCCCTCTAGAATCATTGAACTTTCGAAGAAATCTTGAATCAGGATATCGAATCTATTTAGCAGGTCTGGTGTAAACCTCATTTGGGTAAAAATAGAATAATACAAAATATCAATTGAGCTTCCATTATCAACAAAAACATGGTGTGCATTAAAATCAATAATATTTGCTATCACAAACACCGCATCATTATGCGAGGCAAGTATACCTTCTGCATCTCGCTCGGTGAAGACAATGGCATTCTCGTGCCTATCTTCGAGCCTTGGCCTCTTTGCCTCCGGAGGCTCCGCTGTTTTGGATGACCCCTCAATTATCATATGAATTTCTCTCTAGATGAATCACTCTTCCACTGTCTCCTATCCCCATGTTTCTTACCTATCCTGCTGCATCGATACTGGCTGCAGCTGCGGTAGAGAGAATGGTTGCTGAGGCAAAAGATGTGGCTGTTAAGCTCTCAGAGGTCGACATTGAGATGCTACCCTCTGAACAAAGTGATTCAACCTTTCTTGCTTGACGAGCCTCTCAATCTCATCTCGAAACTAGATGCAATCTTCAATGTCATGACCACTCTCCTGATGGTAGAAGCAATATTTATTTGGATCATGATGGCACTCTAGTTTCAGCCACATTTTTGAAGGCTTAGGCAGCTCGGCTCATACCTCCATTAGTACCTCTCTTCTGGAAACATTCAAAGGTGTGTAGTTAGTATAACACCTAAGAAGTGAAGGCTGTTGATCCCTTCTCTGAGGACTTTGAGATCGATGGTCTCGAGAGCCCCCATTCTTTCACCTTTGGAATGGGGATTGGAAGTGCTGATGAGTTCTCCCTTCTTGCCATGGAGAATGCTCCTTATTCTATCCTGCTACCATAGAACTAGTAGGGGTCTCTTCTGCAAAAGCCTCCTCTGTGCGAGCGTACTTCTCCGCATGGGCAAGTATGTCCGAGAAGTCTTGAGGATAAGTCTTAGTCAATAACTTTTCAAGTCATTCTTCAGTAGGCCACCCATCATCACAGCCATCGCGGTCGACTGGTCCAAATCACAAACTTTCAGGGTTGCCGTATTGAAATGGTTGACATAGGCATAGATCGACTTATCCTCCTTCTGACAATGGTGTGAAGGTAGTTAGATTGCTTCTACTATCACTGGCTACTGACAAAGTGATCGATGAAAGATCGATATAGCTCTTACAAGGAGTGGATGGAAGCCGGCTTCAAGCTTGAATACCATTGTTGAGCCATCCCTTTGAGAGTAGGAGAGAATGCTCGATAGAGGTAACATCAGATGCTCTCTAGAAGAGTATTGCCATCTTAAAGGTCTCCAGATGATCGACGGGGTCAATCATCCCATCGTAGACCTCGAGTTGGGGTAACTTGAAGTGTCGAAGGAGTGGCTCTTCTACTATCCTCAGAGCGAAGGATGGCTCACTATTGAACCCCTCGTAGGGTGCGCTGAGAAGTTATTATTAAGGGCATTCTCGATCTTCTTATCTATCCTCTCGTCGAGTGTCTGGAACTATCTTTCAATGGTAAGATCTCCGATGGTACAGATCTCAGAATACTGAGAAAAATGACGATCAGAGGTTGAATCATGCCTTGATTATGGGACTACAAAATCACTGCCTGATCGATTGCTAAGCCCTGGGATGGCTCTGACAAGTCTGCCTCCTCTCTGGGCTCTGAGGAGGCACACACAGCTCTGATTGTGGTGGTAGCTGAGGAACCGACTACAGAGCTGGATTCGATGGGGGCACCACCATGGGAGGCACCGATGGTGCTGCCAAGAGAATCAATGGTTGCACCACTGAGGGAGGTGTAGGGGTAGCCTGAGCAGGCTGCAGCACCACCCGAGGAGGTGCAAGAATAGCCCAGACCGCTTGAACAACGGTCGTCAAATTCTAAACATACTAGAAGAGCAAGTTGAACTGATCTGTTGTGATTAGCACTGGCTAGGTTGGCAGAGAAGTCTCCATCATCGGTTGCTATGCCTGGCTATTGGGCTAGCTCTCCACCCAGAGAGAGGATGAGGTGTTGGAGAGTCAGGATGATGCTCATTTTGATGGCATGATAAAGATTACACCCTTCCTCTATCTATTGCTGCTTGTTTTGGCTAGGTCAGAAGGCAGAGGCCTGATCCTTGCACAGAGAGTGCTAGAGTGACCTGTAAAAGAAGTTCAAACAGAAGATTTTCGCTCCTGCGAGGATCCTTTGATGCTCAAATTAAATTTAGAGAACAAAGAGAGCAACAATGAGTTTTTTGAGAGGAATTGCTTTGCTTAGTCCTCGGGGCTTTGTTTGTTTATATAGAATATCATCAAATAGCTGGCCAACAGCTGTGAGATCATGTGATCCCAAAATTATAGAGTCATTAAACATGTCATTATGGATGAGATATTTTAGCTCTTAATCGCTCCTATAAAATCAGGAGAGACGGTTATCTCTGAGCCTATCCACTCGGAGTGGATAGCTGTTGTACACATTAGAAAATAAGTCGGTCGAGGTAATGGAGGTACCTCATGTGCCAGGTAGTAAGTTAGTAGCTTGCCTCGACAAACCTCAGCTCTATTCTTAGGTCGACAGCCACTATAATAGTTCGACAGCCTGAGGTATCCCACGATAATATGCTGATCCGAGATACTCATGGTACCATTGTAATAGGATACATTTTCCAACAACTCTCAATTAGACTAAAGTCAATCAGAACTGCATCAATACCTATCTTTCACTTGTGATCATCGAACTCTTTGGTCTCGAGAGCTTTAGTGATGGGGTCAATCAGGTTTTTCTTTCCATCAATTTTTAGCAGCTCGATGTCACCACGATCGATGATCTTATGGATAAGGTGATAGAGATGCAGAATATATTTGGTCCTCTGATGGGACTTAGATTTTTTGGCTTAAGCAATGGCACCAATGCTATCACAATATAGTAGAATTGGACCTTCAATGGAGGGAACCACTCCAACTTCACCGATGAACTTCCTCAACCAAATAGCTTTGTTTGCAGCATCGGATGCCGCAATGTATTCCACTCCACATATTGAATCAGCTAGTGTGTGCTGCTTGAAACTCTTTTAGCAGATTGCACCACCATATAAAGTAAAAATATAGCCAGACATACTTTTACTGCCATCATGATCTGACTGAAAATTGAAATTAGTATATCCCACAAGTTTTAAGTCAATATCTCTATAGATTGATCATTGGGAATCATTTGAATATTTCAAATAAATCCGACTTATGTTTCATCAGATAGACATATCCATATCTGGATAGATCATCCGTGAAAGTGATGAAGTAGAAATATCCACCTCTAGCACTTGTGCTCATGGACCCGCATACATCAGTATGTACTAGGCCCAAGAGTTCAATAGCTCTCTCACCATTTTCAATAAAAGGTAACTTGGTCATTTTACCAAGAAGACAGAACTCACAGGTTGGAAGTGATTCACAATCACTGACTTCGAGAATTTTTTCTTGAGTCAACCTATTTATTCTGTTCTTGTTTATATGACCTAGCCTACAGTGCCATAAGTAGATATCTGACACACTATCTAATCTAGGATGCTTGCCAGTAGGATAGACTACATTAACAGGTTGTGATAACATATACACACCATTGTTCAAATATCCACAAAAAATAGTAACATCATTCATAATGATATTACAAACTTATTTTTTTATTAAAATTTTATAATCATTTTTTGTCAGAAGCCCTACAAAAATAATGTTTAAAAAGAAACTGGGACAGTAATGACAATCATTAAGAACAAAAGTATGGGACTCAAATACAAGTTTCAAGATTTCTAATGCTAGAACTGGAACTGATCTTCCATCTCCAACGTTCAGGAACCTCTCACCTTGCTCGAATCTCCTACTGACCGACAACCCCTACAACGAATTGCAAATATGGTAAGGGCTACCGATATCCAATACCCAGTCAGTTATATCACAAATAGAGAAATTGCAAGGAGTTATCATATAAATACCTTGCCCAGCAACAGCTTGCTGCTTTCTCTGCCTGTTCGGGTCTAGGAAGGTAATGTACTGAGGATAGTTCCTCTTTCAGTGCTCCCACTTCTTACAAAAGAAGCATTCAGCTTGACTCTTATCGGGTTTGATCTTTTTGGTCTGGCCCTGCACTGATGTCCCAGCCTGAACTTGTACCTTCTTCATTTTTTTCTTCTTGTTCTTCTTTTCTTTCTTAAAGGGTCAAGAACCAGAAGACGAACCTCCTACTAAGTTCACTGACTCCTTATAGAGTTGGTGATCCTTCTCAAAGTTCTGAAGCAACCCCAGTAACCTGTGGTAGTTTACTTCAGGCTTTGTCATTCTATAATGAGTGAGAAATGAGAGATAAGACTTGGGCAGCGAGTTCAGTATTGCATCTTTCCCAAGCTACTCATACAAGGGAAAGCCGAGCTTGCTCAAACACTCCATCAGCTCGATCATGTACAATACATGATCAGTGACAGAGGCACCATCCCGCATTTTGGCGTTGAAGATGGCACAGCTAGTCTTGTGCCTCTCCACATCATCGGGTGTGCCAAAGGCATCCTCCAACACTTGAAGCATATCCTTTGGCTGAGCCATCTCAAATTTATGACTGAACTCATCGCTCATGGCAGCCAACATGATGCAGCATACCGTGATCCAATCATTGAGCCACTTCTGATAAGTATCTCTGACTGTTCCACGTGCATTGGCAGCTGGCTTCTCAGTGCAGGATCGGTTATCACATATAGGATCCGTTCATGCTCCAGAACTATCTTCAATTTTCGATACCGACTACCGAAGTTGAATCCCACCAACTTATCATTATCCAACAATGATCGAAGCAATAGGGAAGTGACCATATCTGCACAAAAGAAAACCATAACCTAATTAGTAATTGATTCATTAAACTTAAAGATTTGAACTTTAATCAAAAAGTTTCTCCCACTATTTTATTCGAATTGATAGCCTCTACCTCCAATTCGAGGAATTATCCTAATTCCTTAGTGGATACTAGAATCCACTTAGACTGCACACAAGCCCAACTTTGGTTGGCTAACCCATGTACATCTAAGGATAGATTCATAACCAATTATTTTTTTAAATAATTTTTAGTAATTTTAATTTTGCCCTAGTCCCTAATCAGTAGTCTTTGGTCTCCACTAAAAAGGTCTGGTTAGATCCAACCATTAACATGACCATACTTGGTCCATGTAGCCAATGAATGATTAGGCCCAACTTTGGTTGGCTAACCTAACCACCATTTAGAAAGATGCAGTCAAGAAATTATATTATGAATGATAATTCCATTAGTCGATAAGCACCAGGCCTTTGGGCCTCCAATGATTATCCAACTAATGGACCCATTATCATCTACTTAATGGGAGACTATGATCTAGTTATCACCATAACTATTTTATTTTAAGGATCTAATAATTTTAGAAGATTTAATTGATTTAGAGGATGAGGTTAGATGAACCGACTTATCATGATCGTCCCACTAGCTTCATCAAGTCAGCTTAAGGGAGATCATTAAAAGGACTGGCCTAGGAGCACCTAAATCAGTCACACTGATTTATCTAGCTGACATGGGTCAGCTCGAATAGCCAAGTGATCTAATCAAAATATAATTTCACTAAGAGGTCAGGTAAGTTCGATTGGTGGAAGGATCTGCCAAAGCTTGCCTTAGACACCATCAGAAATGGCCAAATAAGCGGGCTCCCAATTAAAAACCACCGGTCTGGTTTACCTTAGACACCAACTGGTTTAATTAGTTTCGATTGGATCAACCTAACAGTCTGTGCTAGACTGCTTAGCCAAGAATCAAGTCTATTTGGTTCTCGTTAAAGATATGGACTTAACCAACTACAACTATTGTAATTGATCTAGAGAATCCTTGACCTAATCTAAGACAACAATTGATTAGATTTAGTCAATTCTCTAATTAAGTCCATCTTTAACCTAACCTTAGGTCTAACCCAATTAATGGACCTAATTTCCACTAACCCATTAACCCAATGTGTTATAATTTCTGTCTTAGGTTCTTCAATTCACAATCCTAGAACTTAATCAAACAACTTCGTAATTCTCAATTAAGTTTTGGGCTGAGGGTTGGGGTTCAATTTTTTAAAAATAATTTTCATATTTGTACAATAATTTTAAAACATGGTTCCACCAACCAAGTTACATATTTGATTCATAATCAAGATGCAAATGAAATAAACATGAAATTACTTTAGATCTAATCTAAACAAATTTATGTAATTGAAACAATTTTAATTTTAAATTGTACAAATTTTTCAGACTAAAATATGATGGTTCTTTGTGCAGGTTATATTAACAAAGAGATTTTATTTTAAATTTAAATATCTTTTAAATCTAATAAATCTTTTAATTTGGTTTCTCAAACCAAGTCAAACCAAAATTAGATCAACCTAATTAAAATAGGTCTTAACCTAATTAAGAACCTAATTTGATCAGATTAAATTAGATTTAAATCTATTTTAATTTTTTAATCAAATTAAAAATTAGGTTGATCCAAGTCTTAATTGAACTAGAACTAGTTTTTTCTTGCATTTGACTTATCCAATAAACTAATTGAACTTGATCCAATCAAGTCCAAACTAAATCTAATTAAATTATATTCAATTAGACTTAATCTCAGCTCATTGGCTTAATCAAATTAAGTCAATTAGCAATCGTATTGCTAATCGATCCTCCTGCAACACTTGTACTAGGTTAAATATCAAACGTATTGATCGTTTAACCCTAGAACGATTCTTAATCATTGATCAACCATCCGATCAGATCATGAACTCTAATGTGTGTAACCTCATAGGTTCGAACCTAAGCTGATAGTATAGGAATAAATTTTTGTACCAATCAAAGTGACCATCTAGCAATGGTACCCAACAGTTGGATAGGTCAAATGTGTAGAACAACATCCTTAGAATCCATGCGGATATAGTTTCTATATAATTCATCTGCTTGACCAAAATGATCATAGGATACCTCAGAGTTCAACTGTCAACTCTGATCAGGTTGTCCACATTGTATTTCAAAATATCAAATCCATCTGATGGATTATCCTGGTCAAGATATTACTAAATTGAAATACAGCGACTCATTCTTCTCCAATGCTTGGAGTGGTCAATCCCATCTCGATTACACTCTGACTTCGCAAGTACTTGACTGTGCCTAGAAGCCTTGCATCACTGAATTAAAAATTCAGTTAGTCCAGTACCAAAGCACAATGAGTTGCTTGCAAGTCACTGACGCAATCTCAGGTCTAAGAGACACTTATACCTATATCCCATCAGAGACATTCTCGATAGCAAAATATTCTGGTGTTGGTCATGTTCAATGATGATGTACCCTTACATCTCACCTGTATGCCATACCAGTATCTCCACACTCCTTGGTTAAGAGGACAACCAACCCATATGGCCTACAGCGACCTATGCTCGATAGAAGCTGTCGTCCTTATTAACAACCTATCATTTGATCGTGAACAATTTTAAGGACTAATCGATAAATCCTCTCTTTATCGAACTTAAATAGTCCTAAGGACTTCATCATAACAACGGAGTTCGTTAGAAGATGAAAACTTATGATAAAAATATCAAAAATATTTTTTATTTATTAATAAATCAATTACAATACTTGGTTACTCAACCGTCAACAGCTTGACGATTGACTTTTGGGACATATTTTTCAACAACTCTCACTTGTCCTAAAGCCACTCGGCACAGTATCTAATACCCATCTTCGACTTATGGTTGTCGAACTCCTTTATCGCCAGGGCTTTAGTGAAGGGGTCAGCCAGGTTCTCCTTTCCGTCGATCTTCTGAAGATCGACGTCACCTCGATCCATGATCTCCCGGACTAGGTGGAAGCAACGCAAAATAAGCTTCGTCCGCTGGTGTCTTTGGGTTCCTTCACCTGAGCTATGGCACCAGTGCTGTCGCAGTAGAGCAGGACTGGACCATCGAGGGAGGGTGCTACTCCGAACTCGATGATGGATTTTCTCAGCCACACAGCTTCCTTCACGGCATCCGATGCTGCGATGTACTCCACCTCGCAAACAGAGTCTGTCACAGTATGCTACTTAGAACTCTTCCAGTAGATAGCTCTACCATTCAGAGTAAAGATATAACCCGACATGCTTCTGCTGTCATCATGGTTAGATTGAAAGCTGGAGACTGTGAATCCCACAAGTTTCAGATCTGACTTGCCATAAACTAATCATTAGTCCTTAGTATTTCTCAAAAACTTAAGGATGGCTTTAACCACTTTCTAGTGATTTTCTCCAGGATCAGGTTGGTATCTACTCACTACTCCTAATGAGTATGCCACATCTGACCTTATACATGTCATGACGTACATGATAGATCCCACGGTCGAAGTATATAGGACTCTACTCATACGCTCTCTCTCTTCAGGAGTTGTCGGACAATCCTTCTTAGAGAGAGAAATTCCATGGTCGATCAAAGATAGCCCTTTCTGAAATTCTTTATGCTGAATCTCTTCAGCACAGTGTCTATGTATGTGGACTAGGATAACTTAAGCATCTTTTTAGATCTATCCCTATAGATCTTCATCCCTAGGATATAAGATGCTTCATCCAAATCCTTCATGGAGAACTGCGATGACAACCAAACTTTTATTCCCTGTAGTGCGGGGATATCATTCTCGATTAAGAGAATGTCATCTACGTACAAGATAAGAAATACCATAATTGGACCATTTGTCCATTTATAGATATAAGACTCTTCTCCATTCTTAACGAAACCATACCTTTTGATCACCTTATCAAAATGCATGTTCCAACTCTGAGAAGCTTGCTTCAATCCATAAATGGATCTCTGAAGCTTGCACACCTTGGACTCATCTGTGGATGTAAACCCCTCAGGTTGTATCATATACACCTCTTCGGTCAGCTCTCCATTCAGAAAAACTATCTTTACATCCATCTGTCAGATCTCATAATCCAGATGGACAGCTATTGCAAGCATTATCCGTATGGATTTAAGCATTCCACAGGAGAAAATATCTCGTCATAGTCAATACTATAATGTTGACGATACCCCTTGGCAACCAGACGGACTTTATAGGTCTCCATCTTTTCGTCTGCGCCCCTCTTCCTTTTGAAGACCCAATTACACCCAATGGGTTTAACCCCTTCAGGTGGGTCAACCAATGTCCATACATCATTGACGTTCATGGACTCCATTTCGGATTTCATGGCTTCAAGTCATTTTTTGGAATCAGGTCTCTATATTGCATCCATATAGGTGATCAGATCCTCATCATTCTCATCGAGTTCGATGGGATCACCATTTCGGACCAAGAAACTGTAGTATCTGTCTGGCTGACGCGGTACTCTACCAGATCTTCTTAATGGTACAGGTACATTAAGCTCCAGATCTGATCTAATCAAATCTGACTCAGGTTCAGCTGTTGGTGTCGGTCTTTCTACCTATTGAACTTCATCAAGTTCAACCTTAGAGGCAATGATTCCTTCACCAAGGAACTTCCTCTCTAAAAAGATTATCTTAAGGCTGACGAACACATTTTGCTCATCAGCATGATAGAAAAAATATCTTTTGATCTCTTTGGGGTACCCTATGAATGTACATTTGTCAGACCTAGGTCTAAGTTTATCTGTAACTAACCGTTTGACATAGGTTAGGCACCCCCAGACCCTAAGGTGTAAAAGTGCTGGCTTACACCTTGTCCATATCTCATATGGAGTCTTAATTACAGACATACTTGGAACCCTATTTAATAGCTAATAGGCCGATTCGAGTGCATATCCTCAGAAGGATATCGGCAAGCTGGCAAAACCCATCATGGATCGGGCCATGTCTAACAGAGTCCGATTTCTTCTTTCAGACACACCATTATGCTGTGGTGTTCCTGGAGGAGTCCATTGGGAGATAATCCCATTCTCTCCTAGGTATGTGAGAAACTCACCAGAAAGGTATTTCCCTCCTCGATCAGACCGAAGAGTTTTAATACTCTTCCCAGTTTATTTTTCTACTTCACTTCGAAATCGTTTGAACATTTCAAATGAATCCAACTTATGTTTCATCAGATAGACATATCCATATCTGGATAGATCATCGATGAAAGTGATGAAGTAGAAATATCTACCTCTAGCACGTGTGCTCATGGACCCGCATACATCAGTATGTACTAGACCCAAGAGCTCAATAGCTCTCTCACCTTTTTCAATAAAAGATGACTTGATCATTTTATCAAGAAGACAGGACTTACAGGTTGGAAGTGATTCACAATCACTGACTTTGAGGATTTTCTATTGAGTCAACCTGTTTATTCTGTTCTTGTTTATATGACCTAGCCTACAGTGCCATAAGTAGATATCTGACACACTATCTAATCTAGGATGCTTGCCAGTAGGATAGACTATGTTAACAGGATGTGATAACATATACACACCACTGTTCAAATATTCACAAAAAATAGTAACATCATTCATAATGATATTATAAACTTATTTTTTTATTGAAATTTTATAATCATTTTTGGCCAGAAGGCCTACAGAAATAATATTTAAAAAAAAACTGGGACAGTAATGACAATCATTAAGAACAACGGTATATAATTCAAATACAAGTTTCAAGATTCCTAATGCTAGAACTGGAACTGGTCTTCCATCTCCAACGTTCAGGAACCTCTCGTCTTGCTCGAATCTCCTACTGACCGACAACCCCTGCAACGAATTACAAATATGATAAGGGCTACCGATATCCAATACCCAGTCAGTTATATCACAAATAGAGAAATTGCAAGGAGTTATCATATAAATACCTTGCCCAATAATAGCTTGCTACTTTCTCTGCCTGTTCGGGTCTAGGGAGGCAATGTACTGAGGACAGTTCCTCTTCCAGTGTCCCCGCTTCTTGCAAAAGAAGCATTCAACTTGACTCTTATCGGGCTTGATCTTTTTGGTCTGGCCCTGTACTGATGTCCCAGCCTGAACTTGTACCTTCTTCACTTTTTTCTTCTTGTTCTTCTTCCCTTTCTTAAAGGGTCGATAACCAGAAGACGAACCTCCCACTAAGTTCATCGACTCCTTGTGGAGTTGGTGATCCTTCTCAAAGTTCTGAAGCAACCCCAGTAACTCATGGTAGTTTATTTCAGGCTTTATCATTCTATAATGAGTGAGAAATGGGAGATAAGACTTGGACAGCGAGTTCAGTATTGCATCTTTCCCAAGCTGCTCATGCAAGGTAAAGCCGAACTTGCTCAAACGCTCCATCAGCTCGATCATGTACAATACATGATCAATGACAGAGGCACCATTCCGTATTTTGGTGTTGAAGATGGTAAAACTAGTCTTGTACCTCTCCATATCATCGGGTGTGCCAAAGGCATCCTCCAACACTTGAAGCATGTCCTTTGGCTGAGCCATCTCAAATTTGTGACTGAACTCGTCGTTCATGACTGCTAGCATGATGCAGTGCACCGTAGTCCGGTCACTGAGCCACTTCTGATAAGTATCTTTGACTGTTTCACGTGCATTGGCAGCTGGCTCCTCAGGTACAGGATCCATTATCACATATAGGATCCGTTCATGCTCCAAAACTATCTTCAACTTTTGGTACCAACTACCGAAGTTGGGTCCCACCAACTTATCATTGTCCAACAATGATCGGAGCAATAGGAAAGTGGACATATCTGCACAAAAGAAAACTATAACCTAATTAGTAATTGATTCATTAAACCTAAAGATTTAAACTTTAATAAAAAGGTTTCTCCCACTATTTTATTCGAATTGGTAGCCTCTACCTCCAATTCGAGGAATTATCCTAATTCCTTAGTGGGTACTAGAATCCACTTAGACTGCATACAAGCCCAACTTTGGTTGGCTAACCCATTTATATCTAAGGGTAGGTTCATAATCAATTATTTCTCTAAATAATTTTTAGTAATTTTAATTTTACCTCAGTCCCTAATCAGTAGGCTTTGGCCTCCACTAAAAAGGTCTGGTTAGGTCCAACCATTAACATGACCATACTTGGCCCATCTAGCCAATGAATGATTAGGCCCAACATTGATTGGCTAACCTAACCACCATTTAAAAAGATGCAATCAAGAAATCATATTATGAATGATAATTCCATCAGCCGATAAGCACCAGGCCTTTGGGCCTCCAATGATTATCCAACTGATGGACCCATTATCATCCACTTAATGGGAGGCTATGATCTAGTTATCACCATAACTATTTTTTTTTAAGGACCTAATAATTTTAGAGGATTTAATTGATTTAGAGGATGAGGTCAGATGAACCGGCTTATCATGATCATCCCACTGGCTTTACCAAGTCAGGTTAAAGGAGATCATTAAAAGGGTTAGTATAGGAGCACCTAAATCAGTCACACTGATTTATCTAGCTGACATGGGTCAGCTCGAATAGTCAAGTGATCCAATCAAAATATAATTTCATCAAGAGGTCAGATAAATTCGATCGATGGGAGGGTCTACCAAAGCTTGCCTTAGACACCATCAGAAATGGCCAGATAAGCGGGCTCCCAATTAAAAACTACTGGTCTGGTTTACCTTAGATACCAACTGGTTTAATTAGTTTCGATTGGATCAACCTAACAGTTCGTGCTAGACCGCTTAGCCAAGAATCATATCCATTTGGTTCTCATTAAAGACATGGACTTGACCAACTATAACTATTGTAATTGATCTAGAGAATCCTTGACCTAATCTAAGACAATAATTGATTAGATTTAGTCAATTCTCTAATTAAGTCCATCTTTAACCTAACCTTAGATCTAACCCAATTAATGGACCTAATTTTCACTAACCCATTAACCCAATGTGTTATGATTTGTATCTTAGGTTCTTCAATTCATAATCCTAGAACCTAATCAAACAACTTCTTAATTCTCAATTAAGTTTTAGACTGAGGGTTGGGGTTCGGCTTTTCGAAAATAATTTTTATATTTGTAAAATAATTTTACAACATGGTTCCACCAACCAAATTACATGTTTGATTCATAATCAAGATGCAAATAAAATAAATATGAAACTACTTTATATCTAATCTAAACAAGTTCATGTAATTGAAATAATTTCAACTTTAAACTGTGTAAATTTTTCAGACAAAAATATGATGGTTCTTTGCGTAGGTTATATTAACAAAAAAATTTTATTTTAGATTTAAATATCTTTTACATCTAATAAAATATAAATTTAATCTAGATCACATCTAACAAATTTATGATTAAAGATATATCTACACGAACTAGGACAATCTTTGCACTATAAGGGATAAACCTTACAGCAGGACAACCTTGCAGTTCATGATTGATTTAAAAATTTTAATTTTAAATTTAATAATCAGATTATAAATTAGATCTAATCTAAAAAATAATGTAAGCATGTATAAATAATCATGTAATAAACAACCTAGCTCTGATACCAATTGAAGGAACTAGATCTAGGGTTTGAGGGTTAGATCTTGAAACTTTTTCAAGATCATGCAGTGGAAGACTAAAATAAATCAAAATTTATTATATAAAATTAGAGAATCTCTAGATCTAATATCTTATTATATGATTATTATATGATATTAAATTAAAAATTAAAATATATAGAGAATGAACTACATGTTGATCATATCAACATGTTTCTATGCTACATCTAATGTATGTAATAGATAATAGATCAGATCTATTACCTTGCAAGTTAGACATTCTAATTACTAATCTGGTCTTGAGGATGATGTTGTGAGCCGTACATGCATCCGATCTTTAAGAGTCATCCACACGAGTTCACGAATCTCAATCAGAAGTCCTGCTCCAGAAAATCAACACAGTATGCTAGTACTGCGCTGATCCTTCTTCGATGGTTGATCAGGTGCTTCTTTTTTGATTTGGACTCTTCCAAAGATGAGAAGTAGGAGGAGGAGTTTCAAATCTGAGACACTCTCAGAAAACTCAAGATGGAGGAAGGGAAGAGATGAACACAACAACCCTAGAAGAAGACCCTCTTCTTCTTCTCTTTGCTCTCTCTAGACACCCTATCTTGTATCTATTATATCTCCACACCCTAATCTTTTTTCTCTCTAATTTTTGGATGCTCCAAAGGTCTCTCTTTGATCTATTTTTCAAGAAAATTTTATGAAGAAATTTATTTTATATAGAGAGATATGATAGAGTCCTTGTCTAGGTCAAATATCTAGTCAAGGTTTATCCAAACATGGCAAGATAAGGGGCGCCCAACTCTTGGGTGCCCCCTCCTTCTTTTTATGTGTGAACCATCAACAAAGGGTGTCTATCAAGAACCATAAAAGTCACAAAAATCTCAAAAAAAATCTGAATAAAATTGGTGCAAAAAGAAAAGAGTTTTGGATTTCTAAAACTCTATCTCATAGAATTTGAAATCTAAACTTATTCCTACTTTGATTTGATCCACAACCATTTTCCATATAAGAAAGAAGAGAGGAAACCTTTTGGGCATGGTGAAGACATGGGAGAGGATTTTTGTCGCACAAAATAAGAGAGAATTGGCATGGAATAAGAGAGAGGGCATAGGGGCCTTATGTGGCGCAAGGTAGAATCCTAGTCTTACTAGGATTCTATCTTATGATTTGTTTTAATTTGGTTTCTCAAATCAAGTCAAACCAAAATTAGATCAACCTAATTAAAATAGGTCTTAACCCAATTAAAAACTTAATTTAATCAAATTAAATTAGATTTAAATCAATTTTAATTTTTTAATCAAATTAGAAATTAGGTTGACCCAAGTCCTAATTGAACTAGGACTAATTTTTCCTTGCACTTGGCTTATCCAATAAACCAATTGAACTTGATCCAATTAAATTCAAACTAAATCTAATTAAATTATATTTAATTAAACTTAATCTCAATTCATTGGCTTAATCAAATTAAGCCAATTAGTAATCAAATTGCTAATCGATCCTCCTGCAACACTTGCACTAGGTTAAATGTCAATCATATTAATCGTTTAACCCTAGAATGATTCTTAATCGTTGATCAACCATCCGATCAGATTGTGAACTCTAATGTATGTGACCTCATAGGTCCAAACCTAAATTGGTAGTACAGAAATAAATTTTTGTACCAATCGAAGTGACCATCTAGCAATGGTACCCGATGGCCGGATAGGTCGAATGTGTAAAACAACATCCTTAGAACCCATGCGGATATAGTTTCCATATAATTCATTCCCTTGACCAAAATGATCATAAAATACCTCAGAGTTCAATTATCAACTCTGATCGGGTTGTCCACATTATATTTCAAAATATCAAATCCATCTGATGGATTACCCTGGCCAAGGTTTTGCTAAATTGAAATACAGCGACTCATTCTTCTCTAACTCTTGGAGTGATCAATCCCATCTCGATCACACTCTGACTTTGCAAGTACGACTGTGCCCAAAAGTCTTCTGTCACTGAATTAGAAATTCAGTTAGTCCAGTACCAAAGCACAGTGAGTTGCTTGCAAGTCACTGAGGTGATCTCAGGTCTAAGGGACAATTATACCTATATCCCATCAGAGACATTCTCGACAGCAGAATGCTCTGGAGTTGGTCACGTTCAATGACGATGTATCCTTACATCTCACCTGTATGTCATACCAGTATCTTCACACTTCTTGGTTAAGAGGACAACCAACCCATATGACCTACAGCGACCTATGCTCGATTGAAGCTGTCGTCCTTATTAACAGCCTATCATTTGGTCCTGAATAATTTTAAGGACTAATCGATAAATCCTCTCTTTATCGAACTTAAATAGTCCTAAGGACTTCATCATAATAATGAAGTTCGTTAGAAGATGAAAACTTATGATAAAAATATTAAAAATATATTTTATTTTTTAATAAATCAATTACAATACTTGGTTGCTCAACCGTCAACAGCTTGATGATTGGCTTTCGGGACATATTTTTCAACATAGACCACATCTGGTCTTATACATGTCATGGCGTACATGATAGATCCCACTGCTGAGGCATATATAATTCTGTTCATATGCTCTCTTTTTCTTTTGAGGAGTTGTCAGATAATCTTTTTTAGAGAGAGTAATTCTTTGGCCTATTGATGATAGCCCTTCTTAAAATTTTTCATGCTGAACCGTTTCAGCATGGTATCAATATATATAGATTGAGACAATCCAAGCAATCTTTTAGATTTATCTCTATAGATCTTCATCCCTAGGATGTAGGATACTTCTCCCAAATCCTTCATGAAGATTTGCGGTGATAATTAGAGTTTTGCACTCTATAATGTAGGGATATCATTTTCAATTAAGAGAATGTCATCTACATATAGTACAAGAAATATGACTACAAAACCATTAGCTCATTTATAGATGTAGGGCTCATCTTTGTTCTTAACGAAGCCATATATTTCAATCATCTTATCAAAATATATGTTCCAAATCTGTGATGCTTGCTTCAATTCATAAATGGACTTGTTTAACTTGCATATTTTAGATTCGTCTGTGGATATGAATCCTTTAGGTTGTATCATATATATCTCTTCTTCCAACTTTCTATTAAGAAAAGTGATTTTAACAAATAAGTTTTTAATGATTTATAATCATAAGGATCAAAGAACTTTTTTTTGTATAACTTGTTAATTCTTATCTCACTTATATGACCAAATCAACAATGCCAAATAAAATATTTTATATATTTTTTCTCTTTCACTTTTTGCTTTCATCAATATGAAAAATACTATCATTAAATGATAGAATCAGAAGATTATTATCAAAAATGCCATGACAAAAAATTTTCCAAGATCTAAGCAACTATTGCTCTTTCCATTTATTTCATATTCTTATTGCAATAGCAACGGTACAAAAATAATATTTCTAATGATCTTGGATATATAATAATAATTTTCTAGCTCTAAGATCTTTTTAGAAGGTAACTTTAAGGTATATGTCTCCACAGCTTCTGCTTAGATAGACTCTCCTCCAGTGCTGTAGAGCTCGAAGTCACCCTTCTTCAGAATTCTAATATTCTACAGCTCCTGCAATGATTTGCACATATGAGAACTGCAGGTGGTATCGAATATCCAAGAGTCTGAATTAAAAAATTTTAATGATAAAATTGTATGTATCTCATACATACCTTGTGGTATATGGCTTGCACCTATCTTTGCAGATGCAAGATAAACCTTGTAATTTCTTTTTCAGTGTCCTGCCTCACCGTAATGAAAGTAGGTACCTTGTCTAAAGACTTTCTTTTTCTTCTTCTTCATCTTATCACCTTTAGGATCTTAGAGATCTTATCCATAAGAAGAACTGGAGCCTTATCTCTTTTAATATAGCCCTCAGCTATTTTGAGCATATTTAACAGCTCAAGCAAAGAGATATTCAGTTTGTTCATGTGATAATTCACAACAAACTGAGCGAATAATTCAGTGAGAGATTGTAGGATCAAATTCTGACTCAGTTTTTCATCCATCACAAAATTCAATTAACCAAATCTAGTGATCAAGTCAATGAGTTTTTCATCCATCACAAAATTCAATTAACCAAATCTAGTGATCAAGTCAATGACTTTAAGGACATGATCTTGTACGGATGATCCTTCCATCATTCTAGCATGGAATAACTACTTAGATATCTCATACCTAGTAGTTCTACTCTATTCTTCATACAACTCCTTTAAATTTAGGAGTATGGATTGAGTATCCATGTTCTCATGATGCCTCTGCAATACGTTGCTTATAGAGGCTAGTATGATATATTTGACAGTCAAACTATCATTCTTCCACATCCTATATGTGGTACCTCTTCTTCCATGGCATCATTTCCAACCTCTTATAGTTCAGAGACATCAAGAATATAGAAAAACTTCTCCTGAGTGAGTACTATTTTTAAATTCTGCAACCAATCCACATAATTAGGACCGATCAACTTGTTGGAATCTAAAATTTCTCATAATAATAATGAAGATGCCATAGTAAAATTTAAATCTACATTAAATAAAGAATAATACCTAAGCAACCAACTCATGATGATATATACAATTAAATAATTTTTGTTTAATTATGTCTCTCACTATTTTATCGAATATCATGACCCTCTACTATAATGAACGAGATATATAAAATATTTATCTTAGTGGGATTGAGATTCTAATTTCTCATAAAGATCTTCTAGTAACACAATAAATCCTCATAGGTTTATAGGTAGAAAACTCTTTTCAATTGCATTTCATACAATTTTCAACTATTCTTGGCCTTTAAAAGATTAATAGCCTTGTGGTAACACAACAAACTATAATATTTAAGTTAAGTAAGATCCTTCTTCATCATACAGTCAAATTTGAATATAACTATCCTTGTGGTAACACAATAAAGTAGCAAATCCAAAATTACTGTAAGCATCTAATATGCATAAGGAATATATTACATCAGCCCCATAGCAAGTTTTGTGGTAACACAACAAACTTGCCATGGTTCATGATGTAACATTAATTTAGCATGAAGGAAGACTCCTAATAGTATTTTCAATATTAGAATTTTTTAATTTAAAGATCGCTTAATGAAATTTGCCAGATAAGTAAGTGGGGGTCTCTCCGTTGCTTTCTTTAGATACCAATAAATTGGTCAGATCAGTCAACGGAACCAATTAAAGAACTATCTTTAGCACTTTTCTAGACACTAATTGATCAATTGATTAAGAATTGGTTAACCCATAGTTACTATCACTACTACTTAATATAATTTTATGAGGGCTTCATTTAGTCTCATATACATTCTAATATGATCTCATAACATTCAAAAGTAAAACATCCTTTCACGGTTCTTCTTCTTGATTCATACAGGTACCCCTTCCACCATAGTCCTCTATAGCAGGACGGCCTTTACTATGATTCTCAAAGAGTACTAGCCTATTGAGAATTCAATCCTCTATTATATCACATATGTATGAAATAAAAATCTATTCATATCATCATATAAAAATATAATTATGATTATAGCATAATATATAGTATGCATACAATCAACAAATTTACATATGAATGAACCAAACAAGGCCGGCTCTAATATCACTATATGATTTTGATGGTACAGTAGAAACATGGATTTCAAAAAATTTAAACTAAAAAATTTTAAATATTAAACCCTAAACTAGGACCTCCTTGATGATTAACAAACATATGAAACATCTTCATAACATATTAGAAAGGTATAGAAAAATACCTGTAGTGCAATATCCTAATTTTTTGATAGAACTTCCACCAAGCTCCACATGTTTGCCTTCCAGCATTGATCCAACAGAGCTTTGATCAAGACACAAGCTCCTTAATCTGATTCCTCCCTCAAAATTCTTTCTCCAAGAATTTTTTTGGGCACTAGAACCCTCGAACTTTCTTCCTCTCCTCCTAACCTTTCTATCTCTACCTTTCTTATCTCCTTGTCTTTCTTATATCTCTTTCTAGGCTCTTGTCCTAAAATTGGACTTGTCCTTACTATTTTAGAACTTGACCTAACAAGAGAAGGAATGGAATAATTGGATAATGGGAGAGATGTGTAAAAAAGAAGAGATAAGATATCATTCGAATGAATTAGAACACCGATGCACGTCCCCTTTTATACTTGAAGATCGGATGCCATCGGGATTAACTTGCACCCTTCTAAGACACTTCCCACCCAATCGCATGCTGGTCCAGGTCTTATCCAATACATGAAAGAATCAAAGTTAATTTCAAGAGTCACTTCACACAGAAGGACTCTTCAGAAAAAATTCTCCAGTGTTTCTCTGAAGGGTTGCGCAACTTCTCAATTGGCACCAGATTTTTTGCACCCTTGATCAGCACACAAAACCATCGAAAGGTCTGAAAGGAAGGAGCCAATCTGAGATCTGCATGAGAAAAAATCCAAGGAAAGATGGAGTGAATCAATTTTAAGAGACCAAAACCAACTGGACTCAAGGTGGCACATGGATAAGGGTTAGCTAGGGTTTGATCTTTATCCAATTTCCACGATTAACTCATGAAGTAATTCAGCCATAGAAGGACTCCTCTACACCTAAAATGAGATCTAAAACCTTCATAAATTTTTTTCATCATGGAATAATTGGATAAGGACAAAGAAAGGGGTGTCCCATCCCTTGGGATGATAACTTGTAACTTGCGCACAAAATAAACCCCATGCACTAAAGAGAGAGTCTCTGATGTGCGGGATGCTTGGTTTGTGGCACCAATTTTCTAGCTCAACCAACCAAGGGTTAACCTAATTTAGACCCAAATTTGGTTTGAGTTTAATTAGATTTAATTAGCCCAATCTGGAACCAATTTCAAATCCGATTCGAAACAAGAAGCAAGGGTTTGCAACATATGCTAGCATATTCATCTTATAAATATGATCTAATCCTATTAGACTCTTGATCAATTTTTTTGGAGTATGACCCATTGAATTTCACATCTAACCAATAGTAGATTCAGGTGCAAGTTGATCTAATTTTATTAGAATTCAATCTAATCGATTTAGGATCAATCGAGCTAACCCGATTTTAGCAATTAGAATCTTTTTTAATTAATGATCGAATTAAACTCTTTAATTTGATCAAATTTATAAGACAAGATTGGTATCTAGTAATGTATCATGCCTATCAAAAAGATATCAAATTTTGATAGAAATATCAAAAATATCCTTCAGTGATAAGTTATCATGCAATTCGATCCTACGATCACTCTACATCCCGAATATGACTATGGACATGAAAACATATCAAATCTAATATCACATTCATATTTCTCTTAATATTATAATGATGATTTGATTAACAAAATATTAAATTTTTTTTCTAATTTTCATCCTGCTTGGATCAAACTCCCTGAATCATCGATCGATTAGAGCAAGTAGGATGTGATCTTCTCTTACCAGGAGTGATCGATTCCATATTGACCTACTCACAATCTTCATACACAATCTACCATATCCAAACTATTCCATACATGACTAAGTTATGAAAGAGTATGAACCAAAATATATATAAAGAAAATTTATGAAAGTACAATACATGCAATTAAAAAATTTTATGCAGCAAAAATAATAGATTAAATTATTTAATCCTAATCATATGTATAAGATCTAATCTTAGACTATCATATTAGAATTTTTGATATAAAAAATATATATTTTAGATTTAAAAATAAAAATCACATCGATCTCATCGATGCTGAAATTTTTGATCCAACTATTAGATCTATCATAGGAATCAAAATAAGTTAGAGATTGTTACCAAACAAATTTTGATCTTGATCTCCTCTGATTCAATGATTAGAGAGGATGTTTCTCAAGATACTCACAGCCGCACAAAGTCATCTGACCTCTATAAAAAAATTCATGTGAAGACTGGCGCAGATCAGGGGCTCGAAGATGCTAGTCTATGAATAACTTCGACAGCTAACCTCTTCCTTCTTCTACAAGCACCTTGGACACTCCAAAGTGATAGAAGATCTAGAGAAGGAAGAGAGGAGGAGGAGAAGAGGCTCTAAAAATAAAAAATCTACAAGAAAATTGATCATGGGACGTCCAAGAGAGGGGTCCCCTTTTTATAGACTAGGAATTAGGACTTTCCAAGAAAGGATGCCATGAATCAATGCCAAAACCCCTTTTTGGCATCCCTAAAAATTCTAAAAAAATTATTAAGATATGGATAAAAAATTTAAGTCTCACACACCAAAAAATTTTTTAAGAAAAATAAAAAAAAAATAATATGGCTCCAACAATATACCATATATGAAAAATCTCTTTTCTAGTCTGCATCTTATCTCTAATTCGGATCGCATTCGAATTAGGCAAGAGATAATATTATGACTCATCAGCTATAGTCGAGCACCCTTATTGGATCCTCTCTCATAACTCCAAAAATCATAATCCAAATCCAATTAGGCATAGAGAAATTGGCATAGATCCAGATGTAGCGCAAAAGATAAGGATAGAGTCCTAGTCTGACTTGAACTCTTCATTTCTAATTCAATTCTAATCCAATTCAAATTTGGATTGAAACCACTGATAGAAATGAACCTAATCCAATTAAAAATTTAAATATCTCATCAAATTTCTAACTCAATTAGGAATTAGGCGAGTCCAAACCCTAATCGAATCAGAATCAAATTTTTCTTGTAATCGGGTTTGATCATATCAATCCCAATCTGAGGCGAACTGAATCTTATTCAATTAGACTTATTCCAAAGCTCTTTACTCAATCAAATTGAATCAATTAGTAATCTAATTACTAATTAATTTTTTATAAATAGTAGAGTCTCAGTCTTAGTAGAACTCTCCCACAGAGTCCTAGTCCAAATAGGACTCTTCACCAGAGTCACAATCCAATTGGACTCTTCAGCCATCAGATCTGACCAAATCTTCTAATGCATGTAACCCCATAGGTTCAAACCTAAGTCGATAGCATAGAAATAACTTTCTATACCAATCGATGTAACCATCTAGCAATGATAACCCGATAACTGGATGGATCGAAGTATTGCAAAGCAACCTTCTAGAACCTACTGGTGTATGGTTACTGTATAACTCATCCCTTTGACCCAAATACTCAAGGTGACCTAGGATTTAACTGTCAATCCTAATTAAGTCGACCACATTGTATTTCAATTTTTTAAATCTATCTCATGGATTATCCTAATCAAAGTTTTGCTAAATTGAAATATATTGATGCATATCTCCTACCAATTCAGAGGGGTCAATTCCATCTTGACTCACACACTGACTTGATAAGTACTTGACTGCATCTAGTATCCTTCCGTCACTAAGTTAGAAACTCAAATGTCTGATACTAAAATACAGTGAGTTGCTTACAAGTCACCATAGTGATCTCAGATCGAAGGGATACTTATATCCATACCCTTCACAAGCTACTCTTGACTGCAGAGTGCTCGACACATGGTCACGTTCAATGCAAATGTACTCCTACATTCTATCTGTATGCTATAATAGTACCTCTACACTCCTTGATTTAGAGGATAATCAACTCATATAGCACACAATGACCTACACTTGATATCGCTATCGTCCTAGTAATAGCGTATCATTTGGTCGCGAATAATTTTAAAGACTTAATGACAAATCCTCCTTTGTCGATTAATATATATAGTCCTAAGGACTTCATCACAACACAGGAGCTCAAAGATGGTCAATTTGTAATGAAAATGCCAAATAACTTTTATTAATAAAAATTCATATACAGTTTACAAGATGAGCACAATCGTCTAACGACTGACTTTGGGATACATTTTCCAACAACTCCCACTTGGACTAAAGCAATCGGTACAGTATCGAATATTCATCTTCGACTTGTGATCATCAAACTCTTTGATTCTGAGAGCTTTAGTAAATGGGTTAGTTAGATTCTTCTTTCTATCGATCTTCTGAAGGTCGACGTCACCTTGATCCACGATCTTCCGGATAAGATGATAACAATGCAGAATATGTTTGGTGTGCTGATGGGATCTCGACTGCTTGGCTTGAGCAATGGCTCCAGTATAGTCACAGTATAACAAGACAGGACCATCAACAGAGGGAGCTACTCCAAGCTCACCAATAAATTTTCACAACCATACAGCTTCCTTCGCAGCATCGGATGCCGCGATATACTCTACTTCGCAAATAGAGTCTGCCATAGTATTCCGCTTGAAACTTTTTCAGCAGATTGCTCCATCATTTAGGATAAAAATATAATCTGACACACTCTTACTATTGTCATGGTCTGACTGAAAGTTGGAGTCGGTGAATCCCACAAGTTTCAAGTCAATTTTACCATACACAAGCCACTGGTCTTTAGTATTTCTTAAATACTTAAGAATGATCTTTACGATCTTTCAATGATTTTTTTCTAGATCAGACTGATATCTACTCACTACCCCTAATGAGTATGTCACGTCTGGTCTCATACACGTCATGGCGTACATTATAGAATCTACTATCGAAGCATATGAAACTCTACTCATACGCTCTCTCTCTTGAAGAATTGTCAGACAATCTCCTTTCGAAAGAGAAATTCTTTGGTCTATCGGAAGATAGCCTTTCTTAAAATTCTTCATGCTGAACTGTTTCAGCATAGTATCTATATACGTAGATTGGGAGAGCCTGAGCAGCCTCTTAGATCTATCCCTATAGATCTTCATCCCTAGGATGTAGGCTGCTTTTCCCAGATCCTTCATAGAGAATTGTGACGACAGCCATACTTTTATTCCCTGTAGGAACATTATTTCTGATTAAGAGAATATCATCCACATACAATATAAAAAATATAATTATCGAACCATTTGCCCACTTATATATGCAGTATTCCTCTCCATTCCTAACGAAGCCATACGTTCTGATCACCTTATCAAAATGTATATTCTAACTTCGAGATGCTTGCTTCAATCCATAAATAGATCTCTGAAGCTTGCACACCTTGGACTCATCTATAGATATGAACCTTCAGGTTATATCATATACACCTCTTCGTTCAACCCTCCATTTAGGAAAGCTATCTTCACATTTATTTGCCAGACTTCATAGTACAGATATGCTGCTATCGCAAGCATGATCCGAATGGATTTGAGCATTGTCACAAGAAAAAATATCTCATCATAGTCAATACCATAATGCTGACGATAATCCTTGACAACCAAACGAGCTTTATAGGTCTCCACCTTTCCGTCTGTGCCTCTCTTCCTCTTGAAGACCCACTTACACCCTATAGGCTTTACCCCTTCAGGTGAGTCAACTAATGTCCATACATCATTGATCTTCATGGACTCCATTTAGGATCTCATAGCTTCAAGCCATTTATCAGAGTCAGATCTCTACAATGCATCCATGGAGGTGATCAGATCCTCATCGTTCTCATTGAGTTCGATAGGATCTCCATCCCAAATCAAGAAATCTAAGTATCTGTCTGGCTGACGCAGTACTCTATCAGATTGCCTTAAGGATGGTTGTTCATTGGGATCCAGGTTTGATCTCATCAAATCTGATTCAGATTCAATCATTGGTGTCGGTTCTTCTACCTATTGAACTTCGTCAAGCTCTCTTTTAGAGGCACTTATTCTTTCACTAAGAAATTTTTTTTCCAAAAAATATGCCTTACTGCTGACAAACACCTTTTGTTCAGCAGATAGGTAAAAATAATATCCTCTCATTTTCTTGGGGTACCCTATAAAATTACACTTATCAAATTTAGGACTGAGCTTGTCAGTTTGTAATCATTTAATATAAGCTAGATACCCCCAGATCCTAAAGTAAGAGAGGTTCGGCCTACATCCTGATCATATCTCCTATGGTGTCTTACTAACTGACTTATTCGAAATATTATTGAGCATAAGACAGACTGTTTCAAGTGTATATCTCCAAAAAAAGATCGACAGAGTTGCAAATCCCATCATGGATCGAACCATGTCTAACAAGGTTCGATTCCTCCTTTTTGAGATACCATTATGCTATGGTGTCCCTGGAGGGGTCCATAGGAAGAGAATCTCATTCTCTCCTAGATATGTTAGAAATTCACTGAAAAGATATTCACCTCCTCGGTCAGATCGAAGAATTTTAATATTTTTTTCAGTTTATTTCTCTACTTTATTATGGAACCGTTTGAATATTTCAAATAATTCGGACTTATATTTCATCAAGTAGACATATCTATACCTAGATAGATCGTCTGTGAACGTGATGAAGTAGCTATACCCTCCTCTGACATATGTGCTCATAGGTCCACATACATCAGTATGTATCAAACCCAGCACATCACTGGCTCGTTCACCTTTTTCAGTAAAAGATTACTTGGTCATCTTTCCAAACAAACAAGACTCATAGGTAGAAAATGATTCATAATCGTGTTTATCAAGAATTTCTTCTTGAGCCAACCTGTTTATCTTGTTCTTGTTGATATGATCTAGCCTACAATATCAAAGGTAGACATCTGTGACATCATCTATTTTAGGGTGTTTATTTAAAATGTACATTACATTGGGCCTAGATACAATATAGATATCATTGTTCAACTGTCCACGTAAAATTATAACACCATTCAAAATGATATCACAAAAGTTTTTCTTTATTGATATTTCATAATTTGAATTGGCCAAAAGACCTAGAAAAATAATATTTAAAAAAAAATTAGGACAGTAATGACACTCATTAAGAACAATATACTGAGACTTGAATACCAGCTTGATGATTCCTAAAGCTAGAACTGGAACAGATCTTCCATCTCCAACATTCAGAAATCTTTCGCCTTCTTCAAATCTCCTAGTGACCTGAAGATCCTGCAACGAATTACAAATATGAATAGGACTTTCAGTATCCAATACCCAGATCATTGTATCTATAAGAGAGAAGTTACAAGGTGTTATCATATAAGTACCTTATCCAGCAACTGATTGCTTCTTCTTCTTTGGCCTATTCGTGTCAAGGAAAGCAATAGACTGAGGACAATTTATCTTTCAGTGACCCTACTTCTTGCAAAAAAAGCACTGTGCCTGACTTTGATCAGCCTTGAACTTGAGTTTTTGGGACTGACTCACAGCACTAGGCACCTTCTTATTCTTCTTCATTTTTTCTTTCTTAAAGGGACGATGACTATCTGAAGAAGATCCTCCCACTAGATTCACTGTCTTCTTATGGAACTGGTGATCTTTCTCAAAAGTCTGAAGCAATCCCAACAGACTGTGGTAGTTGACTACAGTCTTCGTCATTCTGAAATAACTGAGGAACGACAGCTAAGACTTGGGAAGAGAGTTCAGGATCGCATCTTTCCCCAGCTGTTCATGAAAGGAAAGTCGAGTTTGCTCAATTTTTTAATCTGCTCGATCATGTACAATATATGATCGATAACAGATGCACCCTCCCTCATCTGGATATTGAAAACAGCATAACTAGTCTTGTGCCGCTCAACATCGTCAAGAGTACCAAAAGAATCCCTCAACACTTGAAGTATTTTCTCTGACTGAGCTTCTTCAAACTTTCGACTGAACTTGTCGTTCATGGAGGCATGCATGATGCAATGAACCATGGTACGATCGTTGAGACTTAAAATAAGTATCTCGAACCTCTCCTCAGGCGTTAGAAGCAGGTTCTTTAGGTGATGAATTCGTTATAACATAAAGGATCTGCTCATGCTCCAGGACAATCTTTAATTTTCGATACCAATTATCGAAATTTGGTCCGGTAAGCTTCTCACTGTCCAACAGTGATCGGAGTGACAAGTTTGAGGCCATATTTGCACACACAAAGAAAGAACAAAGCTTAATTAGTATATGAATTTATTAATCCTAAAGACTTAGACTTTAGTCTAAAGGTCCTCTCACTATTTTATACGAATTGATAGCCTCTACCTCCAATTCAAAGAATTACCTTAATTCCTTAATGGAAACTAGAATTCACACAGACTACATATAGGCCTGAGGATGGCTCGATCAACCCATATGCATCTATGGATAGGTTCTCAACCAATTGTTTCTCCAAACAACTTTATGTATTTAATTTAGCCCCAGATTTTATTTCAGTAGGCGATGGACGTCCACTGAAAGTTTCGATTAAGTCAAACCATTAACATAAACCTACTCAATGGTTCTACCTAATGAGTGATCAGGCTGAGGATGGCTCAGTCAACCCAACCATCATCAGATAGTTTATCAGAGTCATCATATGATGAATGATAATTCTATCATTCAGAGAGAACATCAGATGAATGGTGCCTGCAATGTCAATCAAAAATAATGGACCCATTATCACTCATCTTAATGGGAGGCTATGATCTAGTAATCACCATAACCAGCTCATTTTAAAGACCTAATAATTTAGAAGATTTAATCAATTTAGAGGAGAGAGAAAAAAAGAAAAGATCAATCAGTAGACCATAATCCTCCCACTAACTTCATCAGGTCACTGAATCGGGTTAGGTCATGCTGATTGAACTGGCACCTAGATCAGTCACACTGATCAACCTTAATAGTATGGGCTAACTCAAATCACTTAGTGATCTAATCAAAATCTAGTTCATCAAATTGGTCAAATAAATGAGATCAGTGGGAGGGTCTGATAAGCTTGCCTTAGACACCATCAAAATGACCAGATAAGTCGCTCCCAATTAAAAATCATCGATCGAAATACCAAACTTATCTTAGATATCAATTGGTTAACTAGTTTCGATTTATCCATCCTAATGATTCGGGTTCAACCACTGAGCCACAATCAAGGTCCATTTGGTCTAATCAAAGACATGGACTTGACCATCTACAACTATTGTACTAAACAAATTCTGATTAATCTAATTCAATATTTGATTAGACTTAATCAATTTCTCTATATGGTCAATCAATTTTTTGATTCTAACCTTAGGTCTAAACCAATTAAAGAGAAGGACCTGATTTGAGCTAACCTATGCCCCATGTTTTATGCAATATCATTAGATCTAAATCACAATTCTAGATTCAATCAGCTTGATACTTAACTTTCAATTAAGTTTTGCATTAACATGGTTAAAGTTTTGAAAATAATTTTTCATATAAACTTTTTACATCAAGTCATAAAATGTTTTAGATCAAATCTAAAGTTTTTATGATTTTAGATCAAAATAATTTTGACTAAACAAGATTAGATATAACTAACTATCTTCACAACTTACATCACATACAACAACACCTAGAATTTCAAGATCTAAGGTTTTACAAGAAAGTAAGTTTTCTTTTTTCACTTTCTTCTTCATAGGACCTCACAGTGGCACCCCTATACGCTATGAAGAGCACCCCATTGAATGGAAGGAGAGGATCATTAAATCTAGGACTGGCAAAATATGACCCGACCCACCAACCCGACCCGTGTTCGACCCACCACAAATAGGTATGGGTTTAGACTAAATGAGTTTGGGTCATAAATGGGTCAACCCGTTTAACCTATTTAATAAGTGGGCCGAATTTGAATTTTAGATATCTGACCCATTTAACCTGTTTAATCCATTTAATATTTAGGTCGGGTTGAGTCAGATAACCTATTTAACCTGTTTAATCTATTTTGACCTATTTAACCCGACATGTTTAACCTATTTAACCCATTTAAGACCCGTTTAATCTATTTAAAATCTGTTTAATCTGTTTCTGAGCCATTTAACCTGACCCGTTTAACCTGTTTAGCCTATTTAACCTAATTTGACCTATTTAATAAATAGATTAAACGAGTCAGGTTGGCTTACCTGTTTAATAAACAGATTGAATTCAGATTTGAATTTTTGACCCATTTAATAAATAGGTCGGATTTGGATTGATGATTTTCTGATCCGACTCATTTATGACCCGACCTGTTTATGACCCGACTCGATCCGATTGCCACCCCTAATGAAACCCTACTTGCTCCTATGACCTGACAACCTGGTGATTACCCAATCTTAGTACTTTGCTACTCAGAACATCTAATCTAAATAAATAATAATCAAATCTAAAAATAAACTAATTTATATCTAATTTAAATCATAAATAATTAGATCTAATAACAAAAAATCAGATCTAAAGTAATATTAATTCATATCAAAATAGCCTGGCTCTAATACCAGTTGAAGAAAATTTACGGTAGTGCAGTACATGCAATTAAAAAATTTTATACAGTAAAAATAATAGATTAAATAATTTAATCTTAATCACATGTATTAGATCTAATCTTAGACTACCACATCAGGATCTTTGATATAAAAAATATATATTTTAGATCTAAAAATAAAAATCACATTGATCTCATTGATGTTGAAATTCTAGATCTAACTATTAGATCTACTATAAGAATCAAAATAAGTTAGAGATCATTACCAAATAAATTTTGATCTTGATCTTCTCTAATCCAACGATTAAAGAGGGTATTCCTTAATTTGCTCACAGCCACACGAAGTTGTCTGACCTCTATAGAAAAATCCATGCAAAGACTGGCGTAGATCAGGGGCTCGGAGATGCTAATCTGCGAATAACTTCGATAGCTGACCTCTTCCTTCTTCTACAAGTATCTTGGACACTCCAAAGTAATAGAAGATCTGGAGGAGGAGGAGAGGAGGAGGAGAAGAGGCTCTAGAAATAAAAAATCTATAAAGAAATTGATCATGGAACGTCCAAGAGAGGGATCTCCTTTTTATAGACTACGAATTAAGACTTTTCAAGAAAGGATGCCATGAATCAACACCAAAACTCCTTTTTGGTGCCCCCAAAAATTCCAAAAAAATTAGAGTCTCACATGCTAAAAAATTTTTTAAAAAAAATAAAAAAAATAATATGACTCCAACAATATACCATATAGAAAAAAAATTTTCTTAGTCTGCATCTTATCTCTAATTCAGATCGCATTCAAATTAGGCAAGAGATAATATTATGACTCATCAGCTATAGCCAACCACCCTTATTGGATTCTCTCTCAGGACTCTCAAAATCACAACCCAAATCCAATTAGACATGGAGAAATTGGCATGGATTCAGATGTGGTGCAAAAAATAAAGATAGAGTCCTAGTCTGACTTGGACTCTTCAGTTTTAATTCAATTCTAATCCAAATCAAATTTGGATTGAAATCACTAATAGAAATAAATCTAATCTAATTAAAAATCTAAATATCTCATCAAATTTTTAACCCAATTAAGAATTAACCGAGTCCAAATCCTGATCAAATCAGTATCAAATTTCTCTTGTAATTGGAATTGATCATATCCATCCCAATCTGAGTCGAACTAAATCTAATTCAATTAGACTTATTCCAAAGCTCTTTACTCAATCAAATTAAGTCAATTAGTAATCTAATTACTAATTAATTCTTCATAAATAGTAGATTCTCAGTCTCAGTGGGACTCTCCCATAGAGTCTTAGTCTAAGTAGGACTCTTCACCAGAGTCACAATTCAATTGGACTCTTCAGCCATCAGATCTGATCATATTTTCTAATACGTGTGACCCCATAGGTTTGAACCTAAGCTGGTAGCATAGGAATAACTTCTTATACCAATCGATGTAACCATCTAGCAATGATGATCCAACGACTGGATGGGTCGAAGTGTTGCAAAGCAATTTTCTAGAACCTACTGATGTATGGTTATCATATAATTCATCTCTTTGATCTAAATGCTCAAGGTGACTTAAGGTTTAACTGTCAATCCTAATTAAGTCGATCACATTATATTTCAATCTTTCAAGTCCATCTCATAGATTATCCTGACCAAGGTTTTGCTAAATTGAAATACACTAATGCATATCTCCTACCAATTCAGATGGATCAATTTCATCTTAACTTACACACCGACTTAATAAGTACTTGACTACACCTAGTATCCTTCCATCACTAAGTTAGAAACTCAGATAGTCTGATACTAAAGTACAGTGAGTTGCTTATAAGTCACCGTGGTGGTCTCAGATCAGAGGGACACTTATATCTATATCCTTCACAAGCTACTCTTGACAGCAGAGTGCTCGACACATGATCACGTTCGATGTGAATATACTCCTATATTTCATCTGCATGCCATAACAGTGTCTCCACACTCTTTGGTTAAAAGGACAACCAACTCATATGGCACACAATGACCTACACTTGATATCGCTATCATCCAAGTAATAGCGTATTATTTGGTCACGAATAATTTTAAGGACTTAACGATAAATCCTCCTTTGTCGATTAATATATATAGTCCTAAGAACTTCATTACAATACAGAAGTTCAAAGATAGTCAATTTGTAATGAAAATGCCTAATAACTTTTATTAATGAAAATTTATATACAGTTTACAAAATGAGTATAATCATCTAACGATTGGCTTTGAGATATATTTTTCAACAATATATTCATATATACAAGATTCTATAGTAGTCTCAGGTCAAAAGACTACATGCACAACTCTCACTTTAAGAAAATACCTTTTGACAGATAAATAGATCTATAAGATGTTTCTTAAGATGGATCAGTTTAGTAAACTCATTCTCTAATGAGCATTCACATCTTTGTATTAGTGTCTAACATAAGTGGCTTATGAGATCAGCCACTCTCATCATCGAGCATACACAGGATATGTCAGTGTATCCAAAATATTGATCCCCTACTCAATGCTCCTATGACAAAAAATATTCTAAATCAAGATTTTTAAGATTTTAGATCTTATAGGTATGGTCTCATCATAACCCTAAAACTATTAACTTGATTTATGGGGTTCATTATAATTATTATGAATATAAGATGCAGCATATGATGAAAAATAAATATCATATATTTATTCATAAAGTGTCAATTATATGAGTTTAGAAGATTACAAGAAAAATCTATCAATATAAATTTTGATTGGCTTGTAGGACATATTCTTTTCAGTAACAACCAGCACCTCATCACCTTTTGATCGATCTGGATAGATCAATGCATAAATTACTTCCTTCGGGATAGATGAGTCTCTGATCTATAGTGTAAAGATACTGAGAAATGAGTATGGATAATCATTAGAGAATAATTAGCACTGTGCGTAACCATACGAGAGATCACTTGGATTTCTATTCGATCGTCAGTGATTGTCTCGATGTTGTAGTTGTATGAATAGTCTTTTAATCTGTGATGATATGACTGCTCATATGAGGCTACTGGAGTTTGACTGACACATAAACATGATCTTAATGAGCCCTTATAGTAGATGTTGGCAATAGTTGGTCTACTGTAGGATTAGGATACACATCAAGATGGAATTTATCGATCTTGATAGAGAGAAATAGTCTTATAGAATTTGAGAGGCTAAGTCCAAGAGTCTGTAGCTATAGCAGTGTGATTGGTGGAAAAAAAAATTTCACTCACAATTAGACTAGAGCTAATCGAATCTATCATATGACTAATAATGAGGTTGGATGATTTATCCATAACCTGCCATCTAGTTGGGACTCATAATAGAGAGACTGAATCACACGTGAACTACATCTTAAGATTCTTTTTTGATTCTATTGGATTGTCACTATATACTGCTAAATATCACTGATAGATTATGAGAGCTCATTCGGCTTGCTCAAGATCAACAATTCTTGATGAGTTAGAGTAGAATTATTCTGACCCATTGAAAAGAGTTTCAATGATACTATGATAGAGATCATTGTATATCTCACTACTAGATAGAATTAAACCTATGGGATCACACAACAAAGGGATTAGATCTGGATTAAGCAATTGGGCTTATGAAGTCTCAATGAGATCTAGAGAAATCTTATTGGGTTTAGGATAACCTTACTAGCACATGATTGGATCCAATTTTCTCTTTACATTTAAATTTTTTATTTGATAAGATTAATTTAAATTTAATTATCTACTAATAACCTAAATGAATTAGATTCATTGAGCTTCAATTGTTAGGTGTCTAGGGTTTTGGATCAAATAAATTAAGGGTTCAAGCCCTTAATTAATTTTCTTGACAGTTTTGATTGGACGCCACTTGATTTGGTCAAGTTGGACGTGCCCATCCATTAAAGGGTGTATGAGATCAGCATGGGACGTCCCATGGGTGCCATGTGACATGTATATTTGTGGGTACAAAAGCTCTAATAGTTAGTGCATAAACTGCAAGTAGGAGTTGTATTAAGTGGTTATTTAGTTTTGAATATGATTTAAACCTTATATCTATTTAAAGTGATCTTCCCTAAAGCTTCTAAGCATTGAAATCCAGCAGCCCCACACCTTCATAGAAGAGCCCATGCCCCGTCTCTCTTCTCCCCTCTCTTCTCCCTTGAAGATCCAACGCCCAAGCCTTAGGCGTCCTCCATCTTCCACATCCAAAGGAGTTTGGGTGTCCCTTTTGCTTGCTGATTTTTAATCCTTGATTGCTTCATAATCAAAAAAGAAAAAGCAAGAGAAGAAGAGAAGAAGAAGATTAAAGAAAGGATTAAAGAGTTGATCGCGATCCAGGCTTCATTCAGATTCGCAGGCTGATTTTTCTTAGAGAAAAAAAATCAATACCAAAGAGGATTGCTCCAAGCTGATCCTAAGTGGATACCCATAGAGACTGGGCACTTGCACGGCTAAGAGAGAATTTTTTCTCTTCTAGATTCAGATTTGAAGAAAGAATTTGCGAAATAAGTACATAATTCAATTACATATTCAATTTCAGCATATGTTCAATTTCAGCATATGAAGTAGATCCTAGTGCTTTATGTTTTATGCATGCATGATGTAAATTAAAAAATATTTTAATATTCTATTCTGCTATATTATTTAGAAAAAAAAAGTTTTAAAACATACATGCATGTCCCGATATGAAAATCCAACAATGGTATCAGAGCCACGGATTTCACATGCATGAAAATTGATATATATGTTTGAAAAGAGTTTCAAAATCTAATTTTTTCTTAATATATGAGATGTATAGATAAATATTTTGAATCTAAAATTTATTTTAAATTTAATTTTTAAATATATAGTTGATATGTGAAAGCTTGCATAGATCTAAATTTTATTCTAGAACAGATTTCTAGTTCATATTTATATAATATGTAGATGTATATATAAATCTAAAATTTAATTTGATCTGATTCATGATTCATATATGAGATATATAATTGCATATTTAGATCAAAAAATTATTTTCGATATGATTCATGATTTATATATGAGATATATGACATCATGTTATGATCTAAATTTTTGTTTAGATCTGAATTTTACATATATATATGAGATATATATTTGTTTGAAATTTGAAAATGAGTTTCATGATTTAAAACTTACCCTTCATGTAAAGAATTTAGATCTAAAATTTAGTTTTGAAATCTGAAATTTGTGTTTGTGCATAAGGGTTTTGGTTATGAAAAAATCAAAAAATTAGGTTATGTAATTAGATTGCATCTAAAATTTTTTATTTGAACGTTATGGATTTAATTTGATTAAGTAATTGATTAAATCAAATCAAATATTGATTAGGATTAGATCAATTAAGTTATATGATCATACAATTATTATTGACCAAATCGATTGAATCCCATATATAGAATTGATTAACCTAAGGATCAAATTCAGCTTGATGGCTTGAGCCTGATTCGCTTGAGTTAACTTATTTGGACTAATTAACCTATTAGTATCTAAGGTAAGTAATTGAGAGATGGTTATCTAATTAGTTTCGTTCACTGACCTGACCAATTTATTGATGTCTAAAAAAAATAATGAGGAGACCCCCACTGATCTTCACTTATCTAGCCAATTGAAAAGATTAAGTCTTGAATGAGGTTGCTTGACGGTTTGATTTAGCCCATGTCAATTAGATCAGTCATATGATAACTGAATAGATGAGATCTAAATTTAAATTTTTTGATAAATATTAAGTCCATAGGTCTTTCACTATTGTAGATGTGCGGGCATGCTACTGGTGTTGATTGTTCTCGACTGGTTATAGTGGTTCAGTTACATCAGAAACATGCAACCACTCTATTAGCAAAGAATTACTTCAGGATAAGAATGAAGTTGGGCCCAATAACTATTAGGTGAGGAACCCAATGATGGCCTTGCACCCATTTGTGAAAGATGGATCAAACTTAACTAAGGAGTGTGATCAATAACTATTAGGTGAGTCCACATGACTTAGAAATCAAATCATTACAACATGCTTAGAGAAGCATCTGGATAAAGAGTTGTCCATGCATCGATGTGCATATTACCAATAACTGTTAGGTGAGGTACATTGCATCAATGGAACTGCAGTACTCACTAGGAATCCATTTATCGCGTTAAGATTTTTGTTTCCTATCAGAGGAGTGGAGGGATCCAAAAAATTAGTTGGAGTTATTGTTTGCATCTTAAAGTCTCTAGAAGTAAATATAATTTTAAAGTATAAAAATTTAAGTTGAATCTCTACTCTCACAGTTAAACAATGTTAGCCTCAAATCCTCTATCTCGCATCCTTGAATCTAATCATTTGATTGGAACAAACTATAAAAACTGACTAAGAAATCTCAAAATTATCCTGACTTCTAAAAAACTAGATCATGTACTCGACAAGAAATCTCTCATATTACTAAACTGTCCTACTGCTGAGCAATAAACTACTTATGAAAAGTAGACGGATGAAGACAGTTGGATCAAGTGCTATGTGCTGGCATCCATGTCAAATAAGCTATAAAGCCGGCACGAGCATATGCCCACTGTCAGGGCTATGATCACTTACCTACAAGAGTTGTATGGTGAGCAGAGCCATACAGCACGCTTCGAAGTATCCAAGAGACTTTTCAATTTGAGGATGCATGAAGGATAGTCAGTCCATGAGCACTGTATGACAGTGATCAAGGATATTGAGGAATTTGAGAAGCTCGAGCTTGGTATGCAAAAGGAATTATAGATGGATTTGATCCTTCAATTCCTTACGAGTTCATATAATCAATTTATTATAAATTTTCATATGAACAAACTTGATTGCACTATACCGGAACAGGTCAACATGTTGGTCACTACGAAAGAAACCTTGACTAGTTCAAGGAATACTGTTCTCGTTGTGAAGCGGACTTCTTCAATTAAGAGAAAGTCTAGTTGGAAGAAGAAAAATAAATCCGCTAAGAAGCAGAAGAAAGAGAGCAAGTCAAAGAAGGGCATTCCAAAGATGACTGAAGCAAAGAAAAAGTATTTCTATTATGATGCTGACGGCCACTAGAGGAAGAATTATCCACTCTACCTAGAGAGCCTAAAGACTAAGAAGGGTGATAAACCTTCAGAAGGTATACTCGTAACTAAATCTAACCTTATAGTTTCTTCTACTTCTAGTTAGGTATTGGACTCTGATTCGAGTGCACATATATGTACTTCAATACAGGGTCTGATAGAAAGTAGGAGGTTGAAGAAAGATAACATGATCCTTTGGGTTGGTAATGGAGTAAAAGTTGCTGCAAAAGTAATTGACACTTATCCTCTTCGATTACTGTCAGATTTTAAATTAAATTTAAAAGACTGTTATTTTAATTCTTTAGCTAGTAGAAATCTAATTTTCCTATCTATGCTTGCATAGGATGGTTTTGAATCTAATTTCAATAAAGATTTTTGTTTCATTTATTTATGAAATAAATTGATTGCACGTGATCTTTTAATTGACAGTCTATATCACTTGCATATTGATGCAGATGTGAATTTGAATGAGCAAATAGTGAGTAACGTAGGTCAACAGAGATCCAAAGAAGAAATTAACCAGAAGTACTTGTGGCATCATAGACTATGCCATATTAGAGAGAACAGGATAAACAAACTAAAAAAGAATGGGATCCTTGGCTCTCTTCATCCAGAGCCATATCCAGCTTATAAATCTTACCTTCGAGAAAAAATAATCAAGTTACCTTTTGTAGGACATGGGGAAAGGGCCATTGAGTTACTTGTCCTAGTACACACCGATGTATGTGGACCATTTGATGTGTAAATCAAGAATGGTTACAGCTACTTTATCACCTTTATCGATGATCTGTCTAGATATGAGTATGTGTATCTGATGAAACACAAGTCTGAAGCCTTTGAAAAGTTTAAAAAATTCAGAAATAAAATAGAAAAATAAATAGGCAAACCTATTAAGGTTCTTCGATCTGATCAAGAAGGTAAATACTTTCGTTAAAAATTTTTGAGATATCTTAAAGACAACGGCATAGTCTCTCAATGGACTCCTCTCGAAACACCTCAGATCAATGAGATATCCGAAAAGAGGAATAGGACCATATTAGATATGGTCAGATCCATGATGAGCTTCACTGATTTATCTTTGTATCTTTAGAAACATGCCTTATTAACTACAATTCACCTATTGAATAAGATTCTATCAAAATCTATTCGTACCACACCGTATGAGATATGGTACGGTAGAAAGCTGAGTCTAGGTTATCTTAAGACCTGAGGATGTCTGGTCTATATCAAGAGATAGATGACTGATAAATTAGAGGATAGATATGTAATAGCTCATTTTATAGGGTATCCAAAAGAATCAATGAGATACTACTATTTTTTACAAGATCACAATGTGATTATGAGATGGAACATCATATTCTTAGAAAAATAATTTATCCATGATGGTGATAGTGGGAGGTTAGTTGAGCTCGAAGAGAAGGTCTCGAAAGAGCAAAGAGCTATAGATCTTTAGAAATCTATTATTCATGAGCCAATAGTTGATGTTCCTCTACCTCTCGTAGATCTAGCAGGATCTCCTGACCTTTTGAAAGGTACATGAGTATACTTACGAAGGAAATAAAGAAAATATTCTTTATGAAAGATAAGGGTCATGGTGATATCCTAATACCTTTGATGAGGCAATATCTGACATCGATTTTAAGAAGTAGTTAGATGCAATGAAGTCAGAAATTAACTCGATGCATTCGAACTAAGTATGGATCTTAGTGGATCTACCTGATGGTATAGTATCCATTGGGTGTAAATAGATCTACAAAAGAAAAATAGGTGCCAATGGTAAGGTAAAGACCTATAAAGCTAGGCTTGTGATAAAAGATTATAGTCAGCGTGAAGGCATTGACTATCAAAAAATCTTCTCGTCCATAGCCATGCTGAAATCCATCCATACTCTGCTTGCTATTGCAGCTTATTATAATTATGAAATCTGACAGATGGATGTGAAAACTACTTTTCTGCATAGATATCTTGAGGAAGATATCTATATGGAGCAGCCTTTGGGTTTCACATCTGATGACGGTAATCACAGAGTCCGCAAGCTATAAAGGTCCATAAATAGATTTAAGCAAGCTTCTTGGAGTTGAAATCTTCATTTTAATGATGCGATCAAATCATTTGATTTCATTAAGAATGAAGAAGAATCTTGTATATACAAAAGGGTCAATGGGAGCACAATAACATTCCTCATATTGTATGTAGATGATATTCTCCTCATTGGAAATGACATTTCCATATTGACCATGGTCAAAAGATGTTTGTCTAAGGAATTCTCCATAAAAGATCAAGGAAAAGCATTCTATATCCTTGGAATAAAGGTCTACAGGGATAAATCTAAAAGGATATTAGGCTTGTCACAAAAGTTGTACATAAAGAAAGTACTGAAGAGGTTCAGTATGAAAAACTCTAAAAGAAGATTTTTACCTCTTAGGTATGGTATTCACCTTTCCAAGATGATGTGTCTGACCACACTTAAGAAAATTCAGCACATGAGTAGGATTCTTTATGCCTCAGCCATAGAGAGCCTCATGTATGCCATGCTGTATACTTATCCTGATATTACCCTTGCTGTGAGTGTCACAAGCAGATATCAATCGAATCCAAATGAGGAGCACTAGATAGCGATAAAGAATATCCTTAAGTATTTGAGAATAACTAAGGATTTGTTCTTGGCCTTTGAAGAAAGTTCTGAGTTGCGAGTCGAGGGGTATACTGATTTAGACTTTATATCTGATACTGATGATAAAAAATCTATGTCAGGATATGTGTTTATATGCAATGGTGGCGCAGTCAGCTGAAAAAATTTCAAGCAACCCATCATAACGGATTCGACCATAGAAGTTGAACATGTTGCTACTTCAGATGCTGCAAAGGAAGGCTTCTGGTTCAAAAAATTCATCACGAAACTTGAAGTTATGACATCAGATGCCATACCACTTTATTATGATAATAATAGAGCCATAGAATTTGCTAAGGAGTCAAGGTCTCATCAGAAATCAAAACACATCAAACGATGGTATCATATCATACGCGACTACCTCAAAAAGAAATATATCGAAGTGTGAAGAGTAGTCTCTACGGATAACGTGGCAGACTCACTGACAAAGCAATTGAGCCAACCAAAGATGGAAGTCCATCTTGAAAAAATGGGACTTAGATTAGTAGCCAATTGGGTTTAGTCCAAGTACAAGATTGTTAGATGTATGTCCTAGAAGTCAATATGGCTGACACATTATAATAAAGCTAGGATATAATTTTATACTTAATACATTGATTTGATCAATAAAATGATAAGTTTAATTTTTATTCAAGTGTGATGTATCCTTGAATCATCCATGGAATGAGCATTTCGATACATATTCTCAAAATATTGAGAATTAAAGACATATATATAATTCTTAAATACTTTCGATCATAGTATCATCATGAGGATGGTGATCGATACGGATAAACTGATACACAGATTGTTTCTTTCGGGATAGATAAATTTTTGATCTACAGTGTAGAGACAATAGCGATGAGTGTGGGTAGTTGTTAGAGAACAACTAGTACTGAGCGTGACCATACGAGAGATCACTTGAATTTTTATTCGATTGTCAGTGATTGTCTCGATGCTGTAGTTATGTAAATAATCTTTTGACCAACGATGGTATGACTGCTCATAGTAAAGCTGCTGGAGTTTGACTGACATATAAACATGGTCTTAATGAGTCTTTGTAGTGGATATTGATGACAGTTGATCTACTGTAGAAGTAGGATGCACATCAAGATAGAATCTATCGACCTTGATAGAAAGAAGTAGTTTTATAAAATTTGAGAGGCTAACTCCAAGAGTCTGTAGCCACAGTAGTGTGATTGATGAAAAAAAATTTTATAAGGATCACAATTGGACTTGAGCTGATCGAATCTATCATATGACTAATGATGAGATTTAACGATTTATCTATTACCTGCCATCTAGTCGGAATTCACGATAGAGGGACTGAATCACACGTGAACTACACCTTAAGGTTCTTTTTCGATTCTACTGGGTTGTCACTATATACCGCTAGGTGTCATTGGTGAATTGTGAGAGCTCACTAGGATTGGTCAAGATCAACAATTTTTGATGAGTTAGAGTAGAATTATTTCGACCCATTGAAAAAAATTTCAATAATATTATGATAGAGATCATTGTATATCTTACTACCAGATAGAATTGAATCTATGGGGTCACACAACAAAGAGATTAGACCTGGAATAAGCAATTGAGCTTATGAAGTCTCAATTGCATTTAGAGAAATCCTATTGGGTTCAGGATAACCTTGCTAGCATATGCTTGGGCCAAATTTTCTCTTTACATTTAAATTTTTTATTTAATAAGATTAATTTAAATTTAATTATCAGCTAATAATCTAAATGGATTAGATTCATTGGGCTCTAATTATTGGGTGCTTAGGGTTTTGGATCAAATAAATTAAAGGTTCAAGCCCTTAATTAATTTTCTTGATAATTTTGATTGGGCACCACTTGATTTGACCAAGTTGGGCATGCCTACCTATTAGAGAGCATGTGGGACCAGCATGGGGCATCCCATGGGTGCCATGTGGCTTGTGTATTTGTGGATACAAAGGCTCCAATAGTTAGCGCCTAAAGGATCTCCTAAAGGGAGTCAAATAACTAAAGGAATAAGAATTCCTAATGCAAGTAAGAGTTGTATTACGTGGTTGTTTGATTTTGAATAAGATTCAAATCTTATGCCTATTTAAAGAGACCTTCTCTAAGGCTTCTAAGCATTAAAATCCAACAGTCCCATATCTCCATAAAAGAGCCCACGCCCCCTCTCTCTTCTCCCTTGAAGATCCAATGCCCAAGCCTTGGGTGTCCTCCATCTTCCACGCCCAAAGGAGTTTGGGCGTTCTCTTTGCTTGCTGGTTTTTAGTCTCTGATTACTTCATAACCAAAGAAAGAAAAGCAAGAGAAAAAGAGAAGAAGAAGATCAAAGAAAGGATCAAAGACTTGATCATGATCCAGGCTTCGTTCAAATTCGCAGACTGATTTTTCTTAGAGAAAGAAAATCAATATCAAAGAGCATTGTTCCAGACTGATCCTGAGTGGATACCTATAGAGATTGGATACTTGCACGGTTAAAGAAGAATATTTTCTCTTTTAGATTCAGATTTAAAAAAAGAATTTGTGAAACAAATAAGTGATTCGATTATATATTCAATTTCAGTATATGTTCAATTTCAGCATATGAAGTAGATCCTAGTACTTTATATTTTATACATGCATGATATAGATTAAAAGGTATTTTAATCTTCTATTCTATTACATTATTTTAAAAAAAAAAATTGAAACATACATGCATATCCCAACATGAAAATCCAACATTTAAGACGGTCTAGGATTAAACTATCAACCCTGAAGGATCATCCACATTACATTCCAACCTTTCAAATCCATCACATGGAGATAGTCTGGTATCAAAGTACAGTGAGTTGCTTACAAATCACTATGGTGATATCAGATTTGAGGGACACTTATATCCATATGCTTCACGAGCTGCTCTTGATAGTAGAGTGCTCAGCAGGTGAGTCACTTATTCAGTGACGATATACTCCTACATCTCATCTATATGCCATACCAGTATCTCCACACTCTTTACTTAAGAGGATAACCAACCTATATGGCACACAACGATCTTAACTCGATAACATCATCTTCCTTTAATGATGTATCATTTAGTTACGAACATATTTAAGAACTATATGATAAATCTTTCATTATTGATTACTTTATAGTTCTAAGGACTTCATCACAATACAAGAGTTCTAGCAAGAAAGTTGTAACTTTATGATGAATGATGCCAAAATAATTTTTATTCATTAATTAATAATTCATATATATATTATAAAATGAACACAATCGTCCAAACGATTGGCTTTAGAACATATTTTCTAACAATCGAAACTACCTAATCCATGAAGATTCTTAAAGGAAGTAGGAGAGATGCTAACTTGCGCCTCTCTCCCTATGCCGCATGCCCAAGGGGAGGAGTGCAATTTTTAGTGCCCTCTCCTCCATCTTGATCAGCCAAATAGAAGAGAAAATATCAAAAAAACATGGCTTAGTGCACCAAATCTAATTTGGTTCAAATTTAGGTTCAATTCGGATCCAATTCAAATCAAATTCGAAAAGACTGCTAATCCTAATATAATTAGGATTTAGGTCTAAGTCCAACTTGAATAATTAATACAATTTAATCTTAATAAAATCAAGCCTGATTAAATCAAATCTGATCTAAAATAAGAAGATCTTGAATCCAATCTCTCATAATTTTTTAAATTATATATTTGATCAAATTCATCTCCAAAATTAAATCTGCACCTCATGTACAGAACTAGCTGGATATAGTTAGTGTTTAATTTCATATGACATATAATCTAATTTTTAATTTAGTAAATCTATATGTTCAATCAAATCTCGAACTTTCAAATTGAACACATAAATATAAGGTCAATTCTTTCCTATATTGTTTGACTTTGTGTGTGAGTTCATAGGTTCGAATACTAAGCTAGTAGTATAGAAACTATTTCTGTACTAATCAAAGTGACCATCTAGCAATGATGTCTGATATCCAGATAGGTCGAATAATTGCAAAGCAACATATAAAAATCTAGACATATGGTATTGGAAAAGCATAGGGATTTCATGCATGCATTTTAAAAATTTTAGTAGAATCAAGTTAGATTAAATATTTTAATCTATAAATATATGCATAAGATCATGTTAATTCTGTTGGTGCAGAATTTCATCGAAGTCGGAGAAGCTGGAGCTGGGATGACCGCGGCCGTCGTCGGGACCTGCAAAGAAAGTCTAAACCGGAGTTGGGGGTGCTCCGACAAGACCCTCCGATGCTCAAGTCAGTATTCTGCTTCAACAAAAATGGAGTGCTCGAGCGAAAATTTTGACAGAATTTGAGATAGAGTTATCAGCTTAGAGAAGAACATGTTTGGGGGTTCCTTATTTATAGATGGAGGGTGTAACTGACCGACAGCAACATCTATAATCATCTGGTAGTGGACCGCTCAGAGCCACGTGGAGTTTGTTACGGAGAGTAGTGGCATCAGGGGTCGTTCAGGGCCACGTGGAGCTTGTTGCAGAGAGTGGAGTGGTGTCCATTGTCGGGACTTGCCAGAGAGTGATGGAGCCGTATGGAATCCGTTGCAGAAAGTGGAGCAGGAGGGCAGCTGTTGTCGTGACTTGTCAGAGAGTGGTGGAGCTGCATGGAATCTGTTGCAGGGAGTGGAGTAGGAGGGCGGCTCTTGTCGCGACTTGTTAGAGAGTTCGGATCCGTCGGCTGGAGCTCGGCTGGGACATCCGATGGAGCGGAATGGCTCTCTATTGTTGGTCTGGGAGAAGCTCGGATGTCTCCGAAGCTACTGATGAGTCTACGATTGTCAGGTACCTTAGGCGCTAATACTACAGGTGGGAGTCACCTGCTGTAGAAGCTCGGATAGAGACTTTTCGTTGGTGAAGTCCGATAGGAATCCGATTACTAGAGAAGTTCGTCTGAGATTCGCCCGATGTAAAAACTCGCCTGAAGATGATCCGTTGGGGAAGTTCGATTTTATGAAGGATCTGGTGGAGGATCGGCTGGTGATGGACTTTGGATGACGTTGGGGAGGTTTGGCAGACATCGGAGGCGATCGGTCGTTGTAGGGATCCAGCTGCTGGAGCCCAATCATCGTAGAAGCTCATCCAATATCCAATCGCTATGGAGGCTCGATCGAAGTCTGGTTATTATAGAAGGCTGAAAGGAAATCGCTTATTATAGAAGCTCGATCGAAGGTCAGTTGTCGTGGGAGCTCGGAGTAGCGACCTGGCCAATGAGTCCTGCCCCATTGTAGAAGCTCGATCGGAGATCGATTGTCGCGGGACCCGACTACGGAGAAGCTCGACTGAAGTCTACCTGTAATAGAAGTTCGGAAGGAATATGCTTACAGCAGAGGCTCGGATGGGATTTGCTTACAGTAGGGATCCGAGGTAGGCCGTCCGCCGTAAGGGTTCAGAGTAGACAGCTCGCAGCAGGAGTTTGGGGCAGACCACTCGTAGTGGAAGTTCGAAGTAGGCCGCTCGCGGTAGAAGTTCGCTCTCGTGGGAGCTCGATTAGGATCCGGGGGGTGGTCGGCCATCGTAAAAACTCGGGTGGAGTCTGGTTATCGTAAAAACCACATTGTCGGGGAAGCTCGGATGCCAGCGAAGCCCGGGAGAAGTTCGGGGTAGAAACTCAAAGGGTCGGTTGCTGTAGAAGGCTGGCAGACAGTGGGTCCCAGAGGGCCTTTGGGGTGGCCCGATGGATGAATGTAGAAGTTCACTATCGGAGAAGTTTGGATGATTGAGGAGGTTCGGAGAGGCGCCATGCACAAGATCGGGAGCCGGAAGAGCCCTGGAAAGATCGGTCCTTTACAAACTTCGGCCGGGGGGGGATTTTATACCCAACAGATCAGATCTTAAAATACCTACAGAAAAATCTATGACATGATATAGTATGCATAAAAAAAATCTAAATTTAAAATCAGCAAGCATATAAAAAAATCTACACAAGTAATAGATTATATCTACAGCTACTGGGGTTCTGAATCCTATACTTAAGCAAGGATAGATGAACATTGCAATTGAAACTCTTGGATCTGAGGCTCTACTGATCGCTCATAGCTGCATAAGATATCCAGCCTCTATGGATCATCCACATGAAGTCTTCGAATCAATTAGCCTTCCACGGGAGTGCTAGCTCACATAGACAGCTTCGGATGGCAGATTTGGTTTGATCCTCTTGTTCGATCATCTCAGACCCTTTCGATGTCGAAGATGGATCAGAGGAGATGCTAGATGGTAGAGAAAAAATTAGAGAAGAACTCTCTTCTCTCTTGTATTTTTTTTCACCCAAAAATTCTAGAACAATTCTAGATCTCTCACCCAAAGAGGAGTTGGATTCCCTCCTATGCTCACACCAAAACAATGCCGCCCACCCCAGATCCTCATGCCTCTAAGAGAGGTTTGGTCATCTCTTTCTCAACCCTCTCATGGTGAAAAAACAGGGAATTATTTGGTGCATAAAAAGATCACATCTTTTATGGTTGCCAAACACAAGGTGAAGAGGTTGGATAGGGATCAAATTAAGTTCGAATTCAAAATCATTTTAAATTCAAACTCTATCAGATTTGATTCTTGCCCAAACCCATCATCAAAAGGGTTGAACAAAAGAAGAAAGGCATGGAAAAGAATCAAAAAAGCTTTTCTTTTATTGCACATCACAAGCGCCTTCATAAGGGCTGGTGGGTAGGATTAGATAGGGTTAGGAATTTAAGTCAAATTTGAACTCTTTTGAATTTACCCATTAACCATCCTATCCTATTCCTTATGGGTGACAAAGAGAGAAGTTTGCTGGTGATTTCTCATAGACAAACTGATTTTGTGCATTGGGATATCGTGTAAGGAATTTTTGGGTGGCGTAAGGGAGTTGAAAATCAAACCTAGTTTGAATTCAAGTTGATTCTTTAATTTGATTTAAACCAAAACCATTTGGTTAGACCCAATTAAATCAAAACAAACCTAATCCAATTAGGCTCCTAATTAACTCGATTAAATTTTAATCCAATCAAAAATTAATCGAGCCTAAGTTCTGATCAAATCAAGACTCAATCTCCTTTAGCGATTAGATCATCTCATAACCTAATTGGGTAAGACCTAACTGAATCTAATTTAATTAGACTTGATCCATACTATAATGCTCTATCAAATTAAGCTAATCAATAATTTAACTACTGACTAATTCTTCTAAATTTTACTAACACTTAGTGAAAAATGTTATTGCAACTATTGCATAGGGTTAATCATCAATCGTATTGATGATTTTACCCTCGGATGATTCTCAATCGTCAATCTACCAATTAATCAGAGAGAAACTTCTAATGTGTATAATCCCATAGGTTTGAACCTAAGTTAATAACATAAAAATATATTTCTGTATCAATTGAAGTGATCATGTAGCAATGGTATCCGACATCTGGATAGACCGAATGTATACAAAACAACACTCAGAACCTACTGGCATATGGTTATCGTATAATTCATCCCTTTGATCCTTGATGCTCAGGATGACTAAGAGTTTAAACTGTTAACTCTTAACAGTATATTCATTATTTATCTCAACTTAATAAATCTTGTGACTTCTCACAAAGATTGCTCTAATCAAGATCTTACTAAATTGAAGCACAAAGTATTCTCTCTAATCCCTTGAAGTGGTCAATCACATCTTGACTCGTGCACTGATTTCACAAGTACTTGACTGTGTCCATAATCTTTCGATCTTGAATTAAAAATTCAGATAGTCCGATACCAAAGCACCATGAGTTGCTTGTAAGTCATCATAATGATCTCAAGTCGAAGGGACACTCATACCCATATCCCTTTGGAGTAACTCTTGACAATAGAGTACTCCAGAGTTGGTCATATTCAATGAGGTGTACTCCTATTTCTCACCTGCATGCCATATCAGTATCTTCACACTCTTTGGTTAAGAAAACAACCAATCCATATGGCACACCATGATCTACACTTGATATATCTATCATCCTAGTAATAGCATATCGTTTAATCACAAACTCATTTAAGGATTAAACGATAAATTTTTCTTTATCGATTTAAAATAATCCTAAGAACTTTCGTCATAACATAGGAGTTCGATATAGAAGATGCATAAACTTATGATGAAAAACTACTAAATAATATTTTATTAATGATTAATTCATATACATTTACATCAATTAGCTCAATCATCAATAGGCTAATGATTGGCTTTGGAATATAATTTTCAACATATGGTTACCACATAATTCACCCATTTAACCCTAATACTCAGGATGACTTAGCTAGGGTTAAACTATCAACCTTGGATGAGTTATCCACATTGTATTTTAATCTTTTTCAAATTCTATATTAGATCATAAGGATTATTCTGGTCCAGATTTTACTAGATTAAAATATAATGATGCATTAACTCCTGTAATTCAGAGGGGTTAGTCTCATCCTGACTCACACACCAACTTTACAAGTACTTGATTGTACCCAATGACCTTTTATCACTGTACTAAAAATATAGGTAGTCCAACATCAAAGCACAATAAGTTGCTTGCAAGTCAATGTGGTAATCTCAGGTCAGAGAAACACTTATGTCCATATCCTTCGCGAATTGCCCTTAACAGCAGAGTGCTCCATAGGTAAGTCACTATTCGATTACGACGTACTCCTACATCTCATCTATATGCCATGTCAGTGTCTCCATATTTTTTAGTTAAGAGAACAACCAACTCATATAGCACACAACGATCTATATTCGATAAATGTTATTATCCTTATTAATAATGTATCATTTGGTCGTGAATAAGTTTAAAAATTATTTAATAAATCTTCCTTTATCGATTATATTATAGTTCTAAGGACTTCATCATAACACAAGAGTTCAAAGATAGGTGCACACTTATGATAAACTTGTCAAAAATAATTTTTATTCATTAAGAATTCATATGTAAATTACAAAGAGCACAATGTCTACAGATAGACAATTGGCTTTAGGATATATTTTTCAATGGACCAACATCACAAATTTTGAACCAAATAGTAAAACAATGTTGAGGTTTGCTATAATTAATCCAAGAACTAGACAAGTGATACTTAGCTTGAACAAGTTAGGCGCAAAGCAAATTAGATTGCAGGAGTTGTGAAGCTAACTTGTATAAACACTAATGCCTACGAACAAATAAAGAAGACAGACCTAATTTGCCAGAACCATAGCAAATATAATTGAGTAGTAAAGAAGGACTAAATATCTCGGTACCTTTAGAAAGTTGATAAGAAGGATTTAACATCTTCTTGCTGATTTGAGTTTGGATTTTAGTGTTGGTGTATGTGTGGTGCTCCCAAGCTTTGAGAGACCATGAGAGGAGCCATTGGTTTGGTTTCAGAATTCTAAGACCGATTTGGATCCAAGGACTAGGATGGATTTGGTCCTAGAATGGAGGTTCAATCTCCATAGGCTTGAGGCCCAAGGGATTTGGGTCTCAAAGGGGCTAATTCATATATGGGCTGGATTTAGGTCCATGAGAATGAGAGCATGCAAGACTTGGGCTTGGATGAGTACTTTCATATATGGATTAGTCTAAAGAGTTTTGGACTAAATTTTTTATCAATATATATGGGTATATGTATGTACATTATAATTCTAATTTGTAATGTGAATCAAAGTGACTCTTTCTCCCTAACCTCTCCCTCTCTCTTTGGTCTTTGCATGCTTCTCCTTGCCGGATCCGGCCTCCTCTCTTCTTCCCGTTCCCTGCCACTGTGCCGCACTGTCAGACCGTCGCCCTTGCCTCCCCCTTTGGATGCCTAACCATCTGAGCACCACACCATCGACCCACCACCGGATCAGTGCCACCGTCGAAGTCGTCAGGTAATTTTTAGCAACGACAACAGCGATGGCTCCATCACCATCATTACAATTCGTTCCCATCTTTTTAAATTTTTAATATTTAAAATTATATTTATCTAATTAATTTTAAATTAATAATATTTAAATTTAAATATTATTAATTTAAATATTAATAATATTTAAAATTAATAATATTATTAATTTAAATAATATTATTAATAATATTATTTAAATTAATATTATTCTTAAGAGGTGGAACTACTTTAGGAAGCTCTCTGGTGAGAGTAGCCCTACTATCTTTAATGGTAGGGGTTCGAGGTCGGACCACCATCGAGCTAGTTTTGATCTGCTCATCTACTCTGCTGACGATCGAAGCAGCTTGATAATTGGACTCTAGGCCCTAGACCCGATCCGAAGTCCAAAAAATTTTTTGGATTGGACTCAAAAAAGGATGTGGCCTGACCCACCCCGATCCATTTTTAGCTTTATTTGCAATCCTGCATAGAATTTGAAACCTCCGGGATAGAATTTGCCTGGATGCCATACTGGTGTGCTTGCACGGTCTAGTTGTCTAGCACGCTCTAAGTCCACATGCATGGGATGCACATCCCAACCGTCTCTGTTTGCAATGATGTCCTTTACTTAGAAATGTAATATTTTTAAAATTTTAAAAGTATTACATTGCATATAATGATAGACCTGTTTTATGATTAATATACATGTTCTATAACATCTATACATTTATATATTTTTGTATGAATCGAAGAATTATATACACTGATCAATTGACTGTCCAGTTTGAATAGTTTAAGAATTATAATTAATTCTATAGATAATTATAGTAATCAAATAGTATGTTGAGAGTTTTAAAAAAATTTCGAATAGTATTTTCTTTTAGTTTTTCTCACACATCTTCAGCCATATGGAGAGAACTAAGAGAAAATACTATCAAAATTTCTTTCAATTTCTATTATGTATCGTTTGATTATTGTAATTGATCTATAGAATTAATATAATTTCTGAATAGGATAGGACCTTCTATGCGTATTAGTTGATGATAAGATATATTTATTATGTAAATTATTTTAAATGATAAAATATTTGACAATCATTTTATCTTGTACTTGTATATGCAGAATCCTTAGATAGTATACTATAGACTATAGTTGGATAAACTGTCAAGTAGTCGATGGGATGATTTTCTGCTGAATATAAGGAGGATATCAACTACTTCTATGATTATACTTTTGAAATTGCTGCACTTTTAGTTTAAGAACAGGCTCGTTATCCTTGTAAAAGATGTGTCAATAGAGAAATACTTGATAAGGATACAATAATTGCCCATTTATATAAAAGTGAATTTGTGCCAAACTATAAGCATTGGTTTCTGCATGGGGAGATATGGGAGATAATTGCAAAGGTTAGACGTCATGGTCAGGATAAAGACACAGACAGAATGGTAGACATGGTTGTGGATGTGGTTGGTCCTGAATTTAACTAAGATATGGAGGATGATCCAAAAGTTGACAGTGATGATTTCTATCATATGCTGAAAGATGCTGATGAACCATTATTGTCAGAATATGAAACACACACTGTATTATCAACTATATTAGAATTGTTGAACTTGAAGGTCGAGTTTAATATGATGCTCAATTGTTATGATAGGATGGTAGCAATAACAAAGAAGATGCTACCGAAGGATGAGAAGCTTGTTGAGAGTTTCTATGCTTCAAAGAAAATGACAAAAAGATTAGGCATGGAGTACAAGAAGATAGATGTATGCTGTAATGATTGCATGCTTTTCTACAGGGAGGATCAATTAAAGAGTACATGTGACGTATGCAGTGAAAGCTGATTTAAGCTAAGGCAAGAGGGTAGAAATCAGAAAGACATACCATATAAGATTCTTTGATATCTTTTCCTCACTCCTAGACTTCGGAGGCTCTACTTGTTCAAGAGTACTACCGAATAGATAAGATGGCACAAAGAAGAGATTTGCAAGCATATCGATATAATGAGTCATTCATCGAACAGTGAGGTATGGAAGAAATTTGATGCTTGTCATCCTTTATTTGCTCAGAAATCATGCAATGTCCGACTGAATCTATCTACGAATGGGTTTATACCGTTCAGTCATGTAGCGGCCCCTTATTCATATTGACCAATCTTTATTACTCTATACAATCTACTGTCTGGAATGTGCATGAAAGAACATAACATCTTTCTTACATTAGTTATTCTTGAATCACGGCACTCTGATAGAAGATTGATGTATATCAAAGGCCTCTTGTTGATAAGCTGAAATTCTTATGGTTCGATGGCATACGTACATCTGATGTATCGAAGAAGTAGAATTTTGTAATGAAAGCTACATTGATGTGGATCATTAGTAATTTTTCTTCTTATGGGATGCTATCAAGATAGAACACTCATAGGAAGCTAGCATATCCTTATTGCATGGAGAATATAAAATTATTTTAACTTGAACATGGTCGTAAGCCCTACTAGTTCGATTATCATCATCAATTTTTTTTTGAGCATCATCCTTTTCAAAAGCAGTGAGATAATTTCAGAAGAAATAAAATAGAGAAAGACCATGCACCCCCATGTCTCAATGGTATGAAAGTGTTTTAGAGGGTATCTCAAATAGACGAAGTCTAGTTTGGCATACTATTTGACAAGCAGAAATCTCAAGAGTTTGATAGAATTTATAACTGCATCAAGCGCAGCATCTTCGGAGAATTACCGTACTGATCGACCAATTTGATCTGTCATAATCTTGACATCATACATATTGAGAAGAATATATTTGTTAATATTTTTTATACTGTTATGGATGTCAAGAGCAAGATGAAGGACAACCCCAAGGCTCGAGTAGATATGAAGAACGTATGCAAGCATCCTCTATTAGAGCTGGTTGAAGTGTCACCTAAAAAATTTTTGAAGTCAAAAATATCTTACACTTTAACAAGGGAGCAGTTGAAGAATATATATGAATAGTATAAAAATCTTAAATTTCTGAATGGTTATGCAAGTAATCAGCTCGGTGCGTCAATGTCAAAAATTGTTGGTTCTATGGATTAAAGAGCCAAGACTGTTATATCTTCATGTAATGATTACTCCCATTGGCTTGGCGTAATCTTCTTTCTAACTCCATATGAAATTTTTTGATCGAGCTTAGTCTTTTCTTCAAAGGCATTTGTGCTACCAAACTATCCATCGATCACATCTCCAGTCTTGAGGCTAGCAGTATAGTGACTATATGCAAGTTGGAGAAGATAGTCCCATCTAGTTTCTTCAATCCCATGGAGCATCTCATGGTTCATCTGGCATATGAAGCTAGGGCGGGGGAACCAATGCAGTACAAGTGGATATATTCATTTGAAAGATGCATGCACAATCTCAAGAAAAAAATGAAAAACAAGGTCAGAGTTGAAGGTTCTACTATGGAGGCTTACATTAGGAGTTCATCAATATTTAATAGATGTAGAGTTGAATGCTTCAAAAATTCTCCTACATGATGGCCAACATGAGGAGGTAGATCATATTGAGTTTGTTTTTAAGGTACATCCTATACAAGAAGATGAAGAAGAGGAAGAAGTGGAAGAAGTAGAAGAAGAGGAGGAAGAGGAAGAATTAGATGAAGGATCCAAGGAGTACCAAACATCTGAAGAGGTCGATGAGTAATGCTCCTCGCTTGCGATGAATTCTGGACTTCTGACTCATTGTAAATACTTATCTTGCATTACTACCCATTTGAATGGTACCAAACATCCGAAGGGTATTAAACATCTAAATGCTTGTCTTGCATCATTTTAAACGGATGGTATGAGATGTGGTGGAAGTTGAATTGACTTTTATGCTCCTATATTCTTATGGTCACCTTCTTATTTTTCCTGATGATGATCCAAACTAAATAGATATTGAAGAGACTGGCTCCATAAATTGCTACGGCCTCTTTTTTTCTATCCATATGATATCTTAAAGCTGATGGATGCCGAAGATTAGATTTTATGAACATATATACTCAACTTTATTCAACTTTATTCATATATACTCGATTAGATTTTATAAATATATATAACTTCTTTAACATTTTTCTTGATTTGTGGCAGATGGCTTCCTGAGAATGAAGCCATCATAGCCAAGGAGAGAGCTTTGGAGGAGAGACCTCTTATACAGCTAGCTCGCATGGTTCTACGGCACACATACATTGCAATAAACTCTGATACTTTAGATATTCTTTTTTATATTATTTTATCTTTTATTATCTAATATAATATTCTTTATGATGTCTTAATACTCTCAAATTTGGATGATGCACTCACATGGAGTAGCATCCGGCTCTCAGAGTCAGTGATGTGATAGAGGATCCATCCGACTCACGGCACCTCCGACTTGATCGAAGGATGGAGAGCTCGTCCATATTCAAAGCCGTACGTAAGTACTATATATCTTCACTAAATATATTTAAATTTTAGCCATTTTAGAGTCTAATATTTATTGTTCAAAATAAATTTTGCAGCTACATTTACAAAGCCTGAGGTGCCTCGTGTGGTTATCGGCATCACCCGATGATTGATGGCGGGATCGATGAACGAGTTATCCAGTTGGCCATCAGGGGTCCGTGATGCAGCTTGGGAGATATTGTTGGTAAATCAAAGATATTTAATTTTTAAATTTGTGGTAGATTTGTATTCTATTTATTAATACATGATAGCTTCTACTTGTAGGGATACTATCGATTCCAGACTCCTCAGGATGAGGAGGCTGGCCTTTGAACCTTCGAGGAGATGGCCACACGAAGATTCTAGGATGGACTATATAGCCTTCGATAGTCCGTCATAGAGCACTCCAATTTCGAGTCATTATTGAATTGGAAGTCTTACACAGATTACTAGATTCAGACAAATATATGGAAGGTCCTCTGTGACCAGTGGAGTACTGAGGAATACTCTGATAGGTGGTAGAGGCCATGGTAGAATCGATCCATCCAGAAGCATCCAATCAAGCACACTGGCAGCTCCATTGGCACATATATTGTAGCCGATAGATTGATAAAAATTCTACACTTAAATTAATTTCATATTGAATTAATCATATGTATATTTTAATTAATTTAATTTAATTATTTATTTATTATAAATTTGGTAGCTGGGTCGTGTACTGGGGCAACTGCAGATATGGGAGGCCATACACCAGTTTAGGAGGATCGGTGATTACTTAGATCCTCGATCTCGATAGATCGCAATAACAACTTGAAATATTATTAATTAAGTTTTTATATATAATGATATATATGGACTAATAAATTTTTAAACTATATAGATGGATTATTCGGAGTATCTCGTATCGCGGTATGGCGAGGACCCATCCTCTCAACCCCTCTTTGATCTCGATGGATGGCTCAAGGCCGTCGGAGGGATGAGTAGGAGCTAAGTCATAGGATTCGACCATAGCTTTGACTCTCCAGCAGCTCGATACTCCTCTCAGGGCTCGACGACCCAGACGTAGGCTAACACACGTGGAGGAGATCATGTAGAGGCTTTGGAGCTAGCAACCTCAGAGCTTCTAAGACTTCGTCCATAATACGATTGTTGAGATTTTTTAGGATCCGCATCTATGTGATCAGCTGGGCTTGTTGTCATAGCCATCATAGTAGATGAGTCTATTAATAATTTTTTTTACTTATTTTAAATTTTTATATTTAGAAGTTTCACATATTTAGGCTTAAGTCCAAAAAAGAGATATAGAGGATAAAAATTTAATCTAATCATCCAAACGATGGATCAAATTGTCTATAGCTCCGTATCATCAAATAGAATATATAAAAACAATCTGTTAAAGAATCAGAGTAATATATCGAAATATATGTCTCCATATTGACATATATATTTTCATATCGATATATACGCTTTCATATCGAAACTTATTAATAATATTTTATTTTTTTCATTACAGAATGCTGGGACATCTGGCTCTCATTCACCAGCTATTGGAGAGGACGTATAAGAGCAGGAGGAGGATGAGGAGGACAATGAGGAGGATCTTATATAATTTTTTTTTATATGTATGTAATTTTTGATACTTATAAAGTAATATAAATTTATAAAATTATATAATTTATATTTTTAATATAATATAATTAATTTTATATTTATAATTATGTTAAATAATTATTATTTTATTTATAACAAATTTTAGAAAATATTATCGCTTGTTAATATTATTAAACTAGATTTTAAAATATTTAATTATGATTTTAAAAAAATTAAAAACTATTAGCAGTGATATTAACGACGGCATCTGCCATCGCTAATAGTTTTTTAAAATTTTTATTAAAAAATTAAAAAATTATTAACGATAATAGTAGTGATGGTAATGGCCATCGTTAATAATTTTTTTAATATTTTAATTTAAAAAATTAAAATTATTAGCAATGACTTTTAGTTATTAATACTGTTGGTGCAAAAATCTGCCTGCGCCGGAGAAGCTGGAGTTGAGGAAGCCGCGGTCGCCGCCGGGACCTGCAAGGGAAGTCTAAACCGGAGGTGAGGTTGCTCCGGCAAGACCCTCCGACGCTCAAGTCAGTTCTCTGCCTCAACAAGAATGGAGTGCTCGAATGGAGAGTTTAGCAGAGTTTTGAGATAAGGCAAAAGGGCTTAAAGAATAACGTATCTGAGTTCCCCCTTTTATAGGCGGGGGAGGCAACGGACTGATGGCGACGTTTGTAACCGCCTGGTAATGGGCCGCCCACGGTCAGGAAAAATGATTGCGAAAGATAATGGAGCAGACACGTGGGCATCACCTCGCCTTGCCACGTGGAATCTGTTATGAGGGGTGGAGCAGCGTCCGTCGTCAGGAGAATCGCATGGTATCCGTCACAGGAGGTGGAGCAGATTTGTGGCCGTCACTGTGGCCTGCCAGGGGATAGTGGAGCTGTGCGGAGTCCGCCATAGGAAGTGGAGCAGGGCGGCTATGGCTGTTGCGGCTTGTCAGGGAATGATGATACTGCGTGGAGTCCGTCACAGGAGGTGGAGCAGGGTCGTGGCCGCTTTGAGGGCCTGTCAGGGGTCATGGATCTGTCGATTGAAGCTCGGTAACGGCCGGAGCCCAGTTTCTGTTGAGGTGCGGGTGAGGTCCTCCTAGCGGTAGGGGTCGTGGGCCGAGCCCGGCTCCCGTAGGAGTCCGGGCGGAGCTGCAGCTGCTGTCGGCGGTGGAGCCCGACTCTCGTAAGAGTCCGGGCGGAGCTGCGCTGCTAACAAAGTTAAGGGCGAAACCCGACTCCGATAGGAGTCCGGATTAAGCTTACCAGCAGTTGATACTGAGAGCGGAGCCCGGCTCCCGTGGGAGTCCGGGCGGAGCTGTACTGATGTTGGCGGCGAAGTCTGGCTCCCGTAGGAGTCCGGATTGAGCTTACCAGCAGTTGATACTGAGAGCGGAGCCCGGCTCCCGTGGGAGTCCGGGCGGAGCTGTTCTGATGTTGGCGGCGAAGTCCGGCTCCCGTAGGAGTCCGGAGGGAGCTGCACTGATGCCGTCGGTGGAGCCCGGCTCCCGTAGGAGTCCGGGCGGAGCTGCGCTGCAAACAAAGTTAAGGGTGAAGTCCGGCTCTGATAGGAGTCCGGATTGAGCTTACCAGCACTTGATACTGAGAGCGGAGCCCGGCTCCCGTGGGAGTCCGGGCGGAGCTGTTCTGATGTTGGCGGCGAAGCCCGGCTCCCGTAGGAGTCCGGAGGGAGCTGCGCTGATGCCGTCGGTGGAGCCCGGCTCCCGTAGGAGTCCGGGCAGAGCTGCGCTGCAAACAAAGTTAAGGGTGAAGTCCGGCTCTGATAGGAGTCCGGATTGAGCTTACCAGCAGTTGATACTGAGAGCGGAGCTCGGCTCCCGTGGGAGTCCGGGCGGAGCTGTTCTGATGTTGGCGGCAAAGTCCGACTCCCGTAGGAGTCCGGAGGGAGCTGCGCTGATGTCGTCGGTGGAGCCCGGCTCCCGTAGGAGTCCGGGCGGAGCTGCACTTGCTGATGGCGGTGGAGCCCGGCTCCCGTAGGAGTCCGGGCGGAGCTGCACTTGCTGATGGCGGTGGAGCCCGGCTCCCGTAGGAGTCCGGGCGGAGCTGCACTTGCTGATGGCGGTTCCGCCGTGGGTTCCGGCTGTGGGTATTTTATACCCAACACCAGTCCCCCTACATCCGAGTTTTGAATTTCAAACGAAGGAAGTACACAGAAGTACAGCCGAAACCGTCCCTTTGAATCTCGCGCCCCGCCGCTCCCAGATATTTTGGTATTAAATGAGCGCGTGCCGGAGTCTTTTCGAGTTGGGGCGGTATGAGGGGACGCTTCGAATATCCCGCAGGTACGCTGGCCTAGGTACGGCGCAATTATGACCCTGCCAACCGCCAGCTGCCTTCAGCCGTCTGCCACGGGGAGTGGGACATGTGTCGGATGCGGACTGGCCTGGGGGAATTCGAGATCATTATGGCGCCGGATCTCAGGGTCTATTTAAACCCGTCCTCCCCCCTTCAGGCGCCCCACTCCGCTCCTGATTTCTTGCTGGCGTCCGTCATCTCCCCGAGAGTCTGCCCTAGCGAACGCCCTCTCGAGCCGTAGGCGCCTTCCGTTTCTCGCTCCCCAGGCCCCCAGAGCAAGATAGGTTAGTGCCCACCTTCTTCTTCTTACCGCTTAGGGTCCTCTCCTCCTTCCACTTCTTTCGTGTCCTCTCCTGAGTTGACTTCCGGCGCCCCCCTCCCTTCTCGGCTTGCTTTTCTAAGGTCCTTTAGGTTCTCCTCCAAGGAAAAATGTCTTTCGATTCTTCTGCCCCCGTAAGTTCTGGGAGTTCATCTGCTTCAAACCCCCAGGCCCCTGTCTCTGCGGATGAACCCGCGTTCGGGGCAGGGCCTCGCCCGGTTTTCGCGCCGGGCGCCATTCCTTGTTCGTCGACTCCGGACGAACTTCTCCTGATAAGGGCTCGGTACGGGGTCCCTTCAGAGTATGATCTGGAGCTTCCTGGCCCCTCTGACCGGGCCAGCGCTCCCCCTCCTGGTCGCTTTTGTTTGTACCAGGAGGCATTCCGTGCCGGACTCCGACTTCCGCTTCCAGCTTTTGTTGCCGCCTTCTTTCGTTTCTTAGATATTTCTCTCGCTTCTGTCGCCCCGAATTTCTTTAGGTTTTTGGTAGGATTTCTCTCCCTCTGTCATATAGCCGAGGTTCAGCCTTTCCTCTCCCTGTTCAGACATTTCTACACCTTCAAACGCCATCCTTCAGCGAAGGACTGGTGGTACTTCCCCCCCAGTTCGGTAAGAAGGGGTTGCTGAAGGGCGCCCCTTCTTCGATTCACAACTGGAAGGGGAAATTTCTCTTCATTTACTGTCCGACCCTGGAACTGGGCCTGCCCCCTTGGGGGTCTCTGAGGGATTCCGTCCGTCGGGCTCCCAGCCTGGGAGAGAACGACCTTCAGGCCGCCCAGAAGCTCCTGAGTTACCCCGCTCCTTCCCTTCCAAACCTACTGAGGGAGCCGCTTCTCTTCAACATCGGCCTGAGCCCTCAGGATCCAGCAAGTATACATCTTTCCTTTTCTTGTCTTCTTCTTCTTTCTCTTCCTCTTTCTCTCCTTTTTCCTCTTTTCTCTTTCTCTTTTTTCTTTCTTCTTTTTTCTTTTTTTTTTTTTTTTTGGACTGATTGGTGCTGCCTTTGCCTTCTTCTTTTCTTTTCCTTTTTTTTTTTTTTTATTTTTAGCAATGGACGCTGAAGCCACACGGATGCTCGCCAAGGCCATGAGGGCCCAAAAAAGGAAGGGCACGACGACTTCTGGCTCGGCGAAGAGGGCCAGGGTGGAAGAGACGAGCTTGGCTGCGCCCGTCCAGGCGACCCCGGCAATCGACATTCCTTCGGATGCCGAGCCAGTGGCCCCCCGGGCTCCCTCAAGGAGCCCGCCGACCGGGGTCCCCATTCCGGAGGTCCGCCCCGTGGAGGCGCCCGCCGTGGGGAGGAGGAGAAAATCGGTGGCCCGCCGGCCGAGCAGCCACCGAGCCGCTGCAGACGAGTCCGTCTGCTCCGAGGGGGGATCGGAGAACCCCTTCAACGACAAGGCTCTGATCCGTCGGTTGCTCGATGGTTGCATTCTGTCCGATGTCGTGGAGAGGATCGACCGTGCCGATCCCGAGCAGCGGGCCTGGGACACCTTGGGGTCCTTTCTTGAGGTAAGCGGATTTTTATTTGCACAGTTGCTCGGTCTTTGTTGTAATTCTCTATCTATCTTTGCAGATCGGGCACCAGCTCTTCGCTTATGTCGAGGCGTCGGGCCGCATGAGAAGGGATCTTCTTCGGGCGGAGGAGCGCTGCCAAGATGAGGTTGCTCGTCTTCAAGCGAAGACGACGAGGTGGCCGCCCTCCGGGAGGCCCTGGAGAGAGAGAGACAAGACCAGGAAGAGGAAAGATGAGTCCGAGAGGAGGAAAGGCGAAGCCTGGAGGAGTCGGCAAGGAAGGCGGAGGCCGAGGTCGCCCATCTGGCCGAGCAAACTTCGGTTCTGGTCTCGGAGGCCAGGACCCTTGCGGTGGAGGAGTTCAAGACCTCCGCAGAGATGAGGGAGCTGAACGTCCAGTTCGGCCTGGAGGCGTTCACCAAAGGGTTCGAGCTCTGTCGAGAGAGGGTGGCCAGCAGATATCCCGACCTTGATCTCGGCTTTCTGGAGGAGTCTGACGACGAGGCCGCCCCTTCGTCCGCCGCTGCCGCAGTCGCACCCCCCGCGCCGGGCTCTCCACCCCCAGCCTCCGAGGTCTGAGACCTCCGATCTTGTATCTTTCTTTTGTTGCCATATTTCCTTTCCGCTTGTCTTCAAAATTAATCAATAAAGTTGAATTTCTTATTGTGGATGGCCTTTCCCTCCCCTGCTCCTTCTTTTCTGCCTTTCTTCTCGTAATGAGCTGATCTTTGATGTTTGCATTTTCTGATGGCAGCGCCCCGCCGAAGCACTCCCCTTGCCCCTGGGGGTCCCGCTGAAGTCGACTATCCAGCGGCTCAAAAAGGAGGTCCTCCACTTGACGAAGAAGTTGAAAAAGTCGGAGGACGAGCTCCGCCAGACGAAAAAATGCTATTCCGAGGCCGCCGCTGAGGCCGCCCACTTCAGGAGTCTCCAAGTGAAGGCAATCATGGACTACAGCCGGAGGAAGGCGAACTTTGCGAAGGAGCTCGAAGAATGCACGAAGAGCGCCAGCGACCGAACTTGGGCACAAGAAGCCAGGATCAGCGCCCTTAAAGTAGAGCTGTCGGCTGCCAAGAGGAGGATCGGCCAGCTGGAAGGAAACTCATCCCGGCTCACAGCGCGGGATGAGCAGATATGGTCACAAAAAGTTTCCGACCTCCAGAAGCAGCTTCAAGATGCCGAGATGAGCCACGATGTGCAGCGGGCCAGCTGGCGCCGACAGGTAGAGGAGTACAAGGGGAGATTCCATCGATCGGCGGACGAGGTGGTTCGTCTCCAGAGGCAGTTGGTTGCCAGGGCGCAGCTTGCTAACGCCCAAGATAACGAAGAGCTCCAAGCCCTGAGAGGCACTGTCGAAGGGATTTCTGTCTCCCTTGGGGAGAAGACAGCTGAGCTTCAACAAGTAAAAATCCAGCTGGGGCTTGAGCGGAAGGCCGTCGCGGACGCAGAGGCGGAGTCTGAAGTTTTGCGGAAGTGGCATCGGGAAGCGGAGGCTGAGAGCCGGCGACTTCGTCAGGCGTTCCAGGATATGCTGCAAAAGAAGGAAGAACTACAGGAAACGTGGATAGCTTGAGGCAGTCCTGGTTGGGGGATGGTGGTGATCACCCAAGGTTAGAGGGAGCAGGACCTCCTTAGAGTTCTTTTGTAGATGCTCCCTTTTTGTAGCTGCCTCTTTTTTTTTTTCTTGTCGTTTTGTCCCTCTTTCTCTGGTCATCCTGGTCCTGTAGTACATATATCGGAAATGAGAAAAAAGCATTTTGTGTTACCTTGTCCGCGCGTAGCACCAATATTGTCGTTCGTTGACCCTTTCTCGTTGTTTGGCCTGTTTGGCTTAGAGGTCGTCGTGGGAAAGGGCTCTTCCCTTCCATCCGATCTCGTCATGTGGCCGAGCCTCGCCACCGTTTTTAACCCTTGCTGGTGAAGTAGCGGATGGAGCCCGGCTTTCTTAGGAGCCCGGGCGAAGTCTTTCTTGGGGGCGGAACCCGGCTCCCGTAGGAGTCCGGGCTAAGCTTTTCTGGCAGCTGAGCCCGGCTCCCGTAGGAGTCCGGGTGAAGTTTACCTTGGCGGCGAAACCCGGCTCCCGTAGGAGTCCGGGTGAAGCTTCCCTGGGCGGTGGAACCCGGCTCCCGTAGGAGTCCGGGTGAAGTTTACCTTGGCGGCGGAACCCGGCTCCCGTGGGAGTCCGGGTGAAGCTTCCCTGGGCGGTGGAACCCAGCTCCCGTAGGAGTCCGGGTGAAGTTTACCTTGGCGGCGGAACCCGGCTCCCGTGGGAGTCCGGGTGAAGTTTACCTGGGCGGTGAAACCCGGCTCCCGTAGGAGTCCGGGTGAAGTTTACCTTGGCGGCGGAACCCGGCTCCCGTGGGAGTCCGGGTGAAGTTTACCTGGGCGGTGAAACCCGACTCCCGTAGGAGTCCGGGTCTTCCATTTTGCTTGAGCCGGTGCGAGGTTCTCGTTATCAGCCTGGCTTGTGGGGGCGCGTTAGGGCGCTGTAAGGCCTCTCCCCCCTCCGGTTTAAAAGAACCGGGCCTTCAACTTTGCTCATGTCAGGACGAGGTTCTCCTCCTGTTCCTGACATGGCTGTGGGGGCACATTAGGGCGTTGCAAGGCCTCTCCCCCCATCCGGTCTAAAAGAATCGGGCCTTTGACTTTGCTCAAGTTAGGGCGAGGTTTTCCTCCTGTCCCTAACAGGGCTGTGGGGGCACATTAGGGCGTTGTAAGGCCTCTCCCCCCATCCGGTCTAAAAGAATCGGGCCTTTGACTTTACTCAAGTTAGGGCGAGGTTTTCCTTCTGTCCCTAACAGGGCTGTGGGGGCACATTAGGGCATTGTAAGGCCTCTCCCCCCATCCGGTCTAAAAGAACCGGGCCTTTGACTCTGCTCATGTCAGGACGAGGTTCTCCTCCTGTTCCTGACATGGCTGTTGTTTTTGGAGAGATCATATCCAGTCATAATACATCCGCGTTAAGCAGGAGGAGTGCGTTAGCTAGAAAGAAAAGTAGATTCAAAACAAAATAGTAAGCAATACATTTACAGTTCTCCCGCTCCTCCTTGAGGCCCTCCGGCGATGGAGTCGATGGTCCCGATAGGAGGCCGGTCCCCGGGCTGCTCCTCCCTCTTCTACGGTTCGGGCGGTGGGAGGGCTCTTGGCCGGTCTCCTCTACCCTCAGGCCTGCGGCGGATGAATCTGTCGAGCCGACCTCGCCGGATGAGCTCCTCGATCTCGTCCTGGAGCTGGATGCACTCTTCGATGTCGTGGCCGTGGTCGCGGTGGTAGAGGCAGAACTTGTTGGGGTTGCGCTTCCCGGGGTGCGTGCGCATCCTCTCCGGCCTAGGGATCAGCTCTCTGACCTCCATCAGTACCTGGGCCTTCGAAGCGTTGAGGGGGCGTAGCTGCGGAACTTCCCTGGCGGGGAACCCCACCGACACCTGTTGTCCGGGATTCTCTGCCTGCGTGCCCGGGGTGGAGTATGGGCGCGCTTGTGCCCAGGAGGGGATCGGGAGCGAGGCCGGACTTCCCTTGGCCTCTTCTCAACTGTGGGCTTGCCAGAATCTCCCGCCTGACACTCCCTCGCAGTCTCTTCATCCTTCATTTTGAAGGCCTCTTCCGCTCGGGCGTATCCTTCAGCCCGAGCCAGCAGATCAGCAAAATTCCTGGGGTACTTCTTCTCCAGGGAGTACAAGAGATCATTCTTCTGAAGGCCACCTTTCAAGGCGGCCATGGCAACCGACTGGTCCAAGTTCCGGACTTCCAACGCCGCGATGTTGAAGCGGTTGATATAGGCCCGTATGGACTCCCCTTCCCTCTGCTTGATGTTGATGAGGGACTCCGAACCTTTCCGGAGACGTCGGCTGCTGACAAAATGGGCCACGAATTGGTGGCTCATTTGGTCGAAGGAGAAGATGGTACCCGACTTCAGTGTCGAGTACCAGTTTCTTGCTGCTCCCTTCAAAGTAGACGGGAAAGCCCGGCACAAGATGGCGTCGGGGGCACCATGAAGCAGCATCATCGTTCAGAAGGCCTCCAGGTGGTCCATCGGGTCCGACGTCCCGTCGTAGCTTTCAAACTGGGGGAGCTTGAAATTCGACGGGATCGGTTCCTGCATAATCATTTGGGAGAAGGGAGGGTCAGTGCAGATATCCTCACCGTAAGCAGGAGGCGCATGGCGGAGTTCTTCGATCCGCCGGTTCATCTCCTGGAGCCTCCGGTCCAGGAAGTCCTCTCGACTCCGAGTCTCGAGGGTCCTTTGGCAGAACGGGGGCAGGGATCTCCCAAGGGTGGAGTCGTGGTCCGATTGAGGGCTCTCCACCCTTGGATTCGCCTTCCGGGAAGGACGGGGCGGCTGGCCCAGGTGGCCCGCCCCACCGCTGGGTTCTGGCATTTCGGAGATGCCTCTTCCGGATGCGCCGACGCCTGCGGCGGCTGCTGCTGCATTGCCTGTACGGCCTCGACGAGGCCTTTGACCTGCTGCGCCAGCAAGTCAAACTGCTCCGCGCCGACCGCCGTCGCCGGAGGGGGAGGAGGAGCTGGCTGAGAAACGGGAGGGGAGGCCGGAGCCTGAGATCTGGCCGCGGAGGCCGTGGACCGCCGGGTGGACGCCCTGCGCGGAGGCATCGGGTGTCGATCTCGCGAGGGAGGATTAGGAGTAGATGACAGAGAGATGGCCGGAGGCGGCTCCGTTGAGCGCTCCTTCAAGAACAAGGGTGCTGCGAAGACACAGCCCCTTCCTCTAGCGCCAATCCTGTTGGTGCAAAAATCCGCCTGCGTCGGAGAAGCTGGAGTTGAGGAAGCCGCGGTCGCCGCCGGGACCTGCAAGGGAAGTCTAAACCGGAGGTGGGGTTGCTCCGGCAAGACCCTCCGACGCTCAAGTCAGTTCTCTGCCTCAACAAGAATGGAGTGCTCGAACGGAGAGTTTAGCAGAGTTTTGAGATAAGGCAAAAGGGCTTAAAGAATAACGTATCTGAGTTTCCCCTTTTATAGGTGGGGGAGGCAACGGACTGATGGCGACGTTTGTAACCGCCTGGTAGTGGGCCGCCCACGGTCAGGGAAAATGATTGCGAAAGATAATGGAGCAGACACGTGGGCATCACCTCGCCTTACCACGTGGAATCTGTTATGAGGGGTGGAGCAGCGTCCGTCGTCAGGAGAATCGCATGGTATCCGTCGTAGGAGGTGGAGCAGGTTTGTGGCCGTCACTGTGGCCTGCCAGGGGATAGTGGAGCTGTGCGGAGTCCGCCACAGGAAGTGGAGCAGGGCGGCTATGGCTGCTGCGGCTTGTCAGGGAATGATGATACTGCGTGGAGTCCGCCACAGGAGGTGGAGCAGGGTCGTGGCCGCTTTGAGGGCCTGTCAGGGGTCGTGGATCTATCGATTGAAGCTCGGTAACGATCGGAGCCCAGTTTCTGTTGAGGTGCGGGTGAGGTCCTCCTAGCGGTAGGGGTCGTGGGCCGAGCCCGGCTCCCGTAGGAGTCCGGGCGGAGCTGCAGCTGCTGTCGGCGGTGGAGCCCGGCTCTCGTAAGAGTCCGGGCGGAGCTGCGCTGCTAACAAAGTTAAGGGCGAAACCCGGCTCCGATAGGAGTCCGGATTGAGCTTACCAGCAGTTGATACTGAGAGCGGAGCCCAGCTCCCGTGGGAGTCCGGGCGGAGCTGTACTGATGTTGGCGGCGAAGTCCGGCTCCCGTAGGAGTCCGGATTGAGCTTACCAGCAGTTGATACTGAGAGCGGAGCCCGGCTCCCGTGGGAGTCCGGGCGGAGCTGTTCTGATGTTGGCGGCGAAGTCCGGCTCCCATAGGAGTCCGGAGGGAGCTGCGCTGATGCCGTCGGTGGAGCCGGACTCCCGTAGGAGTCCGGGCGGAGCTGCGCTGCAAACAAAGTTAAGGGTGAAGTCCGGCTCTGATAGGAGTCCGGATTGAGCTTACCAGCAGTTGATACTGAGAGCGGAGCCCGGCTCCCGTGGGAGTCCGGGCGGAGCTGTTCTGATGTTGGCGGCGAAGCCCGGCTCCCGTAGGAGTCCGGAGGGAGCTGCGCTGATGCCGTCGGTGGAGCCTGGCTCCCGTAGGAGTCCGGGCGGAGCTGCACTGCAAACAAAGTTAAGGGTGAAGTCCGGCTCTGATAGGAGTCCGGATTGAGCTTACCAGCAGTTGATACTGAGAGCGGAGCCCGGCTCCCGTGGGAGTCCGGGCGGAGCTGTTCTGATGTTGGCGGCGAAGTCCGGCTCCCATAGGAGTCCGGAGGGAGCTGCGCTGATGTCGTCGGTGGAGCCCGGCTCCCGTAGGAGTCCGGGCGGAGCTGCACTTGCTGATGGCGGTTCCGCCGTGGGTTCCGGCTGTGGGTATTTTATACCCAACAAATACTGTTGCTAATTATTGTTATTAGCGACTGCGAATTTGCCGTCGCTAATAATGATAATTTGTGATGAAATTATTTTTATTAAATTTTTAATAATGATAAAATGATTATTAATGATGGCAGCTAGTCATTGATAATAGTCTATTTTTTTATAGTGTGCGTAGCCCCATCTTTATATGGAATTCTCAATTTTGGTATTAGAGAAGACAACGACTTTATTAAATCTCTGCTCCAATAAAGTTACTTCCGACTTAGTGACTTTGGACATCTCCCATCAAAAACCAAAGCGGACCTTGGATGATTTGACTTCAAGTCGGAGAAGTAGCCACCAGCCGACCAGCCTGCATAGAAAAAAGGTTATATTGATGTGAATCCCTCACAGCATCAGGTGGAGTAGCAGCGGCACTCCTCTCATGATGAAGATCACCCTTAGCACGATCAATAACTAGTAATTTTCCCTTTACAGTCATGAATTGGACATAGAGACCTTCCCAGGTGAAGACACTCCCAGTCGCTTCGAATTCATACCACCACTTACACTGAGAGACAATGACTAGCTCGATCCCATAGGATAAAATGCCAAAATAGATGCCAGATCAATCCGACCCTCCAGAAAAAAGAGAACCAAAAGAACCCTAAAAGTCCTAAGTTGAATGAAAAGAGGCATAGAAATCATGAGACTTTCTCACTCTAATTTTTCTCCCACTAAACTACCAAAACTAACTTTTTATCTACAGCATTGGTTTTCTGACGTAGTTTCTTGATTTTAATGTTCTCATCCAGTTATGCATAATCACATACAAGCAACCACCTCCAAAAAGCCTGATGGCAAAGCTTAGACTTTGAAGGTTGCCAAGGCTACGAAGTTAGGAGTATCATTTATGAAAAAGAAGATTAAGGATATATTTGCTTTGGAGGAGTTGGACTCTACGATAGAAATGGAAATGAGTGATTTCCATCTAACCATTTAGTTAGGAGGAGTTCTATTTCCATTATGATTTTTGGAGAGAATAAAAATATCTCAATCTTTCAAAATTCAATACCTATTCTCCTCTGGTATTCAAATTTTATTTCACTTAATTTCAATTCTAATTCCGATCATGAACTAAATATTTTGGGGGATATAGCCATTTCAATTCTCATTCAAACCCATTTCCAATTTTGATTTCGATTGTTGTTGTAATCTAAATGCACCTCAAGAAGTTCTGTGCTTCCATAACATTTCACTAAAAGAGATTATGGAGCTCTGCATGTTGCAAATAAAATTAGTATAATCTAAACTTATAGTAGTTAGCAATCAAATCATTTGTTGGAATCACATTTGTGTTGGTGCTTTAGGTCATAGACCCTCATATGATTTTCTTGGCTTAGTTTTCTATTGGCATGAAAGCTAGAACAAAAACAAATTCAGTAGGAGATGATAGTAGAATATTATTTCATGCTTGCTTTCTTAATGTTTTAGGACTAATTTGTGGATTATGGTGGTAGAGCAAGCTCAACATTAGGTACATATACTGCAGATATCCCTGACTTTGTAGTTGCTAGAACGTATTAAGCAACAAAGGTATACAAGATTGTGTTTTTTTGTGCATTATGTGTAATCTTTCTCCTTGGCTTTTGCCATTGACATAATCTTTTAAAGAATCTATGTAGATGGGTTTTGACATTCTTTTGACCATGGGAAGATTCATAAGTGTTCATTAGACTTCAATGTTCAATCTTCTATAGAAAAAGTGAAATTAAGGATTTTAGCTTTAAGGAAAGCCTTTCAAAGATACCGTCAGTGAGCACTAGAGATGGCAATTTTGGTCATCTACCAGATACCCAATCTGGCCCAATCCGAATAGGGGTTTTTATCCGATCTAGTTAAAATCAGAGACAAATATGGTTCTAAAAAAAAAATTTGAAATAGCTTCAGATCAGATACAGATAATGTCTCTCACATCCCAAATCCGATCTCATATAACCTCAACTTAAATTCTTCTTTCAAAATTATAATTATTTTATAATATTTATGAGAAGAATTTCTTATCCGGTCCAACCTAACCTGACCCACACCTCTCCTTGACTCAATCTGACCCAACTAGAGATAGATACAAGGAGGGTATGAGTATGGGATTTTTAATTATATAGTGGGTATGGGTATTAGCCAACCAAACTCATGTTTGATTTGTTACCATCACTAGCAGGCACATCTATACGTAATATAGCCATATACATATGATTTAATTATTGGATAATTTTGGATGTGTTGCAGCCAATCTCCTGCTGCGTCTGTTGCGGGTGAAGAGCACCTGCAAAATAAATTCCACACTGATCGAAATTATGTCCGACGGAAATCTTTTGATGCTTAAGTTAATGGAGAGTGATTAACAGATAAAAATTTTGAATAACAGAGTCTCAACCCAGAATTATCTTATCAATACTGTTCATTTACCTCTCTTTTATAGGTGATTTAAATATAACCGTCGAGCACGTGATCTCGCTTTTGATGGTACTAAAAGATAATTATCAGACCATAATCATAGAGTTAATAGACTGTTTATGTCCACTAATGATCGTGACATATAGTTGAGAACCATTTATAAGGGTTGGATATATAGATTCCGCACATTTCGGGATTATGTGATCGTGAAATGGATAGTTACATCCGCCACTGATCATGTTCTTACCATTATGCGCTTTCTGTGTTGGTAATTTCAGATAAGCCAACTTTATATCGATAACAATAGTATGTCGGGATCGTAGGGATCCGAATAAGCATCGATCGGTAATTTTGATATGTCGATGATCATCGATCAAAGACTAACTTAGTTGTCATGATTGTCCATTGATAACTGAGAATAACCAACTGTCAGTTGATCAACTAATTGTTAGTCGACATATTGTGTTTATAAGGCTGATCTAGAGTCAAAATTGGAGGTCAGTTGAATTGTCCTAACGGTTGCCCCCGACTCTCAAGTCCAAGGTGCCTTGATGTGCATAGTGTCACGTGGGCTATCACGTTGGATGAAGGGAGCTGTCACATTATATGCTGCTTCGAGCTCCGATTCGGCTGCTGGCATTAATGATTTTTGAAATACGAGAGGTCTCCAGCTGTTTTATTATTTTGATATCTGCGAGATCATCATTGGGATGTTATTTTGGAAAGATAATTCAATGCCCGAATAATTTGGATGATTTGAGTAGATCTTGGCCACGTGTCCAAATATCATTGGCTCTGAGTTGTTCACACAGATAATGGTGAGGTGGTGTGATCTAGGAATAGGTACGTCAAATCATCCGATCAATGGTTGGTCTTGGTGTAGCTACATGTTAACATCCGAGGAGATCCTGATTTGAATGATTTCATCTAGACCATTGAGGGATCCTATATATACAAAGTCGCTCTCATTTAGATTTTACTTTTGCATTTGTCGCTTTCCTCTATAACAGAAAGTTCTGTTAGAAGGTTTTGCCCCAGTACTAGGAGCTTTTCGAGTTTTGTTTCTTGCATTATCTTTGGCTCCAGGTCGAGTTCTTCTTTCCCTCTCTTAGGATTTTCCTTCTTTTAGGGTTTTTCTTCTTCTAGGGTTTCCTTTTTTCTTCTTTAATTCTTCATTTTCAATGGTAAGTAAGAAGGCATCATCTTCTCAAATAGTCGGTCGAAGAATCCGACCAACAATTCTCCTTCGAATCTAGAAATGAAAGTTTCCTCTTTATCTGAGCTCAATGTTGAGCGGCTCCAGAAACAATACCATATCCCGAAGTAATATCAACTTTTCGCTTCTGGTCTGGACAGTCGAGTGAACTTTCCTTCTCTGGGCCAAGTTGCATTTTATGTTGAGGACCTTTGAATCGGTCTTCGATTTTTTATTTCAAAGTTCATCCGAAATTTTCTTGATTATTATGATCTCTGGCCTGCTCAGCTGGCTCGAAACTCCATCCAACTGATCATTAGTTTTGTCTTATTACGTCGTCTTATCCCAACTGATCCTCGTCCCTCTTTATTTTGGGCTTTTTTTATTCTCCATCCTCACCCTAAGGCCAAAGGTTGGTGGTTTTTCAACCTGAGGAAGGATCTTTCTTTTATCTTCGATCTTCCATCATCCATTCATGGATGGAAAAACTAATTTTTCTTTGCTTCTTCTTATTCTTTCTAGGACTTTTCTTCATGCTGGGACGATCCGAGAACTGACCCCAACGATAATAGTCGGGTGGATGCCGTTGATCAAGAAAACTTCCTCCGACTAAAGGATATGAAAGTTTCACCGCAGTGAGAGCTGATGATCGAACAGGCTCTATATGATGCCAGACTTAATTCGATAACTTCTCTAGGTATAACATAGTCCATTGCTTCACTTTTTTTTTGTCTATTTCTAAACTTTGTACTGATCTTTTTTTTTTTTTGATTGCAGCTATGCGGATAAGGGCATGAGTGTCGATTGCTGACATCCATTTGCATGCTACCAAGAAAAGGACAGCAATCGATATTGGATCTTTCTGGTCGTTAAGAAGGAGTCAGGTTGATTCTCCATCGATAACGATAAGAAAATCTGACATTCTATCAGAGATAGCCCCCGAGCCAGTCCTAGCATTGTCAGGGCAGCATTGTCAGCCCTGACAATGCTTCTTCCAACTGAAGCACCATCTGCTGGAGTTGAGACGATGAGAGATGAAAAAATCGCGGCAGAACCATCAATGGCTCCATCGATGGGGGTTCATGTTGAATCAGTAGTCGCAGTCGAACCTAAATAATCTGCTGTTGCACCAGCCATTCCTCCAGTGGAGCGATCTCGGATGCAGTCAACTACTAACTTTCTAGCGATTTCAAGTGTGTGACTGTCGACTAGAGACTAGGAGAAGGCACCGACTACTTCTGACGATGATGGGTCATCTGCAGGCTGCCCCACCCTCTTTGACATCAAAGTTTCTGCTGATGAGTCGGCCTTGGCCAATCCGACATTGGCCAAGTGACTCACCGAGGCTGCACTTCTTCTGACAGATAGGGAGAATAGAAAAAATCGGATTGTGTCCGAAATATTTTCATCTTTTTACCCAATGATGCTTGGGGTAATTTTTCGACACTTCTCTTCTTTTTTTTTTGATTCTGACTTGTCTTTTCTTTTCAGTTGGTACACGATATGTACGACTTAGAAAGTGGATATCGAAAAATCATTGACCTTTGTCGGGCTTGGATGGACAAGGTGGCGACCGTCACCATCGAAAAGTTTGCTGCCGTCGAACAACTTCAGACAGCAACTGAATGGGAGAAAAAGCTTCCAGAAAAATTTTTTGTATGACAGCCGACCTATAGTCATCGAGAGCTAAGCTTGAATCGGCTCGTCAGAATATTACATCTCTTAAATCTCAGATCAAGAGCAAGAAGCACTCCATCAGTTGGCTCTGGAGAGAGAGGGATGGATGTATTGAGGAGCTGGAAGTGGAGTGCGGGAGGCATCGGGCCACCATCAAAATATTGGCACTGACCGATGCTGAGTCAGCCTCCGCAAAGGCTGAAGCTGAGTCGACGAGAGACACCCTAAGTCTAGCTATCAAGAACTTCAAGAATTCGAAAGAATTCAAGGAGGAGATTCTCGAGGGTGGATTCACGTTCTATTGTATCGGATATGAGGACGACCGAGATGTGGTCAGAAAATTGTATCCAGATTTGGACTTGAGCAGCATCATTCCTCCTAGTTTGGAAAAAGAGGCTGCTAAAGAGGGCGCTGCACCGATGAAAGAAGATGCACCGACTGCACCAAAGCCTACTCCAACTATCGAAGCTGTGGCAGAGCAAGGTGATGAAGAAAAAGACTAGTGATCGGTATAACATTTTTTTTCTTTTTGTAATCAGCAAATTTGGTAATTGAATTTTGATCCAATTTTGTAACCTTCTCTTCGATGAATGAAAAGAAAAATTTTTTAAGTACAAACTCTTTTTGATATTTTTCTTTTTATACTTTCAATGTTGTGGAATCATAGTCAGACAACCGATTATCCATCGATGAATCGGATGTTCAGTAATAACTATAGTAGAGTTTTTGTTAGTTGAGTGTTAGTCGACATACCTTATCTTTTAGGTATTTGGATAGATGATAATAAGCCAAATATCCTTTGGCTAACCGTAGTCAAATCGATATGTCTAGATATTTGATAGATGGTGGTAAGCTGAATATTCTTCGACTGACTGTAGTCAAATCGATGTACTCTAATTTAATGGAATCGAATCGACATAATATTCTGCTTAGTTAAAACTAAGTCGGCATAAGTGGTCATTCGACTGGAGTCAATTTTTTTAGTAAAAAATCGAGATATAGTCGATATGTTGGTTTTTACAATAAAAAATCAAGATATAGTCAGTAAAGATCAATCGATTATTTACCGGCCTGATGTCATTTTGCAGATGTAGTTGATTGAAGCTTTTATGATCCTGAATTCTAATGTTTCATTCTGAATATTGTATATGTGAACAACTTTATTGAAAATATATCTTTAAATTATCGACATGTCAAGTCCGAGAAATAGTTGCTCCATCAAAAGTTTTCAATCGACATGCATCCGATTAAAGTATCTCAATTATTCTATAGGATCTTTTTCAATTTGAAGATAATTTTTTCTGATTCAGAGGCTTTGAAACTTCTACCTTTCTTAGGACCGAATCTCCTAGATAGAAGATTTTTGGTTTAACTTTTGCATTATAATACCATGTTATTCTTTGTCGATGTGCTGTCATTCAAACTTGAGCTTGCTGTCAAACTTCTAGAAGTAAGTCTAAATCGGCTCTTCGATATTCTAAATTACTCAGCTCATTATATTGTTCAACTCTCGCTGATGGTAGTCCGATCTCAAGTGAAATCATCACTTTTGTTCCATAAGTCAGGTTGAACGATGATTCTTCCATCGGTATATGAGGAGTTGTTCGATATGTCCATAAGATCGGATACAATTCTTTCACCCAAAGGCCTTTAGCTTCATTCAGTCTGGTTTTCAGACCATGTAGGATTATTTGGTTTGTTACTTCTACATCATCTTGGATTGTGAATGGCTGATTGATGTGAGTTTGTGCGTAATGTAAAATTTTGTACAGAACTCTTTAAAATTTTGATTGTCGAATTGTCAGTCATTATCGGTGATGATGGTGTGTGGTAGATCGAATCTGCATATGATCGACTTCTGAATGAAATCTTCCATCTTACTTTCAGTGATTTGTGTCAAAAGTTTAGCTTCCATCTATTTGGTGAAGTAATCAATGGCAACCACTATAAATTTTTTTTGATCAGATGTTGGAGGGAAAGGATCGAGTATGTCGATTTTTCATTGTACCAAAGGACATGATGCAATAATTGATGTCAGCTGACTGGCCAATTGATGTTGTATATGTATATACTTCTGATATAGTTCACATCTTCGGATGAGTTCAGCTACATCTCTCTTATGGTGGGTCAATAATATCCTTATCGTAAGACTTTATAAGTCAAAGATTTGCCTCCAAGTGATTTTCATAAATCTCTTTATGAACTTGTCAAAGTGCATAGTCGGCATCTGCTGGTCTTAAATACTTCAATAAGAAAAGAGAGAATAATCTCTTATAAAGTTAGCCATTTATCAAAATATATTATGAGGCCATCCATCTAAGTCGTTTAGCTTCTGAAGGATCTGTAGATAGAGTTTCATCAGTCAAGTACTAGATGATCAGGTCCATCTAGCTTAGCTCATCATTAACATGTAGTACTTCTTCGACTTTATCGATGCTTGACTATTTAAGACATTTGATGAATGTCTGACCCAGTAAGTTGAATGAAGTGGTTGTGAGTCAGAAAAGTACATCAGCTCGAGCATTCTCTATTTTTAGAATATGAAATATCTCAAAATATTTTAGAGTCGATACAAGATCTCTCACCTTCTAAAGATACTTCATCATAACGAGGTATCGGGCTTCAAACTCATCCTTAACCTATCTGATAATCAATTATGAATCAGTAAAAATCTTCAGACTGTTAATATCAAGTTCTTTAGCAATCTTCAAGCCAGCTAGGAGAGCTTCATATTCAGCTTGATTATTTGAAGCTTTAAAACTAAATCGAAGGGCATATTCGGTTACAATCCCTTCGAAATTTATGAGGATGAGACCGGCTCGACTGTTCTATGCATTGGATACTCCATCAATATGTAGCACCTATGTCGATGTCAAGTCGGGCTTGAAAGTTTTGACTTGCTTTATTTTATTGTTAGATTTATCCTTAGGATTATTGTCAGATATGGTACACCCAACAATGAAATCGATCAAAAATTATACCTCCATTGACAGATATGAACAATATTGAGTATCGAACTCGCTGAGTTTTATTGTCTACTTTATCATTCGATATGAAGTATCAGGTCGATATAAAATTATCTTCAATGGTTGATCTATTAAGACGATAATAGAATATACTTGAAAGTATGGGCAAAGTCGTTGCAATGATATGATTAGAGCATATATCATCTTCTCCACCTTTGAATATCTTATTTCGGTATTATGAAGCACCATGCTGGTGTAGTAAATAGGTCGTTGAATTTAGTTTTCATCGTCTTGGATGAGTATCAAACTAACTGTCTCTATTGAAGTTGCCAAATAAAGATACAAAATTTCTCCTACCTTCGATTTTATAAGTAGTGGTGGAAATGCTTAATATCTTTTTAGATCTTCGAAGGATCATCAGCATTCATCTGACTATGAAAAGTCTTTTGCTTGTCTCAAAGTGTTGAAGAAGGATAAACATCTTTCTGCTGACCTTGAGATAAATCGATTAAGTACGGCGATCCTTCCGTTGAGTTATTATATCTCTTTCTTGGAGCTTAGATGCTTTATATTAATAATAGTCTTTATTTTAATGGGATTAAAGAAATCTAAAAAATTTTTCAGAAGTTACTCCGAATGCACACTTGGTTGGATTCAATTTCATCTGATATCATCGAAGTGCGTTGAAGGTTTCTTCCAAAACTCGAATATGATCAAAAGTTTGAGTGCTTTTCACCAGCATATCATCCATATAGACTTTCATATTTCATCCAATTTATGCCTTGAATAGCTTATTGACTAGCCGTTGATAAGTAGCTTCAGTGTTCTTTAAACCGAACGGTATTACTTTGTAACAATAGATGCCTTTGTCGATTATGAAGACTGTGTGCTCCTCATCTTCAGGTACCATCCAAATCTGATTATATCCTATAAAGGCATCTATGAAGCTTAAGAGTCGGTGTCTCGAAGTTGCATCAACTAGTTGGTCGATCTTCGATAAAAAAAATTATCCTTCGGACAGACTTCATTTAGATTTATATAGTCGATACAGATTCTTTATTTTTCATTGATTTTTCTCACCATCACTATATTGACGAGCTAATCAGGATAATTAGCTTCTCTTATGAAGCTAGCTGCGAGGAGCTTGTCGATTCTTCGTCGATGACCTTCTACCTTTCTAGAGCAAAAAATTTTTTCTTTTATCTCACTGGCTTAACTTTTGGATCAATGTTTAGCCGATGAATTATTATATCTTGAAGAATACCTCGCATATCAGTAGCCGACCAAGCAAAAATATCAACATTTGCTCTTAGTAGATTTATCAGTTGTTGCTGCTCTGGATCAGACAACTGTGATCCAATTTGGATTATCTTCTTCGGATCTTCTTTTTTTAGTGGGATAGAAACCAATTGCTCGACTGGTTCATCTCTTTCTTTATTTTCTTTTTGGTCTAATTTATTGACCGACAAAAAGTCTTCAGATTGATTATTTTGTGTGGAGATGAGAAAGTAGCATCGAGCAAGCTGCTGATCTCCATGCATTTCTCTAACTCTATTTTTTATTGAAAACTGGATCAATAAATAGTATGTTGAAACTACTACTCTCGGGGTATTAAGTTTCGATCATCTGAGTATGGCATTATAAGCCAAAAAAACTCGAACGATCATGAATGTTGAGAGAACAGTACTTTATTGTGGATCTGTTCTTGCAGTTAATGAGAGAGTGATTTTTTCTTCCACAGTAACTGCATCTCCAGTAAAATCGACTAATGGCATCGAGACTCTTCTGAGTCGATCAGTCGGTAGTCGCATTCGAAAGAAAGTCGAGTAAAAAAGAACATCAGTTGAGTTTCTATTATCAACTAGAATTCTTTTTACATCATAGTTTGCTATCATCGTCGAGATAATGATAGCACATCATGAAAAGTTTGTATTCTTCAGACATCATCTTTCGAAAAAAAAATTATATTATCAAATCATCGTTTCTTCACTGACTCTTCTTCAGAAGTTGTCCCCCGATCCTTCTGTCATCCAAAAATCATATTGATGACTTTCGTCGTAGGTTGATTATTGATCATTTTCTCAGCTTGTGGTTGAGGCTATTGGTCAGTGGAAGGTTAAGTCGGGCGATCTCGTCAAAATTTTTCAATATAGCCTCATCGAATCAGGACCTCTATTTCATCCCTGAGTTGAATGCGCTGTTTGATATCATGTCCGTGATCACGATGAAACTGACAGTACTTTTTTCTGTCACATTTCTTTGATGGCGCTTTCATTGATGGGAGGTGTCGAAGATACTCTTCTCCTTCGATCTCCATCAAGATCTGTGCACAAAAAGTAGAAAGAGGAGTATAGGAGTCATATCTGCCATAGCTGTTTGGCTTTGGACTCCATCGTCGAGATGAAGCTCGTTTGTTGGTGATTGATCGACTTGATTCGATTAGAGCTTCATTTTTTTTTGCTTTTTTTTTTATCTTTTTCTTCTGTTTGGCACCGATCAAAAGCATCCTCATCCATGCGGATATACTTGTATGCACACTCCAAAAGCTTAGCATAGATCTGGAGAAGAGTCTTGTCCAGAGAATAGGTGAATCTAGACATCCTCAAATCCCTTTTTATGGTCGATATGGCCATATCTTCATTGAGGTCCCTGACCTCAAGCATGGCTGCATTGAAACGAACCACAAAATCTCTTAACATTTCTGTCTCGACTTGCTTAATGGAGAAGAAATTGTCTAATATCCATGGTACCTTTCAACTAGTACTGAAATGGATCACGAAAGAATGCTCGAGCTGCTCGAAGGAGTTTATACTCTTCGACTAAAATCTAGAATATCAGGCTCGAGTAGCCTTCCAAATAGTCACCAGAAAGTCGATGCATAGGAGGATGTCGGTTGCCCTCTGGATCATTAAAAGAGCCTTATAGCTCTCCAGGTGATCAATTGGATCAGTGGAGCCATCATATGGCTCCATTTGTAGCATCTTAAATCAAGATGGAATCAGCTCATCCAGGATGCACTCACAGAGAGGTTGGATCATGTAGAAGTTGTAGTCACTGGAAGATCTCCGACCTTCCACTTGCAGTTGAGCAAGTCGGTGGTCGATCTCTCTGAACTTACACTCATAGTCGTCGAGCCACCACTGTTGAGATAATCCGAGAGTAAAGTCCCCCGAAGAATTTGAGAATGGAGAAGTAGAAGATGTGCATGATCTTTTTCCCTTCTTGATACTATGTATATGGGAAAGAGAGGAAGAACACCGCGAAGGATGGGTGGCATGATGGAAGTGCCTAGAATGTGATTGTCCATCTCGATAAGAATGTCGAGACGGTCGTGGCTCTGGAGATGAGGAGGGTGAACACCGTGGAAGACAGCGGATGTGCCTAAATGGCACTGAAATAGCCACCAGCTCCTCCATCGGTAGCTGCTGCTGTTGTGTTTTGTTGTTGGAGGTTATAGATCGCTTCCATTAATACCTTCATTTATTGTATTGGGGCAGCAATTTGCATATCCATAGTGACTATAGGACGCAAAGAGCTGGGCTCTGCCAATGAAGATAGGGGAAGAATATCTTTCTGATAGAAAGATTGCCCCGCAGATCTTGTTGAATGTTAAGCTCTGATTTTTATCATGATTGCTTGTATTGCCCTCCTACCTCTGTTGCGGCCAATTTTCTGCTGTGTCTGTCATTAGTAAAGAGCACCTGCAAAATAAAGTTCACATTAACCGAAATTGTGTCTGACGAAAATTCTTTGATGCTTAAGTTAGTGGAGAGTGGTGAACAGATAAAAATTTTGAATGACAGAGTCTCAGTCCAGAATTATCTTAACAATGCTATTCATTTATCTTTCTTTTATAGGTGATTCAGATGTAACCGTCAAGCACGTAGTCCCATTTTTTATGGCACTAAAGGACAATTATCGGACCATAATCATGGAGATAATGGATTATTTATGCCCACTAATGATCGTGATATGTAGTTCATAACCATTTATAATAGTTAGACATGTGAGTTCTGCACATTCTGGCATTATGTGATCATGGGATGGATGGTTATACTCGTTACTAATCATGTTCTGGTCATTATATACTTTCTACACTGGCAGTTTCAGATAAGCCGACTATATGTCAGTAATAATAGTATGTCAGTAGTCATAGATATCGGAATGAGCATCGATGAGTAACTCTGATATGCCGATGGTCATCAATCGGAGATTAACCGAATTATCATGGTTGTCCTTTGATGGCTGAGAATAACCGACTGTCAATCGGTCAACTGATTGTTAGTCGGCATATTGTGTTTATGAGGTCGATCTAGAGTCAGAATCGGATGTTAGTTGAGTTGTCCCAATAGGATGGTAGGCAACTATCCACTATCTCTAGTTATACTTATGGTTGTTTCTTTGATGGAAGAAAACTAATGAAAGTTTGGTTATCCGATAAGGATCTCTAACCTAGCCTAATTGTAAGCTTATGATATCCACTAGTTTCATGATTTTTAGGGAAGCATGGGTTAGAATACTCCTTAAAATTTTCTTAATAGTAGACTACAATCAAATACTTGAATAATTATGGCTAGAGATATGCATCACTAATATTATCACTGCATAAAATTATTTTGCTTGAGATATTTCCTAATGGACACTAGTCCATTAAGATGACTCCCCCCTTCGCATTTTACCTGTTTGCTAGAAGCTGAACATTTTCTTGCTAGAAAGGTGAATGTTTCACAAAGCGTATTGACTGGAGATGATCGCTGAATCTCTGAATGCACCATGGATGCTTCTCTGAGGGTACAACCTGTAGAATCCAATGTTTCTACGATCAATGCTTTGGTTTTATGTGGGTAATCTGGTGATTTGGATCAGCTTGATGGTGCCACAGACTTTGAGTAAGCATTAGCAAAAGACTGGATGATGAAGTGGACATCAAGGCTTTCATTTGTGCGAGGGCATCAATACTCTATTTAAGATGTCAATGGCCGATGCTTTTCGTCTAATAAAGTTTACTTGTTATTCTTTGCTTCCTAAGCTAGAACAACAGTTGGGCCGTAGAGCTGAGATAATAGTGCATAACAAGGCTAGGAAGTCAATTTGTCTTGCAAACTGATACGTGGCTAATAGCTTCAGAATGGTATTAGTTGCTTTCCGAAAGATCTTTTTGATTTGGACAGTTGCATGGAATTTTTGGTTTCCTAAATCCATGCTTGAATGTGACAGGTCTGTTGACTCCACTATGAACTCCCTCTCTCAGTTCTGGGTAGTTCCATAGCTCTGTCAGTTCAGGGTCGTCGTAGAATAATGATGTGATGATTAAACTTTGTGGAAAGCAACCACTAAAACTAATGTGATGTTTTTTTTTCTCAGGGGAAATATTTGATGGTTCTCTTCCATAATGTTTGTTAATGCAGCAAGGGTCTCGAAAATATATCTAGCTTGGTCTCACTCATAAGCATTGTGTTACGTATATATTCTCCTTGGTCCCATAAAAAAAAGGGTACATCAATGTATCTTTAATATATTCTATTGATATTGTATCTATAATATTATATTGATATTACATATATAGTATTTATAATAAATATTATATTAAAATATTTTACTAATGACATTATTGTCACATTATTATTGAATTATGTTTTAAAATTATAATAGAAATATAATATTGTACTTTAAATTTATATTATAAAATTATTTAATATCTTATTTCTATTTTTTGTTTTAATAATCAAAATAAATGTTAGTATTAAAATAATATCATATTATAAGTATAAATGAAAATATTAATTCTATAATAATAATTAATATATTTATAGGATTAATAAATATATTTTATGAAATATATTAATAAAAATATTAATAATTTTGTATAATATATTTTATATAATTGATAAATATATTTTTATCCAGTATATCAGGATAATTTTGATATTATATGATCAATAATCTTGAATTTTTATGAAATATTAAACAAGTTACTTATAGATGACTAGAGATCTTTAATCACTAGAATATAGTACGTCAACCAAAGCAATTTTAGATCATTAGGATCAAATTATTTTGAGATAAAAATCATCGATAATCTAAAATCTTTTTAGTGATCCTAGTTGGATCATCAAACACCACCTTAATAATATAAAGTGGTGGACCCGGTGCTTTAAGTGGTCATTGTTACATAGACAATTTGTAGTGATTCAACTTTTGGAGATGCTTGTGCACAAAAACATGGTGGATAGGACGTGGGATGAGGAGTATAAATTTATTCTCTCTGCTTCTTTTTCTTAAAAAAGGCTTCCACTTGTCATCCTGAGAAATCCAACATAAGGTTATGCATCAAGATGGGGAAAGTGAAAAAATTGTTGCTCAAAAATTAAAGGTATTGCTGCATCAACAAGTATCATAAAAACCCATATCAACTATTGTTCTAGGCATTGTTTTTGTATCTATACTATATTATAAAATAAAGAAGTATGTCAAATAGATTTCGTCATGCAGATGTACTGACCAAAATACTCTTGATTTTTTTAAAAATATTATTTGTTATCAATGACATTTTTGGTAATTATTTAATATATACATAGGATTCCTTATTTTTTTTCTATACTCTAGCTACAAAAATTACTCTCTTATCCAATCGATCCTTAACTAATTTTAAATCTAAACGTTTGAGAAATACTCCCTCTTCAATTCATTAGGTCTTTCTCTCTAATTTTGATTTTATACATTTGACTAATTAATATTTTTTTATTTTACTTTATATTTAATATAATTTAATTTTTAGTAATATATTTATTTTATTTTATTTTATTTTATTTTAAACCACAACCTCTAATTATTAAGTAGAGGAGTGTGACCACTAGGACAAACCCCACGTGTTTGATAGATAAGCTTGTTTGGTTATTTAAGATGTATTTTTATAAAATTGATAGTCCATAAATCTAAAAAAAAAAATCTAATCTATAAAAAACACAATCATGTTTTTAATAAAACCTAATATACATGGGATCAAATTTTATAATTATCTATTCCGGTATAATTTTGACTAAAAGGCCTCTTATTATCATTATGACATATATTAACCTCTTAAGATATATTGCTTTATACCAAGATAATAAAGTTTTTACTAATATAAATTTATATATGCTAGCTTGTTCATGTCGATGCAAACCATCGACTGGGCAAAGATCTCGTTGGGGTTGAAGCTTTGACCATAATCTTGATTTTTCATAGCCAATTACTCGTGTAATGATGATCTTTTATCATATGATGCCGGTGTTATTCTGCTCTAAATAGAAGGTAAGAAAAAATTATATCTTATACCATATGCATCGTATTAATAATATTTATCGATCAAAATTTTTATTTTGTTTCTACAGGCCACCTCCATCGTGGAGTTCATCCAGGAGCCGCAACTCTCATCTTATTTTGGAATGTTCATGTGGTGCGCTGATGACGTGGCGCATGCCTAAGATATAATTTCTCCAAAAGATGAAGATACTCTCTGACCTTTTCCCTTTGCAAGTGGGGGTGCATTCCTTGGAACGGGCATGCGTCCCTTTCCAAGGTCATAAATACGGAAATGCCCTCAGCCTCAGCTCAAATGAGCTTTCCTTCGATGGAATCCCATCAAACTCGTCCCTCGCGTCCATCCGTGACATGCATCAATAAAAAACGACTACCTTTTACGGTGCAATATGAGCGTCCACGTGGTAAAGGGTCAAAAGACAAAAAAGAGAAAAGGACAAAGCAAGACGTGGATTGTTTCTCTGGTGACACATTCCAATGTTTAAAGATGTGGATAATATAATCCACATCTTCAAAATAAAGAGAAACAACTGTATCCATACAAGAGACGTGCAGGAATGCATGATTCCATATTTGAATGGTGATGCTGATCAAGGGAGGTCTACTGGTGGGCCAGATTATTTTGAGGCCTTTAATGACCGCTATTGACGCACCACATTTCTAGACCAATCACAGAAGAGATGATGAGCTGGTGAAGACTCATGCCTCCATTATACAGCACCAACCTTGCACAAAACAACCAATTCCACGGCACCATCAATAGCAGCCATTTGATTCCAAAAATGCCACACTTCAACTTGAAATAATATATGAGAAATGAAATTTGTATACTATCATCACTCAACTAATTAAAACCTTGATGTTGTTGTATGCACGCAATCACCTTTTGTTCCTTTGGGTAGTTAGGCAACCCACATGCTTATTGTAAGTGAAAAGCTTGTCCAACCTCTAATCTAGAGCACTGCACCATTTTTGTGTACAATTAATGGATAGCAAATTAGGCAATTCAAGTGGAATCACTGAAAAGAATGAGATTAGTCCATGGCTCTACCAAGAAGAGAAGAAACACAAATAGCACGGGCTCAGCCTAAGTATAGGATCACTACATGATGATTGTAATAATGTTATAATGATGGCAATATGAAATCCCTCACATTCCGTAATCTCCTTTAATAATAATGGCCCAACCAATTCCAAAGGAGATGGAGAGCCTAAAGCAGTCCTATCAAGCCATGACAGCTATGCTCATGACTCATGACTATTAATTGTGATGATTCTCTTTTTCTTCTTGACATGTTCATCATATTAAACAGTAGTCTTTTTGGCATCCTCATCGTAATGACCATTTATCAAATTGGAAAGAGAATAGAAAATCGTCCTCTACATGAAAAAATGATCAGATTTTTTTTCATAATGTCTATCTTTGAAATATTTTTTGCATAATTTTTAAAATATAAAATTGACTTCATGATCTATATAATCGATGGAAGAAAAAAATCTATCTTATTTTAAAAATTATATAAATAAGATACAATGATGTCCATTTCCAAAATTAGGGGTCACTATTTGGAAAATCCACTTGAAAGAGAAAGAGAGAGAGGGGGAGGACACGTCATCCATTCCACCCAAACTCGGACCGGCCCCTTTCTACTCTGTTAGGCTACTTACACTACAGTACGGTGGGGCCATGTTGTTATGAATTTTATTATGGCATGTGGTGCTTTTGCTTTGGGGGACGCACCACCCACGTGTACCTTTTTGTACCGCTCTCCTACTTCTTCTATCGCCGCCTTTCGAATCCAATGGATACCGGCCACTTTGCCGTCACTAATTGGCAACTACTTTACAAGCCCAGACTGGATCCACGTGGGACAGTAGATTGCGGAAATAAACCATTTTCTGCTGACGTGGACCACTCCAAGCTCGAAACGTAACCCAATTGTAGGTAAGCGTGGACGGGAGCGTCAATTTCGTGCACAGATTGCGTCACATTACGTCCGAGTTCTGCTGCAACCATGGTAGCATGAATCATCGTACTACCAGCTTCAGCCCATTGGCCATCACCGACCTACCAATCCAATTTTCTTCCCCCCCTCCTCTTCTGGCGCATCGTAGTTATCAAACAGGAGGAAACGACATGAGAAAACGTGGAAAGAAGGATAGACATGCTGGGAGGATCTGGTTCGCCAAAATAAGTACACATTATGTTCATTTTTGTTTAGCTCAATTTTTTAATAGAAAAAATATATTTCTAAAATTTTTAAATAATATTTTTTTTAGGGATTAAAATAAAAAATTATAACTATCCATATTTAAATTTGTTATGCCTGTCAATAACATGTTTAAAGGGCACAACTATTAGTTGGTTATGTCCAACTATTACCTCCAAAATTTCAAATATTGTTTTGATTGGTACAATACTTGTTCTGAGACTTATATCTACTTCATATCTAAATTAAAGATAGAGATTATTTTTTTATTTTTTTTAAAAAAATATACACTTTCATTAAAACTATCCATATTTAAATTTTTGAAAATATATCATCCAAGAATCAAACTTGAAACCTCTGTTTATCGAGCTGAGGGACATATCGGCTGTGATAAATCTCAACTCATTTTTTTATAATTTTTTTATTGCCTCAAAATAAATTTTGTTTTCTAGAATGAATTATCTTACCCAAAACAAAGATCTCAACCAAGCCCCTAGCAAGGTAGATTATTTGGGTTTTAAACTCCCATAGAGAATGTGCTGGGCTTGATATTCGGGTCAACAATCAACAAATGAGCAGAATGTAAGAATTCTTTAACTATATATATATATATATATATATATATATATATATATATATATATATATATATATATATATATATATAGTACAAAGCTTAAACTATATTTATTTATGATTATTATCTGTTAAAAATTAAAATATAATGGATTGAGTACTCACTAGCTAACAAAAATTTAGATGCCTCCAAATGTTTTATACAAATAATATTCAAGTAGCTCAAGCTTATTATGACCTCAACTTGGTTATGACATGAATGTACTCCAGATCCGTAGAAGGCATACCTAAACCTGTTAATTCCGTTGGCAATCTTACATTAAGGATCGTTAGAAAATATTACCACTGGAAATTGGAGGGCATCTGATCTAGCAAGAGAACCACCCCTCTTGAAAACTGGTGGTATATTTGACAAACCCTCCATTAGTTTATGATGCTTTAGAATCAGCCCACCTCTCAAAGTGCTGGTGTTATAGCCCAAAACCCAGCCCAGCCCAGCAGACCCAAGCCCAAAAAAAAAAAAAAAAAATAAATAGGGAATCAAACCGGGAAGAAGACTCCCGATAGGAGTCTTCTTCTCCGGCGAGACCCAGGTGAGATCGGACTCCTAGGACCCCTCGGAGTCCTAGGGTTCCCTATAAGAAGACCCCCTCTCCCTTGAGACCGAACATCGGCCTCCTCCCTCTCTCTTTCTCTCCGTTTTTCTCGATCGAAGCCGCGGACACCGTTCGGTTTCTCGCCGTGATTGCTCGCCGATGAGGTCACCGGAGGCCGGGATGAGTCTTTCTTTCCTTCCTCTCTTCCTTTCCTATCTTTTCGTACCTTTGCTTGAGGCGGTCAGCGACGAGTGTCGCCGATTTTTGGTCGGAAAAGAGACCCTATTTTTGAGCCTCTTTTTCTTTGATTTTCCGACGCCGGCGATCGTAATCGACCGCCGGCCATACTCCTCCGTGACCGGGGGAGTGGCCCCCGTCTGCCGTCGGCCTCCACCGCGGCGGCCGTGGCCTGAACCGCCCGACAAAAGAAGGGGACGCCGGTCCCCTGTTCCAGCACGGGAAGAGCCGAGAAGAAGAAAAAAAAAAAAGAAAAGAAAAGCAAAAGAAAAGAAAAGAAGAAAAAGAAGAAAAGAAAAGAAAAGAAAAAGAAGAAAAAGAAGAAAAAAAAAGAGAAAAAGAAAAGAAAAGAAAAGAAAAAAAAAGGAAAAATAATAATAATAATAAATATATATATATATATATATATATTTATATATATATATATGAACAAATAAATAAATAAATAAATAAAAATAATAAAAAAAAATGATGAGAGAGAGAGTTTCTCTCTCTTCTCTCTCTCCTTTCAGTCTGAACCCTGACTTTCTCTCTCTGGAATTGGACTTTCTCTCTCTACTTTCTCTCTCTAGAATTTTCTCTCTCTAGGTTGTTTTTTTCTCCTGATGGATTTCTCTCTCTCTAAAGTTATTCCTCTAGGATTAGCGAAGTGGAAGGCTTCATTGATAATTTTGATCGAGTTTAGCGAAGAGTCTGATTTTAAGTGAGATTTTGATTTTGAAATTTGTTAGATTTAATTTTGAATTAAAATTAATGTAAAAATATAATTTTGGATAATAGGCACGGAAGAATCTCCTAGAAGTTAGTCGATCCGTTCATTCAGTGCTCCGTGGTAATGAATCATCTTCTCGAGATATTCCAAATTTATTCTGAAAATAAATAATTATTCTCTGAAATTATGCATGATTTATGAAATTATGTTTTGAAAGAAAAGTACTTTTGAAGTATTATGGTATGTCGATTTATGCACATGTTCAGTAAAAAAAAAATATGATATATTATGGTACAAAGTATTTTGATATAGATCGAATTTATGCTCTCAGCCTAACTATGTTTCTGTGGACCCTGCCAGTGGGGGTTGTGCGCTGGTATTTGTGGACCCTGCCAGTGAGGGTTGTGCGCTGGTGTTTGTGGACCTTGTCAGTGGGGGTTGTGCGCTGGTATTCTGTGGACCCCGCCAATGGAGGTTAAACGTTGGTCATAGTCGAGGCTGTTGAGTTACGAGTGTTTTGAATCAAATCGGATTTATGATTATATGATATGTGAATATTTAAAAATATTGAATTAAATCAGCATGAAATATATTTATTTGTAGTATTATTCTTGAAAATTATATAATATCTGAAATATCTGGTAGAGATACTTGTTATTTACTGGGCTGTCTAGCTCATTACCTTTCTTTCTATTTTTCAGATTCAGATAATTAATTTCGAGCGTGGGAAGAAATATTGGGACAGAGCTTTTAGAGGCGAGATTTAGCATTGTCAACTTCATTGAACTTAGATCTATTGTTTTTATTTTATTGTTAGCAAAAATTTTATTGGATGTAAGACATTTGATTTAATTACTTGAATTACAGTTGAATAGTAATTATTTGAATTTATTCCACTGTGATGCATTGATATCGTGATGAGATGCCTTGCATGCTTATGGAGAGAGTTCTTCATGAGTATGCGGCGGTTGGCGCGACCCTCGATTCACAATCTCGGATCTGGGGCGTGACAATTAATTTGGTATCAGAGCATAAGTGGATAAATTATGACACATAGAATTTGACATAGTATGAGTGTCGGTGGGTAAACATTAAGAATATTGGGACGTTAGAGTATGAGCATCATAATAAACCCATCCTAACAAATAGATAAATGAATCTAATAAGGTTTTACTACTACAAGGTTATCATGCCTCCCCGTAGAATGACAAGAACTACTCAAGGAATTGCAAGAGAGACATCACAACCACGGGATGGTAGCACACCCCATCTGACCAGTGGCACCCCTCAGGAGGAGGGAGTCGTAGATCCTAATGGGAGTGCTTCGAGAGCACGTCAAGAACCAGATATGGCTTAGTTAATGCAGACCCTAATCAGAATGGTACAAGCACAACAACAAATACAGCAGTAAATACTTGAACAATAGCAGATACAACGAGATGCACAACAGCATCCACCACCACAACATGGAGAGCAACCAGTACAACGGAATAATATTTCAGAATTTAAAAAGCTTGCTCCTCCAGCTTTCAAGGGGACTACTGAACCTTTGGAGGCTAATAACTGGATAATGGAGATGGAGAAGACCTTCGCTGTCCAAGAGTGTCTTGATGAAGAAAAGATTCGATATGCAGCTTATTTACTACAAGGAGAAGCATACAACTGGTGTCAGCGACTACAGCGCAAGCATGAACAAGACGGCGAAATACTTACTTGGAAAAGATTTTGGATTGCATTCTATGATCAGTATTTTTCTCAGAGTATAAGGATTCAGAAAGAGCAAGAGTTTATTTATTTGAAGCAAAAGGGTATGAGTGTGACTGAATATGAAGCAAAATTTATAGAGTTAGCAAAATTTGCTCCGAGATTAGTGGATGGTGAGCAAGAACGTGTTCACAAGTTTGAGATGGGACTGAGAACTGAAATTCAAAAATAAGTAGTTCCATATGAATTGACAACTTATGCAGATGTGGTAAACAAAGCACTGATAATTGAAAGGGAAGTCAATGAAGAACGCATGGAAAGAGAAAGAAAGCAAAGAAAGAGAGCACAATCAAATGATACACAAGGGCAGAATAATAAAAACATCAAAAGATCAGCTAAGGGAGCAGTAGACAATAAGACTCCACAGATTGATGGTGAGCCGTGCTCCAGATGTGGCAAAAATCATGTAGACAAGGATTGCTATTGGAATACCGGTGCTTGTTTCAAATGTGGTCAGATGGATCATAAAATTGCTAGCTGCCCGCTAAATACTGAAAATCAAGCTGGCAAAAGAACTCATGGAGGACAACATAAGGGTGGCGGACAGATTTTTAAAACCCAGGGAAGAGTCTATGCGCTCACTCAACAGAATGCACAGGCTTCCAATACAATGGTGACAGGTATGAAAAATTTCGAGGACGAAATTTTTTTTTAGGGGTGAAGAATGTTATAGCCCAAAACCCAGCCCAGCCCAGCAGACCCAAGCCCAAAAAAAAAAAAAAATAGGAGAATCAAACCGGGAAGAAGACTCCCGATAGGAGTCTTCTTCTCCGGTGAGATCCGGGCGAGATCGGACTCCTAGGACCCCTCGGAGTCCTAGGGTTCCTATAAGAAGACCCCCTCTCCCTTGAGACCGAACATCGGCCTCCTCCCTCTCTCTTTCTCTCCATTTTTCTCGATCGAAGCCGCGGACACCATTCGGTTTCTTGCCGTGATTGCTCGCCGGTGAGGTCACCGGAGGCCGGGGTGAGTCTTCCTTTCCTTCCTCTCTTCCTTTCCTATCTTCCCGTACCTTTGCTTGAGGCGGTCGGCGACGAGTGTCGTCGATTTTCGGTCGGAAAAGAGACCCTATTTTTTAGCCTCTTTTTTTTTGATTTTCCGGCACCGGCGATCGTAATCGACTGCCGGCCATACTCCTCCGTGACCGGGGGAGTGGCCCCCGTCTGTCGTCGGCCTCTGCCACGGCGGTCGTGGCCTGAACGGTCCGGCAAAAGAAGAGGACACCGGTCCCCTGTTCCGGCACAGGAAGAGCCGAGAAGAAGAAGAAAAAAAAAAAGAAAAGAAAAGAAAAAGAAAAGAAAAGAAGAAAAAGAAGAAAAGAAAAGAAAAGAAAAAGAAGAAAAAGAAGAAAAAAAAAGAAAAAGAAGAAAAAAAAGAGTAAAAGAAAAGAAAAGAAAAGAAAAGAAAAGAAAAGAAAAATAATAATAATAATAAATATATATATATATATATATTTATATATATATATGAACAAATAAATAAATAAATAAATAAAAATAATAAAAAAAAATGATGAGAGAGAGTTTCTCTCTCTTCTCTCTCTTCTTTCAGTCTGAACCCTGACTTTCTCTCTCTGGAATTGGACTTTCTCTCTCTACTTTCTCTCTGTAGAATTTTCTCTCTCTAGATTGTTTCTCTCTCCTGATGGATTTCTCTCTCTCTAAAGTTATTCCTCTAGGATTAGCGAAGTGGAAGGCTTTATTGATGATTTTGATCGAGTTTAGCGAAGAGTCTGATTTTAAGTGAGATTTTGATTTTAGAATTTGTTAGATTTAATTTTGAATTAAAATTAATGTAAAAATATAATTTTGGATAATAGGCACGGAAGAATCTCCTAGAAGTTAGTCGATCCGTTCATTCAGTGCTCCGTGAAAGGTAAGTAATGAATCATCTTCTCGAGATATTTCATATTTATTCTGAAAATAAATAATTATTCTCTGAAATTATGCATGATTTATGAAATTATATTTTGAAAGAAAAGTACTTTTGAAGTATTATGGTATGTCGATTTATGCACATGTTCAGTGAAAAAAAAAAATTATGATATATTATGGTACAAAGTATTTTGATACAGATCGAATTTATGCTCTCAGCCTAACTATGTTTCTGTGGACCCTGCCAGTGGGGGTTGTGCATTGGTATTTGTGGACCCTGTCAGTGGGGGTTGTGCGCTGGTATTTGTGGACCCTGCCAGTGGGGGTTGTGCGCTGGTATTCTGTGGACCCCGCCAATGGGGGTTAAACGTTGGTCATAGTCGAGGCTGTTGAGTTACGAGTGTTTTGAATCAAATCAGATTTATGATTATATTATATGTGAATATTTAAAAATATTGAATTAAATCAGTATGAAATATATTTATTTGCAGCATTATTCTTGAAAATTATATAATATCTGAAATATCTGGTAGAGATACTTGTTACTTACTGGGCTGTCTAGCTTATTACCTTTCTTTCTATTTTTCAGATTCAGATAATTAATTTCGAGCGTGGGAAGAAATATTGGGACAGAGCTTTTAGAGGCGAGATTTAGCGTTGTCAACTTCATTGAACTTAGATCTATTGTTTTTATTTTATTGTTAGCAAAAATTTTATTGGATGTAAGATATTTGATTTAATTACTTGAATTACAGTTGAATAGTAATTATTTGAATTTATTCCGCTGTGATGCATTGATATCGTGATGAGATGCCTTGCATGCTTATGGAGAGAGTTCTTCATGAGTATGCGGCGGTTGCCGCGACCCTCGATTCACAATCTTGGGTCGGGGGCGTGACAGCTGGAGGATGGAAAATGCATTTCCTTTTGGAACAAAAATCATGTGGGCCAAGTGGGTACAAAACAAGTAAATATTGGATAGATTTTCTATTTTGCTGCATTTTTCTCAATGCCTATCTTAAAGAAAAAATCCAAAAGTTAAAAATTTTTTTAATTAATGAAGTCATTGCTCCCATGATTAAAAAAAGTAAAAAAGATTGCACATGGCAGTCTCTCCATCCATCCTCTTTTTCGTCAAAACATTTTTTTTATCCATGGGATCTTTTTTCTTCTTCCTTCTTCCTTCTTCTTGAGCCTCTTTCTCCTCCAAATTCTTCTTTTGTTTTCGGGATCCTTGCAACTAAAAGTTTATGAAAGCTGAGGAAAGATATGTATATATATATATTTTATATTAGACACAAACTATTCATTGCGAACCAATAATAATGGATATTATGTTCTTAAAACTATATATTAATTTATCTGAAAGCATACATTATCTTATTAAATGAGTAATTTATTTAATGTGTATCACCCGACCATGTAGTATGTATTAGTAAAAAGCATATTTTATAGACTATATATTGATTTATCTGGAAGTAGGTATTATATTACTACTAGGTGTGTATTAAAGAAGTTTATAGTATATATTAGAAAGTTGATAAGTGTAAATTATTTGATCATATAGTATATATTGATGGACATAATATTCTTAGAAATTATATACTAATTTACTTGAAGGTGTATATTAGGTTGCTAGATGATTAATTTGTTAAGTATTTTGAAAACTAATTAATTTATACTATATATCGATTTGTCTAGAAATATATATTAACTTGATAGATGACTAATTTACTTGATGTATATTATTTAGTTATATAGTATATACCAATAAAAAGTATGTTAGAAATAAGGATAAAAGAAAATATTATGCATATTTTTTTTTTAATTTTTTAACCATGAGACCGATGATTTCATTGGTAGGTACTTTTGACATTTGAATTTATTTTTAAAGATGGGCAACATGGTAAATTTGGCAAAATAGGAAGAGCATCACATATTTCTTATTTTTGGTGTGAACAAAAATCATTTGGGTAGGCATTAGAGAAAAAATTATGAGATGAGCTTTATAGTTTGTTATGTTTTTCTTAACATTAATTTTAAAGAAGAAATCTAAAAGTGAGAGATTTTTTCTATTAAAAGAGTCGTCAGTCTCGTAATTTAAAAAAAAAATTTCTCTTTCTTCCTCATTTTCAAGTACATATCATTTATCGATATATATTATATAATTATATGATGTGTACTAAATATATCAATCATAAAATAAGTTATCATATAGTTTCAAATGAATTGATATATAATTTTTAGGATATAAGTTACCAATACACACTATACGACTAGTTGATATATATTTAATAAATTAGTTATATCTTAATAGATATCTCTAAATAAATTCATATATGATTTTTAGAATATTCTATTCATTGATATATACTACATGATCTAATAATATATATTCAATAATTTTTTAAACATATTATAAGCTTCTTTAATACACATCCAATAGAGATCCAATATATATCTTCAGATAAAAATATATTATAAAAATTATATATTAATTTATCTAAAAATGTATGTTGGATCATTGCTAGATATATATAAAAAAGGCTTGCAGTATATAACAAAAAGTTAATGAGTGTGCATTACTATACTATATAGTACATATTAGTAAATATAATATTTTAAAAATTATATATCAATTTATTTTAAAGATGTGGATTATATTGTCAGATGATTAATTCGTTAAGTGTATATCATCTAACTATGTATTATATATTGGTGAACTTCATGTTCTAGATATTGTATTTCGATTTATTTCGAGGCATGTATTAAATCATTGCTAAATATATATCAAAAAAGCTTATACTATATATAAAAAAATCAATCGGTATATATCACTATCCCATATAATATGTACTAGAGAATATAATATTCTAAAAACTATATATCAATTTACTCAAAGATGAGTGTTAGGTTGTAAGATAGCTAATTTAATAAATATATATCATCTAATTGTGCATTGTATATAGATGAACTTTATATTTCAAAATCATATGTTGTGCATTGATGAACTCTATAATTAGAAAATCATATATCGATTTATCAGGATGTGTCTATTAATTTGTTTCATGATTAATTTATTTAGTGTATATCATGTGGCTATATAATATGTATTGATAAAATAATATTATGAAAATAAGAAAGAGAGAGAATATTATGTTTTTTATTTTTAATTATGAGACCAACAACTTCATTGATAGAAGAAATTTTTGACTTTTAAATTTCTTATTTAAGATTGATTTAAAAAAAAAAATATGACAAAATAGGAAGTTTACCCCATACTTTTTCTCTAATGCTTGCCCCATATGGTTTTTGTTCTTTTGGTGTGTGCCTTATATGATTTTTGTTCCTCATTTTGGCCCTCCCTCCAACTCCATGAAACAAATTCACAACTCATAATACCACCTACATACAATATGCACAAGACCTAAAAACTAAAGACTAGACAATCTTTGCTTGGGGAACCTAACGCCTAGTCCATTGTTTTTTGATAGAATGAATGTATTAAATTAAACTAAACATGAATAAACACATCCATAGGAATTAAAAAATAAAATATTAAAAATCTAAAAAAAAGACCCACCTAAGACATCCAAAATATTGATTCTGTATGATTAGCCACATAAGATGTCATCTAATTAGCAGTATTATTAATTTCTTAATAAATATGTGAGATGCCAAAAGCAGTCAAAGAGTGCATCATTCTCCAATAATCCTATAAAAATAGATGCAAAGAATTATAATTATAAAATTATGGAGTAGAAAGTCATTTGACCACTGTCATAGAGTAACATTCTAACAAAATTTGTGATGCTTGCAAAGTGTATACGGTATATCTAAAACTTTTCTATACAGCACGCAATTCTACTATAGAAACTGTAGAATTAAAAATCCCAACACCTCCTACAATAGTGAATACACCAGTAGCACTTTTGATAGCAAACTTGGATCCACTAAAATTGCTTTGATCCCACACATTACCATTAAAATTGATTTGAAGAAATAAGGGGGAGGGGGGGTGGTGGCTCCCAAGAATAATAAATTAGTTGAAAAAATATAGAGACCGTAAGAGGAGAGTCATAGATTGCCCTTGCTATCATAAATACCTTTGCAACCTCCTGTTGAAGGAATTTATGAGCTTAAGATAAATATTTTTTAAAAAATTAATCTAGCACCTTGTGTAGATTTTTGGAACATGTGATCATTCCTTGCCAATAGATATATAGGCAATATAAGTTAGAGTTGCTTCTATCCTTTATTCTTGGTGAAAAATTTTCTTTAACAACTTGTAGAAACTCATCAAGCATCGGATATGAAAGAATAGATAAATATTGAAAAAAAGCTTATCTCCATACATACAATGCAAGCGTACAATAAAAAAAATAATATGAATACAGATTCCTCCATGTCCGGGCAAGATCACAATAATATAAAACATAAAACCACATGATATAATATAGCCTTACAATAGGGAAGACAACTAGAGATCATGTTTTAGATATACCATCTCCTACATACCATTTAATATTAGGATAAATAACAGAAGCATAGGAAGAAATCTTCTTCCAAATTAGACAAGCATTATG